>NC_088336.1:21370000-21970000 GCF_036884655.1 Musa acuminata AAA Group
AAATCATACTACTAAGTTCTCAAGATCTTGAAAACTTATGAAAGACTCACCTTTCTTAATGTTAATATTGTTAAAACAAATGCTTACTTCTCTCCTTATAAGCTCATGATCACATATGGGCATCAAAGAAGGTAGCTAATTTTACAAATACCTTGGGACATTCTTGTCCAATGATAGACTCCATAATAGATTCTGAAACTCTACAAGACGCTTAGAAAGATTCAAGCTGGCATAAGAGTCTTCTTTCTCAAGATTGAAAATTTGTCCTCGTAAACTCTATAATTAGTTCTCTTTTAACTTATATATTACTTAGTTTTTGGATTTCAAACAAGTTGAATACTAAAATTTTAAAATTTTCTCAAGATTTTTTTTAGAATGATAGGCATAGACATAACAAAATATACTTGATTAGTTGATTTAACATGACTTTTTCAAATGAGTTAAGGGATTTGAGAATTAGAAATTTTGTAATGATAAAAAATATCTCTCCTATGTTCAAATCTATCTTAAATATGATTATTAATATTAATAATGATTTTAGAAAACTCGTAGTAATGGTCAATCCACTAAGGTTTAGGAAGATCCAAAAAATGACCCTTATAAATAATAGTCCAAATTTATAGGGGTGAATGAAATAAGGAGATATTCTTTTGTGTCTGATATTATCTCAAATGACTAATGAAATTTTAGTGCTTGAATCTTTATTTCACCCCTCATGAAACATATTTAAGCGATACATCCTTCTTTTCACTCTCATGATGATTTATGAGTTTGGAATTATACCCTTTCGGATAGAATAATTATTATCGATGCTTATAAACACTTGAATAGATTCTACAGTAACAATGTTCCTAAAAAAGAAAGATAAAAAAGTGATATAGATACTTAAAGGTTGCTCCCAAGATAAAATTATTTTTTTGAAAGTTTTCCTCGATTCGATTTCCTACCATAAATTATATTTTTAATATTCTATACTATTAATAAAATTATATTTGTTATTTGCATCTAGATTCTTCCACTCATATTCTCTTTGAATACACTCTTGCCTAACCCTTTTGGGAATCTTTCCAGCATCTCATCAACTTTTAATTCTAATTCTTCCTAAGTTGGCTTCGAGGGGAATAGATCGAACAAGGTGCATCACTAGATAAACCATCACATGATGACAAGCTTCCTTCCTAACATGATGTGATTGTCATAGTTCGTCACATCCTTAGATCTTCTAACATTAAAAGGTAAGTACTACTAAGAACGTTATGATAAACTATCAAGATCTTTATCGATTAAATTAGTTGATACATTCAATAATCTTTAAGTTTTATTTTCAAAGCATCATTTTTTTTTCATAAATCAAGAATAAAATCATGAATTGAGTAAAAACTTTTATTTTGATATAACACATATATTCCTTTAAAAATGAATTAACACTCCTATTAACTATTAGTTATGGCTATGAATAACAATAAATATTGTAGTAGAAGAGTATTTAAATTTTTATTTTTTTTAATCTTCATTCTCTATCTCTTATTTTACCATTAACATTTTCCTAACTTTCTCAATATTCTCATCATAAAATATAAGTATCTTAATTTAATAATTAAAATATTATAATTTTGTTAGATTTTGAATAAAAAATATTTTTTAAAGAGATTATATTTTAGGTATTTAAAAAAAAATCAGGGGCTTTCCTAGAAAATCACCCTTTTAAATTATCAAAAATAATTTTTATTTCGAGTGATCTTCCAATTTTGTCACTACCTTTGATCATCGATCCTTCGCCAGTCTTTTTATTTTTTTTTTCTTTTTTTGAATTAAAAAAAGCAAGGAAAGTTAATACGAGTCTAAAAAAAAAATCTTCTTAATCCTTGCCCGGACCCACACGTGTTGGGCCCATGGGACCACGTCACCCTGGCTAATTTTTTCGAGCCGATTCGGCCATTCTCTGCATCGTCATAAACGTCGGGCTTCGTTTTCCCACGTGCTAGTCCGAAGGGCTTCGAGACCTTCCGATCGCAAGCTCACGTTAATCGACGGTCTAGATAAGGCTAGATAATTTCGATTAAAATCGCAATTGGAGCGGATCCCTTCCCGTTTCCTTGACGTCTCTTCTCGTTCTCTCCATCCCCAATCTAGTCTATCGCGTCTTCCCCTTTCATCGATTCAATTGCAACGATCGTGAAGGAGGAGGAGGAATAGATTAGAGAGAGATCGGAGATGGAGGAGGTGAGGCTGTGGCGGGACAAGCGGGAGAGGGAGATGTACGACAACTTCGCCGACCTCTACGCCATCGTCAAGACCACGGACAAGCTGGAGAAGGCGTACGTCCGCGACCTCGTCTCCTCCGCTGAGTACGAGGCGGAGTGCCTCAAACTAATCGCCCAGTTTCGGACCCTCCATTCCGCCCTCCACGGCGCCGTCCCCTCCCTCGATCGCTTCGCCGAGGTCTACCGCCTCGACGCCCCTGCTGCCCTCAACCGCCTCCTTGTTTCCGGCGTCCCCGCAACCGTCGAGCACCGCGCCGCTACTTCCTCTTCCTCGTCCGCCTCTGCCGCCGCCGTTGCCGAATGCGTGCAGAACTTCATTACCGCCATGGACTCCGTCAAGCTCAACATGGTGGCCGTCGACCAGGTGCACCCCCTCCTCTCCGACCTA
This sequence comes from Musa acuminata AAA Group, assembly GCF_036884655.1. Classification (NCBI taxonomy): domain Eukaryota; kingdom Viridiplantae; phylum Streptophyta; class Magnoliopsida; order Zingiberales; family Musaceae; genus Musa; species Musa acuminata. The sequence continues at coordinate 21,372,653 of NC_088336.1, forward strand.
TCCACGTCCCTAGTCAAGCTTGGGACCGGTCTCCTTCCCCCGGACTTTGAGGGCCGCGTCAAGGTTCGTGATTGGCTCTCTCGCCTCGCTAAGATGGGCGCCGCCGACGAGCTCACCGAGCAGCAGGCCCGCCAGTTCCACTTCGACCTCGAGTCCTCTTACAACGCCTTCATGGCCGCTCTCCCCAACGCCGACTCTTGATTCTCCCTCCGTATATCCTCTTCTCTTCAGGTTCATCATCATCATTGAGTGTTCTCACCATACATGCGATTCTTTCATGCAAAGCTATAATTTCTTGAATTTTGGGAACCTGCTTGAGCTTTTCTTGTCTGCAATATCAGAGTACTTTTGAAGCTTTGGCACACACGAAATGGTTCATAATCCAAAAGATCAGTATGTTCTTCTTTGTTTTTCCTTAGACTTCTCCCTTACCGTGCATTTCTTTAGGTGATTTTTCATGCTTTATGGATGCAGTTATGATTTGAAAGCCTCATCCCTTGTCCTATAAATTTACTATAATTGTAAAAGGGTATGAGAACTCTGGCTTATCGTGTACATACTTTCAGGTTATTTTAATAATGGAGTGGTTTCTACTTAAGAAAAACTAGTCTTTTTTGTTTATTTAACTTTTTTTTGTGTTGTATTTTCATAAAATTGCTTAATTGGAAATTAAAAAAAGAAAAAAATTTCAAGTGCTTGTCAACTAAAATTAAATAGTTATTTATTCATTTTCTGTTGAATAGGACTTGGTTTCCTCATGCAAAATTTATAATTTTTTCTGGACAACCTGTAGCCATCATGTAAGCAGATGTCATATGTAATAGCACTGGCTGACATCTACCGGTGAAAGATCTTAGCTAACTAAACAAGCTTAATTTTTTCACTACTTGTGTAATAGTCACAAAGTCGCTGCTTATCCTAGTTCAATCCATGGAGCTGCAAGAAGATTGATGTACACGAAGCCCTAGATAAAGAGCAGATCACTTGAATATTTTATGTGGTCAATTATTTTAAGAAGCTTGGTAGATAATCTTGAATTGTGATCTATTGGCGGACAATTTGTGTGATTAATAAATTTTGTTATTAACTTGTGTGAAACAGTCAACTTAAAGATATGGTTTAGAGAATGACATGTGCTTGAACTAAATGCAAAGATAAATGAGTTTCTTTGCTTTTCCTTCTATAAGCCTTCAACATTATGCTGCTTTTGCTTTACTCGAGACTGTTTTTGGATTCCAGGAAGATGCTTGAGCTTCCTATTTGAGTCTATGCATAGATCTAAGGGAAGATGCTTGTGATCTAAATACATTTTGAACAAGGTATATGCATGTGCTTAATCATATATTCGAACTAAGACGATAATACTTATTCATGGAGGTAACGCTATTGCTTTCGTGGAGATGAACCTTCATCGTAGGCTTAGAACAATCCGGAATATGATTTATGTTTATCCAGTCCCTTCTGGTCATGGATGTCCAATTTTTAACAGGACATGCAATGATTACCAGATTATAGTATCACATATTTTTCCTTCATTATTCGACTGTCAATTGCTGTGGATGTGTTTAGAGGACACAAAAAAGTTAATCAAGTTATAATTTATTACTATTTGAAGCATCTAGTAGTTGGAAATCATGTTGTGTATATCTTGAGCAGCCACTAAGGGCAATAGTAATACGGAAGTCTGACAGGTTGCAGCATTATCATGCAATTCTATGGGAAGTTTTTGGAGGCAGGTCTCCCTTGAGAATTACATGGAGGTGGAATACAGTAGTCATTGGACAACTAGTCTTTTTTAAATATAAAGAAGATTTAGATGACTATTCAACTTTTCCTTGTAGGAACTTAGAGGAGGATGCAAGCATACGTTTGATACTAAATCATAACTTCTCTTCCAATCCTTTGAGTTTATGGTATTTTTTAATTTGTTTTGCATGTTGATGAGGTGGACCAACACAAACAGATTTTGACTTGGGTATATACTGACGAGTAACCCTAGCAGTATTATTTTCTAATAGCAGCTTTTGTTTGAGACATGATTAACGAAGGACTGCAGTTGAGTTACATCCTTTCAAAATTTTGAGTTTCTTTTTCCTTTTCTTTTCTTTTGGTTCAAAGTGAGAAGTGTGCTATAACTTTTTAGTTACTCACAACGTGGAACATTCTGAGTCGCAATATGAGTGCTATCTTGCAGTTGTCATGCATAACTTAGCATGGTTCGTGCTATGTGGGTTAGGGTTTGTTGGTTCATTATTTTGGGTCATGGCATATTGAATTACTTAGGTAATTAACTAGTATATAGTTGGGTTGATAAGAATTTTGGGAGGACACAAAGCTATAACTTATTGACTTTTTGCGATTCGGTCCTTCTGCTGTTTTGGGTTTTTCTTGGAAGGGATGCTAGTATACACTTTATTCTTGAAGAATTTTGGAGTCAGAATCCTTATGGATATTTGTTTTGATTTTTTTCTCTAAAACTGAATGACATTATGAGGCTGGATTCTTAATTTTAAACTTGTGGATGATGTACCATAATTGACTCAGGATTATGAAGTATCACCATTCTGGAGGGTGGAGGAACCCCGATAACTGTCGGTAAAACAAGCTGCAATATGTTCATGTGTAACTGATCAAGTAAGGGTTGTGCAAACCATTCAGCATCATGATGGTCACCGTGACTGTCAGGTAGCTGATTAATAAAGAGGGACCTTCTCGAAAGTTTGATCAGATGAAAAAACAGGAACTTTTGTGTGGCTCCTTAAGTTTCGTAAAATCGAGTACAGGAACTTCCACACGAGATGAATTTGTATAAAGATCGATTCATGGCTACTTTGTAGAAAACGGCTTTTCCTTGGTAGCTTGGGCTTCTAGCAGAAAGATACTTGTCATCTCGCAGTCGAGATGTCCATCACTATGAAAATTTGTATTTTTTTTTTTTGTATTAGGCAATGCTTTGTGAATTTATGCAGTAGTTATAGCCAAAATACTTGATGGAGGTTCATTTGTTTGATTTGAAATTTTGGTAGTGTATGAGATGATAATATTGTTTCATGAATCTGTGTGACAAGCTATTCCTGCTGAAATCTCAAACAGATTAGAAGACTATCCACTATTTTAAATGCTTGGAAAAGATGAAAGAAAGAAAAAAAAAAAATCTTTGAAACATGGTTTGAGCCTCAGTACATTGTTTGCTGAACAGAACCATCATGGTACTTTGGTGGCCTCTAAGCAGTGCCTGTGTTCCTTTTGATTGTTCTGAGGAATGCCTGTCTGTTGCCTGCTGCTTGGAAGGATCTTACCATCATTCATCTACATCATGTGATGGTTCTCATGGAGGGCCAATTTGCAACTTATTGAGGATAATTTTACCTTTCAGTTTAGTGGATGGTTATCCATTCCATTGTGTATGTAGTATCATACTATTTCTTATTGTTCAGGCATTATAAATAAATATTTTAAAAAGTTATTCTTTTTAAAATATTGTTTCCTCATTTTACCCTTATATATACCTTTCACCTTTTTCTCTAAATTTGTTGTTACATTCAAACTGAAGTTTATGATGTTGAAATATATTGATGAATTTGGAAAACATCAACCATTTTATATACCTTCACGATAACTTGCACCATTTTGTGAATGAATCATAAAGCCACACCTTTTTATTTGTGTCATATTATCACATACAAAGGTATCAAATGAAATGAACTCCTTTGAGATGTTTCATCACCTTATTACATCTCTTCGGACAAACTGCCATCAACCTATATTTGTTTATATATATATACATATATATATATAACCGTTCATGAATTGACAACCAAATAAAATCAAAATAAAACATAATTGTATTGGAATATTAAAGCATTAAAATTGGCTGACAAAACCGCAATGTCAAAACATTGAACAAGGAAAATAGATTCCAATGCTTCAATCACTAGTAGTAAGATTGCAGAAATAATACATTTTGTGGTTACAACACATTGGCTAAAAAGAGTGTTTTACCTTGGAGTCCAATGCAGGAAATTTTACGCACATGGAATCAACTTAAATTTACATGATCAGCAACTAATATAATCAGAAGTACATTTTTCAAATTTTCCCAATCACTACGCAAGCTATTGTCGATTTGTCCTATTTTTCATCATCTGGTTATGTGGATTTCAACAATAGACGAATAACCAAATGGTATATTTCTGTATATCCTAACAATACATCAAACTGTCAGATGTTCTTAACAACAATACATAACAGATGTCTCTCTTTCCTTCTACTTGTATGAAAGCGGACCAGATCTTGACACTGCAAATCTCAGCAATGGGCTCGGGCCCTGACCACCAGAACTGGAACCCTCGGCAAATTTCACTTTTCGGCTTGAACTATACTCCAGTGGTCCTGAGTTTCTTGTGTTACGCTGCTGTTTATCGCTAGTTTTTAGCCGCAAGCTATCACCTTCGTGAGCATCGTCATGCCTATGGATAGAGGAACTCAAGTAACCTGGATCATATGACATGGGAGTGGAATCACCTCGGTGTGGCCTCACAGCAGGAGATGCATGTGTTAGAGAAATAAGGGGTGACTGTCTCGGCGATGGTGCGAGCAATTCTGTAATCATAGTTGCTGAATTTCCATAGTGCTGCCTATATATTGAGCGCAGAATTGTGTAAGGTATGTGAATTTCAAGGGTGCTTCTAGGAAGGTATCTTGAGAGCTCGCAAAGCTGGTCCAAGAATATCAGTTTTGGTACAATATATGTCCTACAAAGCATATGAAAAAGGGAGCTTATCACTTAAGGATGAAAGTAGTACATCTCAAATAAACAAAGTCCCATGATTAATCACTGGCATGCCATTATTAGTTCATAGGATATGATTTTCATAATCCTCGCATAGTAGACCATAGTAGCAAAAGTACCATTTCAGACATAGAGATAGGAATTGACTGGAAGAGCCTGTAGCAATTGCAACATGCACATCACCAGTGAGATTTGTACCAAGAATTGATCTGTTATCCTCTCTCCATTTCATGAAGTGATGATGTGAATCGGCAAGTTCAACCAATTTGTCAATGTGCTGAGTTATATTATCTTAAAACAGGTGGTGTTGGGCCATCAACACCCTTGTTTGTGGTTATGTACTCAGAAAGCATCACTAATAATTCAAATTCACACAAAGGAACCTAAATGTATTTGAATTAGAAACTTGTTCCCAAATCCATGCAAAATAAAGTTGGGCACACATTTAGCAGGTTCAGTATAAAGAAAACAAAGGAACCATGCATCAAATACATTGGAATGTCCTACATATGAGTCCTGAAACTTGTGCATACAGTGTATACAGGCCAGCTCAATGCTACAAGGCATAACCTATTATGAAGCTTGAACCTAGAGCTCAACAAATTAAATCTCAAAGGTGAAGCAGATATTTATCTATCAGACTCCTCTTCAAAGACTATTAACTATATAGTAAGGATGTTGGACCAGCAATTCAGAGTAGAACATAACCTTTGTTCTCCTCGACTTATTTAAGAAAGAAAATTGCCTATACTTCTGATATATGCATCTAATGAAATTGGTTCATGGAGCGCCCTCATATGGTAGGCAGTTTCTAGAGCTCAAACAAAGAAAGGTTTGGTTAGGATCATTAGAATTGACAGAATACCAACCAGAAGCAGGCTCAAAAAGTTTATTTATTGCAACAAGATCGTGACGAGTAGCCAGGCAAGTTTTTTCAGAAATGTCGTTGAAGGCACATGAAAATGACACACAAATAGCATGACTTTTAGTTGAAATTCTCTAGGAATAAGGATATGTGAAAGATTGTGAAACAGAGTCATTGAAGGTAAGCAATGTTCAAAACGGGTAGCAGAAACAACAAACAAGTTCCTACAAGGATAAAATGTTTGGATGACAAAATTTTCAATCATGAAAGAACCTAAAATGTCCAATAATGAGTTAAAAAAAGACAGAATTTCGAACCAGTGTAACTTTTTTGTGAAGCTGAACAAGGGCAAAGGAGAGAGGCATCATATCCTACTAAAAATTTACCAGATGGAAATAGCTGGAGAGATTAAAAACACTACCAAGAGTTTCTAAAAGCAATAACAGACATGATACCTGCTATTTTCACTCCATGAATCCAGTACAATCCCTGCAGAACACTTAACAAAGATTTGCAATGCAGACTTTATATTTGCCTCAACCGACATGCGGTTTAGTGTTTCTGGCTCTGATATTTCTCCAGCATGCCCATTGGAAAGAGACCTTGGCTGTTGTACTCTTTCCATCCTAACATACTCACTTCCTGCAATCACAGCATTGATGCACCTGCAGATCACCCATATTTAATTATGGATAAGGAACTGCATAAAAAAATAAACCCAATATATGACCCCCACAGTTATACATATTAAGCCACACAGCTCCTAACGAACATTGGTTAGGATACTCGAAGAAGCTTCACTATCGAAATTTTCTGGTAACAAGCAACTGTAGATACTAAAATACTCGGAGGTAGTTCTCGAGGTTGTTCTATTAAAATTTGATGAAAAGAGGTGCTTGCTAATGATTTTAAGAAGTGTTTTTACAATGTGTATAAACATTTATGATAAGGCACTACTCATGTTATACAAAAATATATAAACCATATGTGATATGTCAAGTAAAGAGCATGTGTAAGGCTTATAGCATCTATGCATTCTAACATCACCTTGCTAGACTGTGAACATTGTTGTTGAATCCCCCAGTATTAACATTATATGTTGTCATGCTCCAGATGTTAGATGCCATAAATGCAGAACAAAGATAGGGAAGAAAGCTCCAAGAACTATCATTGGCAACACCCACTTCGGCCATGATTGCATGGATCCACTCAGTATCATGATCCTCATCTGCACCTACCATATTTGCCAACCTTCTCAACCTCGTAATATCATCCTTCTCAGGTATATCAACAGGTAACTGCTTAGCTACCCCACGTAACAGAGAAAAAATAAGAGGTGCATTTTCTTCTAGAACTGCTCCAGCAGCCTCAACAAGCAACTTATGGAACGCTACTGCCTGCCCAGCCTGAATACAGAATCCAACTAGTGTGTCTAAATCAAGTAATTGCTTTATGTTTGCTTCTCTTTCAATCCGGTCACCATAATTTACACTTCCAGCAAGACCCTCTAGGGCTTCACGGTTTGATCGCAAAGCGGTGTCGATGCAGTTCAATAATGCAGCTGTGTGTTCTTTTAACAACCTGTCAATTCTGTCAAATCCATAACCACCAAAAATACGAATGAGGGCTTTAAGTTCACGTACATCAGTATATGACTCTGCTGTGCATGCACCTATTACTTGTGAGCTCTTGAAGCAGTGACGGATTGGAATAAACAAAACTCCAGCACCAGAGATATCCTTAACAATGTTCTCAAGATACCAGTTGCCAACCAATTCTATGGCAGATCCAGTCTGCATCTCTGTAGGTTTTTCAAATTTCTGTAAATAAGAAACAGGTCCAGTGAAGCTCTCTGTCAACAGCACCTCACGAATGCCTTCAGTAATGTCCATGCTAATATGCTGCTCTGCCATGTGGATGATGCCAATGTGTCTTTGTAAGAGAGACTCAATAATTGATGGACGCTGTAGGAAATTATCAGTTATCATAACTGCAAGTAGCCTTCTCCTGAAGTTTCCAAGGATACACTCTCTCATGTACTTCAACAAAGATAGCACACAAAATTGAAGAATCAATAAACTTGCATTGACTTTCTCCATAATAGTATTAGTGCTTGTTGAAGTATGAAAGAAAAAAGATATTGACACAAGAATATGAGATGATGAATTAAGACAAATCATGGTAAACCAGACATTAAGGAATTCGCGGAGCTGTTAATTTTCAGGACAAAACCACTATTGTAGTCACGAAAGTAACTGTTAGTCTTAACTATTCCTTTTCTTAGAAAAATCAAGAGAATCAAGCATTAAGAAAGGTCTACAAGAAACCAATAAACATATAATTTTCAAGACAAACTTAGAAAGGAAGAATTGCTGCAGTCTAATATTTCTACTATAAAATAAATGAAAAAAGAGCACTTACAAAAATAAAGAGTGAACAAATGGACCAACTAAAAGACTCAACTATTGAATAGTTCAAATTTTATGCTAAAAAAGAAAAGGTATTTGCATATATGTACAAGACATTTCATGTAGTCTGAGTTACAATACAGAATATCTAGTTTCACTATTAAGCTTTAAAAATGGAAATTTTCCAATGAAGCACACCTATGTAGAGTGTTCTTTCAAAAAGTTTGTCTAAATATAAAGATAAGTTTCCTCCCATGTCTTCTCCCTTTCTTCTCCATGGTAGTCGCTTATTTCAATTTTGGGTTTCTATTTTTGTCACTAAATTTGGGGTCTAATATTTCCCCCTCCTCTTATAACTTTGACGCGATATTAGATCTTTATATCCAGTTAAAGAAAAAGAAGAAACTATCTATGACAGCAGTCAGCAATAGAAATAAATTATTTACTATACATGCAAGCCAATGAAACATACCAGCATGGATCAATTTAGCCCTGGATAAGCCTTTGACACATGCTAGCATGGACACAGTATGATAAAGCATATGCTGCCAGAACTATATATGTGCACTGAGCCAATAGGTCAGGTTATATACCTCACGCAGAACAAAAACATGATTGAGTACACATACAGGTTCCATGTCATTTAAGACAGAACAAAGATTTGTTAACCTCTGCATGGCAGCTTCCAACCTGTTTAAGACAATTATTATGATTTTAGAAATTCTCAATTTAAACATGTCCAATTGCTCCAAAAGGGTATGTCACTTACATTTTCACAGAACTGGTGTTTTCTGGATAACTCTCAGATCCTGGTTTTTGCATAGACCATCCTTTAGGTGATTTAAAGGAGGCGGTTGAACCTTTTAGTACATTGTTCAAACAAAATGCTGCTTGCTCAGGAACAAGCTGAAATATAAACTATATGAGTCTTAAGACAGAAAAATGTGATAACTCAAAAGTTATCATCCAAAGATAATTGAATTACCTGCATTTCTAATGAGCCAAATCCACCTTCTGAATCCAGAATATTGATGAGACCTTCCAGTCCACCCATGATGGATTCAATAAGGGACTCAACATATAATATGGAATCTCTCCCCACTTTATTCAACTAAAATTACAGATAGACGAAACAACTAATTAAGAACCTTCATGTGAAGATGAGAACAACAATATTATTAAAATAAATCAATGATGGTTGAGTTGAATAAAGTTGAGAAAATGGTGCCTAATTGTGGCTCATTGCATGAGGCTTCTGCCAATGCAAGGCTTAAGAGGGTAATATGCAGCCTGACTCTTCAAGAAAGTTGTTCCTATGACTTGAGTTCTGGTCAAAGGAACAACCTAATCATGATGCCTAGGTTCACTCTCTTTACACTGCACAAAAGCAGATATAAAAAAATCGATATACTTTTGTAGTCCCTATACCTTTGCAGAGTTGAACAAATGTAACTTCTGGAAATATGACTGGAAATCTAAAGGGTTCATTCAAAGTCCATCAACCAGTCTTAAAAGATCTGTACACAAAAAAAAAGTATTGATACTATTTTAGTGAGTATTATAATAGATAAAACCGATGCCTTCATGGAATTTAGGAAATCATTTCTTTGATGCAAATTCCGGTAATTATATAATATTCCTTTCCTTTCTTTTTCTTTTTGTGCGGTTCTGCTTTCTTTTATTTTAACATGTTAACTTAAAATTCACATATAAGATCTCATTCAACTTTGACATTTATGTAAGGAAATATGCATTTCTTTCTCATTTCTGTACTTAAAGCTTATGTCTATGCCAAGAAATGCATTGCTTCTGTTATCACAAATAGCAACAATTGGATCATAGTAATTTAGTAACAAATACATGCCACAAACCTACATTTTAATTGGATAGAAATTCAGGTCTCCCTTTGTGTGTTTAATTAAAGTATCTCCCATTTTAATTTTATGTTTGTGGTGAAAATTTAGATGTAAAACACGAAAAAGGGCAGTTTTCAAATGATTTGGTTTGTCCATGGTGAAGAAAATCCCATGATTAAAGGATACTCAATCTCATAATTGAGGGATTTTATAATACCATAATTAAGAAAATGAATTAATATCAAATCAGCATCGAATCAATTAGTATCATAATTAAGGGATTCTCAATCAGTATCAAATCAGCCCATATTATAGGAAATGAATTAGAATGAAATATTGTAAAGAATCAAGTTCCTTAGTTGTACAGGTTGTAATCAGCCTATATATGTCTTTCTTTGTATACAGAAAAGATCAATGAATAAGAAAAATTATATTCTCTTGTGTTCTTGATATCATAGCCTAGTTCCTATAGGAATCGTTTTTCTTCTTTCTTTCAGTCTTAATTGCTGAAAGTCTTTTCCCCTATTCTGCCACTTTCAGGATCAGCCCCAACTATTTCTTCTTCCTTGTTTGCTTGTGAGGAACCTATGCTACTAGATCTGGAGGAGAGAAGATGAAACTAATACTTCCATTTCCAACAAACAGCCTAGGTGATAATCCATCCTTACCAATTACAACGCATAAACTCAACAGACAGAACTTTCTTCGTTAGTCTCAATCCGTAAAGTTGTATATTCAAGGAAGAGGAAAGATCGAATATTTGACTGGATCAACAACGGCACCTGCAGAGGATGATCCGAAGTTCAAAGTATGGGATTCTGAAAATTCCATGATCATATCATGGTTGATAAACCCTATGGAATCATAAATTGGTCAAACATACATGTTTTTTCCAACAACAAAGAAGTTATATGTTGTTGTGGTCAAGACATATTAAAAGATGGGGAATTCAGCCCAAGTATTTGAGATTACAAACAAGATCAAAGAGCTTAAACAAAATAATACTGGTGTTACAAAATACTTTATTACCTTGAAGACACTCTGGCAAAAGCTTGATATTTTTTATGATTTTGAGTGGTCATGTGCAGCTGATAAAAAATGCTTGAGGTATTGTAGAACGAAAAAATAGACACCTATTTCAAGTAGCACATTCTCTTTTTTATTTTCCATTATGTTCCTAAATATCTTTAGGGGGATGTCATTCTTACTGCTTCATATTTGGTTAATTGAATTCCTATCAGAATATTTAATTTTTTAGAAGCAGTGTTGAAGCAGAGTTCAGAGACGTAACACAAGGTATTTGTGAACTCCTATGGCTGAAAATGCTTTTGAAAGAATTACGAATACCCACTGAAACTCCTATAAGACTATATATACGGTGACAATAAGGTTGCTATCAACATTGCTCATAATCCAGTGCACCATGATAGAACAAAGCATGTTGAAGTAGAACGACATTTCATAAAGGAGAAAATTAAAGAAGGAATTGTCTGCATGTCGTACATTCCAACAGAGAAACAACTAGCAGATATTCTACCAAAGAGCTTCAAATATCTTCTTGTGAGGATCTAACTAGCAAGCTGGCAATGATTGACATCTTCAAGCCAACTTGAGAGTGTGTGTAGAAAATCCCATGATTTAAGGATTCTAAATCCCATAATTAAGGAAATAAATTAGTATAAAATTAGCATCAAATCAGTTAGTATCAAAATAAGAAAATGAATTAGTATCATAATTAAGGGATTCTCAATCAGTATCAAATCAGCCCATGTTATAGGAAATGAATCAGAATGAAATATTGTATAGAATCAATTTCCTTAGTTGTACAGGTTATAATCAGCCAATATATGTCTTTATTTGTATACAGAAAAGATCAATGAATAAGAAAAATTATATTCTCTTGTGTTCACATAGGAGTGTGAAACTAAAATTTTATTCATATAATGTTTTGCATCATCCCAATGAATGGTAAGTAATAGAAAATGCAATGTGCTTGCTACTAGCTATGAAGCATGGACATAGGAACACAACACAAGAACAAACCGTTATATGTCTAGAAAGTAAATCTTATAAAAGTAGGATGCCACATGATATAAACACGACAAAATAATATATGTATATAATATAGAAAATCCATATAAAAACAAGCTGTAATGTGCCAAATATGTAAATGTCAGCTACATAGATATTATTCGACAATTGAGCACTTTGCAATGCAATATCTCTGGTTAAGAGACTAGTTCCAATACACATTGGACTATCGCATACCAATAAAACTGGTTGAACTACTACATGTCGCTCTATATGTGCCTGACGGACCAGGAACTGACAACAAACCACACACTAAGTTTGGTGCCTCTAGGATTTTAATTTTATTAACTTTTTAATGATATCAAGCAATATAGGTCAGTTGACCATCTGGTGGACTAGTATTAGGTTCGATTGAGAATTGATATTAGTACTGAAACGTGATTTTAAAAACATGATCAAGAGCATTCAAATTTCTTTTTATTGTTTCTAGTAAAGTCTTCTAAGTCTCCCCCTATCTCTTCAACGGCCACTAAATTTAATCGTCTTCACATTTTCAAACCCCAATATTTATCCCTTTGTATCATCCTATATTATTTTTCTGCATTTTACCCTTTATTGGAACAATATTATCCCACAGGGGTCAGTGCACCCTGTGCTGACCGGCACAAGCCTGAAATTGGCCTAATCATGCATCAAAATGCAAGAAAACACAGGTCTATGATGACTAAAAATGCAATCCTTGACAGAATTCTACTGCATATAGAGATTCCTTAGCTGCAGATTGCTTAATGCAACACCAGGAATCATCACCAAAGAAATTTTCCAAGTGATTTTCTGACTAATCTGGAAAACCAAGGGATCTATTTTAAATATGTGCCAACGCTGTTGGTGATTGGCTTTTGTCATGAATTGTCAGAAAAGAATCAAGACAAGTATCTGCTTCATTTGGACAAACGAGGATATCAAGTTTGATACAGCAAAAAGAATTTGATATAGGATCATAACAAGTTGAATATAACTAAAATTGTATCCAGATAGATGTCCATATCAGAAAGATGAGCTATGGCTAATTCAGGTTGCATTTTTCTTTTCCTTAGTAGTTTTTGGATGAATGATAGTAACTTAATTCCTTTTCTTCAGTAGCTACTTTAGAAAATAATTATAAATTTATATTCTTACAAGTCTTGTTCTAGTTTTTATAGAACTAATGGAAGCCTACAAAAAATATATATTCCTCATTTTGTTGATGAACATAAAGACTTACCCTCTTGATGAATAAAAATTAGTTTAAAATAGCAAAACCAAAGTAGTTTAAAATTTATGGAGAGTTTAATGAAATGAAATTTTCTTCTTTTAATATAGTGTGAGGCAATTGATTTCCTACGTACTCATGGTGCATCAATGCGAACTGAGTCCACAACTAAATTAGTCATTCTTCTTTATCCTATATTCGATCTTAATTCTTCTAAAAGTTTCATCAGTGTAAGAACTTGTTTAAAATTTCAATAAGCTATAAGATTTAAAATTTCAACCAGAAAGTCTCAAACTCTTCTAGATGGTGCCAGAATTTCTAGCCCCTTGTGCTTGCTTTTTAAGACCTAGAAGCAGCTCGAGTCCCTTCTAGAAGCCTTCCACACATATTGTCTTAGATCAAAAAGAACTTTCCTTTTGTCTTCTAGGTAGGAAATTATTTTTGTCATGTAACCATCCTGGTCTTAGCATTCCAACTTCGATACACAGGGACAAATAGGAAAACAAATAGTACCTCGTCAGGAACTATCGCGGATGCACATTCTGGAAAACTGCTAGCAACTCCAAGCCATGCACAACAATGCTGTGGACGTCCTTCAGGCCCAAACATTGTGTTCCTAAACACCTGTTAATTTTTCATGCCAAAATGAAGGTAGGAAGTCTACTAAAAATGCCAACAAGTCTCAGAACTCTTTTAGATTAAATATACAAAATTGGTGGATCACCCTTGGTAAAAGGTTGACTACTTACAGCTGTAAGATGGTGGTGATAGAAGTACAACTTCTTAAGGCTTCCATGTCTGGAGAGTTGGCTTTCAAGTTCATCAACACATCTGACAGATACAAAAAGACTTCCATGATGCACCAATTCTTAAGATGCTGACCCAAAATGTTTTAGATGTCAATCAAGTAATCAAGTTAATCAAGGACCCATACTGAAAACACATTAATTGGGTCAGTCTTATTGTTAGTCTCTTGATGAAAATTTAGGTTTTCACCTAAGATTGTTAAGAATATCTGATCAAAGCTGAACATCCCAGACAAAATCCTCTGTGGTGAATTTCATTCTTAATCTTGGCCTTTTAAGTAAAAGAACTAGAAATATAGAACACATAAACATGTTTTTTTTTTCAAATACATCAAGATTGTCACAGAAGGTACTAATTAATTGTGAAAATTAGGCTCATAATGATGCAATCCAGCACAAAATAAAGCACCTGGACCAGTTATATGCAGCATTTCCTTCTGATAATAACCCTTCCTTCCCCGTGGATACTGTGGCCTTCTCCAGGTGTCTAATGTTTATAGATGATCGTGAAGATGTAACTATCATCAAAATTGATAACCAGTACTTGCGCAAATCCTGCGACCATATTAAGTAATGTAGTTAATGAATAACTAGAAAATATATCACACCATGGATAACCTTTTGTTGATATCACTAAAATGTATATATTTTTAACAAAACATGAATTTATATAAATGAACATTAATACACACTAGATACAGTGTTAAAGGGGGGATAAAGTTGTTCCTTTGCGACTAGAGAGACCAGGGCTTGAATCACGAAAACTGTCTTTTTAAATATTTAAAGGTAAAGACTGCATACATTGACCCTCCCTAGACTCTATATTGGCAGGAGCCTCATGCACTGCATATGCCGTGTTTTTTTTTTATCTTTTGATTGCATATCATCATGTTAATGGTATCCACATGATACACATTGTAGCAAGCTTCTTAAACTCAGATTAGAATAATGTTTAGGTAACTAATATTTCTACCCTCAACTAGTAGCACCACTAAATTGAGTTTAAATCGCATAGCATGATGTCATGAAGATTGCTGCAATCACAAGCAAGACAGAGCAACTGTCTCAGAGAAAAACAATATCATTAAATGATTTTATTGTCAAACAGGAAAAACTCTTTCCAAGATCTACATGGGCTTGAAAATTCTGATTGCATGTTTGTCTAGTTTAACATACTTCAAAATTCAACTATTTCATTTTAATGCATGCATCAACTTTCTACAAGCCTTCATTAGATAAACAAAAAACTGCTCTCTATTCTGAATTTCTAGATATTGAGAATTTCTGTAATTGGATATATTTATTAGCTGTTATTTACCTAGCCAAAATGGTATAGCATGTCATAACCAAAAATTCCTAGGTGTTCTATATTTGGAGAGATTTATAAATTATAACTATAATTTACCTAGCCAAAATGGCATAGTGTGTCATAACCAAGAAATCATTAATGGTTAGGGAAAACATACTTGAGAAAAAATAGAAAGGCTAAGCAAATGGCAGAAAGAAAGCTTCAAAGCATAATCCAAACAGCTAATGAGGCACAAATAGTTAAAATAATAACTGTTTAAACATGTAACTAACATATTCATATACTACCACACTCACTAACAAATCCCTGATAGCCTTTTAAGAATATTTTTTCCAAAATTTGAGCCATATAAATGGTTCCTATATAAACCATCCTTCAGATCCAGCAGAAGCTCTTGTAAGATTGTGCAGGAAATATGCAAAGTGTACTATACAGTTTCTTAACTACTAAAATACAAAAGGTAGGCTTTCATCAACTTGTAAACCAAGAAATACATGTAGGGAACAAGAATATATGTGTATAATTCTTACAGATAAATCACACGTAATGGATGAGACTGTTTCTCCTTGAGGCTTTGGTATATTTTCAAGGCAATGAACAACTTGCTGAAAGAGGTTCTTCAATGTGGAATCTATGTCAAGTGCCACCATACCAGGAGTGCCAAGTAAAAACCGGATTCTTCCAGCAGAAGATGATAAATATGATAATGCATAACCTTTTATCGCTGCAGATAAACATGTAAGATTGGATTTAGATGTTGGAAGAAATGCATATTCAATTTATTACACACAGGTAACAAACACTAAACAATTATCCCAACAAAAAATATTTCCTCTTTTCTTGATTCGTGTAAGTACAGCAGTCTAAATGTTGTCAACAACTGACCAGCCATATACTTGCGAACCAAATGGCAAAGCTTGTCCATTCCATCTAGCAGGAAACCAATAGTTGGATCTGCTGCATCCTGCAATCAGTAAAAGAAAATAATTCACCATGATCAAAGAATAAAAGAAGGAAAAAAAAAAGATGGTAGATTGATAATTCATATGCAGAAGACCTGAACTATATAAACTTACAATCTCAATTGGTATTGCCCGTACTGATTTGAACTTTGAGGATGGAATTCCAACATGCTGGAAGTACCAAATTACCTCAGACTGAGCTAAAGCAAGAGCAGAGAAGACCATCTGTCCATCACATAAAATTGATCACGTTCAATCAGAAAAACCCCTCAAATAGAAAAAATCCAAAGAGATTCGATGCAAACAGACATGAAAATGAATGGTGCATGCAGTGTGTGCAATAATGAGAAGGAATGGTGTCATTTAACTAAATCTTCAAATCCAAGTATCTTCCGCGGTAAAAGAAATAATGTGCCTAACTTATTTTTTCTCTGCTGCATATGGCTGCTATGAAACACATTAAGTATATTTTATGTGCCTATGGCCACCATTAAATGAATAAACTATAATTTGTGGTGTTTGTGCTACCACTGAAGAAATAAATTTATGGTAAGATATCTTTGAAAACTTATAAAATTGAAAGAGCATGCATGGTACAACTAGTCGTAAAGTTCAAAAAGAATAAACTAATGAACAACTACAAAGATTGGGAAAGCATATTTGACTCTACACTTCTACAGTCTATCTTGAAGTTAGGAACACCAAGAGGAATGAATCAAAAGTTAAGCAATGCCAAAAACTAGGTGTGCCTGTAGCTGCGACCAGAATTTAAAATAAGTATCAATATGAAGTAGAAGTAATGATTGTTGTACCACCCAAAATGGTATGAAATGGACGATACATACTGGTCCGGACATGGGCCGGTAAGCAAACCACCCCATTTCGGGTGGCCCGGTCCACATCTATAAAAATAATAAAAACCAAAATAGCAGTGGGGCCCATCCAACTCAGCATTAAAAAAATAAAATGGAAATTAGGGCAATCAAACATGAGCCATCTTCTCGCATTCAAGGCTTCGTTGTCACCGCTTCTGCTTTGTCGTTGCCACTATCGCTGCCAACATCATTGTTATCACGTTATTGCTTCTTCCCAAGTAAGCTCCCACCTCTGCCCTCTTCTTCCTCCTTCCTTCTCGTTCACCATTTATTCTTCTTATTCCTCTTCTTCCTTCTTCCTTCTCCTCTGTTCCTCCACCACCACGTCCTCTTCTCCCTCTTTTCTTCCTCTCCAAAACATCGGTATATACCGGCATACCAACACAAGGTGGTCCAATAGATCACCGAAACGGGTCAGATACCCAAAACAGCAATCCTTGAGTAGAAGTTTGTGGAACCACAAGAATTGAGAGTGCACATTTGATTCTGATCTATTTTGAAGTTAGTAACAAATAAAAGAATGAGAAACACTTGTGGTTGTGAGCAGTTTTGAAGTTACAAAAATCAATTGGGAAAAAAAAGAGTAACCTCAAGAAATGAAAGCATGCGTGTTGCTGCAATTACTTTTAATGACATCAAAATCTTCATTGACCCATTTTTTATCTAAACAAAATAGATTGATCAATCCTATTCAAGTCACACAGACACAAAGCCTAATGAATAAAGAGATAGAGAGAATGATATGATATGTACCTTAGCACATGATAAAAGTTACCTGAATATTAGGGGCTAACAAACTTGGTTGATCAGAGAAAAAAAGAACCATTCTTCCAATCTCCTGTTTCAGTAGAATTCTCCGTTCTCGGTGTATGGCATTACACGATGTGAGTGCTTGTTCATGTACTTCACTAGAAACATGGAATCATTTACCAATAAATGCTATCAATTTATATGCTAAAAATGAACATAGACTACAAAATTAAACATCTTCTTGGAAACAGAAAAGAATACATGCCATATCCTGTGACTAGAAAGCAGCTCCAGTGGAGCATGAAAGATAAGAAGAAGAAAAGTCCACATGGTCTCAGATCATCTAACAGTTTCACATAAATGTAAGAGGCTTCATTGGCTGCTAGAGGCATGATTTCATATGTACATTACTCAATAGAACGAAGGAACTACTGGAAGAAACTTCAGATCTCATAGCATATGCATACAGCAGATCAGAGTAACAACTACTTGGAATTTATCTAAATCTTGTTGATATCTTTGTTTAAGGCAGTTCAACTGGTGCACTTAAGATTGTGCACATCTTAATGTCAGTTCACACTAAGCTACTCATACAACAAAAACTTGTCAGTTACTGGAATTAAATGATGCAAGCTCTAGAAATTGACTACAGAAATTATGAACTCTGGTTACTTATGAACTCAATATTTTCTTAACTTCATTAACTGCAGGCAGAGAACAAATATTCAAGATTCATTCATTTAGATGCCACCATTGGTTGACACACTACACCAAACTGTTCTCGAGGTTCTGTTTATGGCAACATGTAGTCGTGTACCATGCCTGACATGAAGTTGGTTTATTGTTTATTGGTCCCACAAGGCCACAACCACCTCAGATGCAGACCGGTGATTTCACCCAGTTCAGTCCAGTATGAGCTGTGACACCTGATAAGGACAGTAAGTCCACCGCTCAGTACTCAATATTTTAAAAACAATGACAGCCGTGTGCAAGAGATACTCGTCTGATGCCAACCAATATCAATATGGGACCAAGATTTAATTCTTGTCAGAGATTGGACTGTCATGCATATGGCAATAATGCTCACAGTATGAAAGAGACAATCAAGAGCTAAGAAGCTCTCCAATAATAAGTTATACTAGGGATGCTTCCTCAAAGTTGCAGTATTTTTTTGGACGAAGTGGTCTTCTCTACATGTCTTGGAGCTAGAGCATGACAGCACATGTTTGGGAGGTGATACCTAGTACTAAACATGCCACATGCTGAATAGGACAAGATCAGCACACAATGTACAATCATAAACCACACTCACCTTCTTCAAGGTTCCAAACTAGAACCTACAGAGCTGTTAATCAATTCCCCATTATAAACATTCCCTAAGCTGCCACCATGGACATTGCCGGAAAAGATGCACAATACATTCTACATAATTGCCCATAAAATTGCAAAATAGTGGAATTGTTTTGCCAAGCATGCTCAATCAAGTGATGAGACAAATTTGGAAGTCCACAAAGTTCACCTTGAAGCATGTCGCATTACATCATTCACATTAAACGAGAAACTTCAGAAAAATTGAGACATCTCAGTAAACCAGAACTGTAAAAAAATGCATGGCATCTACACATTATCCATTGGCATGGTCATCTCATTTGGCACGAGCAATGCTTTAGATGCCACAAAAATAACAAGTATATGTGTTCCCTTAAATAAAGTAAAAAAGAGACTCCCCTTGGAAGAGGACACATACACAGAAATCAAACACTTCAAGCATGAAATTTATTGGGTAATTTTTCAAATATTTAATTCTCAAGGAGACTACAAGCAAAAAAAACCTTGAAATTCTAGTGAAATAATAATCTACAATTTGGTTACACTATTAAGCAGGCCTTGATCCTCAAAGCCTTCCACAACCATGTGAATTGAGTTTAAACTTGTCATGGTCTTGTCAAGCAATATCAACCTATAAAACACCAAAATAACAATATCATGTAGTTAATATGTTCAAGCTGAGAAAGAAATTTACAATGCTTATCGTTGAGTATTTAGTTGACTTGATTGCTCTATTTTGATAGTTGGCAACAGGATTGTGAGCCTGATTCTTTTTTAATCTTTTATTTAAAGAAACTTTGAACTTCAGTATACTTCTTCCTTATATAACACGCCAGCTCAACTTGCAAGTTAATTCAACTAATCAAAAACTTCCATGGCTAGTTTACATGATATTTATTTCTGACTGAAAATTCTTCAACCAGAATAGTTCAATTGCTACATCAGCTAGATCAGTCATCTTGTATTGTCTGATTCTTTGTAGTGCCTAAGGTAGCAAATAATGACCAGAGAATAAACTAACAATTAACAGCAACTGGTGGCAAACAATCAACACCAGCAGATATCTTAATAAGAAATGGCAAAGAAAGCAATGCGATGGTCTAGGTCTATTGGTGATCTAATAAGATATACTGACAGCAACAAGCTGTAAAATCTCAACCATACAGGGTTTGCAAGATATGATGAAAGAAATTTAATCCTAGTCGTCGAAAAAATGAGCATACCAACAAGCTGAAAAAAACTTCATGTATCTCAATGAGATTCCCTATTCAAGAATAATCTCATATTCATGATCCATTTAATATCTTTAGGCTTCGATAGAGAGTAGCTCCCCTGGCACGTCAACCACATAATCGGTAGAATACGAGCCGATAATTCGATCATTGATTGCAGAATTATACACCAGATACCCCATGCCTGTTATGTAATGATGCTTTTGCTACATAACTTTCACCTTCAGATATCATCTCTCATATATATCATACTGGTCCATACTGCTCAATGCAAACATTACATGCTGCTCTGATAAATTACCAAGATGTGGAATGTGATGTACCAAGTGGCATACTAAATCAAAACCAACCACCATATATATCTTGTCAATATAGTCCAGCATAGTTTCATACTCTGCTCAAGCCAAATCTGTACATACCTACTCCAACACCAAACCCATTAAGTTATGTAAAATTTTTTACTTCTGAAAACTTCTTGCTAATCAATTTTAAGCACATAATTGATTCTTCTCATGTCACCATCTGGAAACTTCTAGCTTATCTATTTTAACATTTGATTCTTTTCTTATTACAGCTGAAGTTGCACTTCACATATGCGATCTTGTTCCTGATTAATCTACACACCTTAGTTTTAAAGTTTGTCTTCATACCTCATGTAGAATTACTTCCAACAAGATTCTTGTCAATCAAAACAATATCATCAGAAAGAAAATGCACGACATCAGTTTGTTTAAAATATGCCTAGTAAGTTAACACTCATTACCAGTGTAAAATTGCCATTTTCCAGAAACATCAATAATAAAATTGAGTGAGCTGCAACAAAAAAATTAAATGACACTTTTGAACATTGATTTGGCAATTGTTTATAGCAAGATTCGCAATACCGTACCATACCGGTATTTCGACCTGGGCTCGGTACCGGTATGGTACGGTATACCGAGCGGTACACCCAGGTGTACCGAGTACTGTAGCACTGCTACAGTGCTACAGCACCTCGGAACGATAACAGTCAGTCCGCGTACCGAAAACCTGTCGGACCGGTACGTACCGCCCATACCG
This sequence comes from Musa acuminata AAA Group, assembly GCF_036884655.1. Classification (NCBI taxonomy): domain Eukaryota; kingdom Viridiplantae; phylum Streptophyta; class Magnoliopsida; order Zingiberales; family Musaceae; genus Musa; species Musa acuminata. Next base: position 21,394,179 of record NC_088336.1, read on the forward strand.
GGCGGTACAGCTCGGTACGGCAAACCCTGGTTTATAGTGAAATGAAAGGCACCAACAAGAATTTTAGGACTTCAAAATTTGTACATACTTAGATCTCAATGAGTAAAATGAGAATTAGAAGGAATATAGGATAAGTTTTTAGGGTATACATATAGAGTAAGAAAATGCAGTATATCTAACGCACAAACCTTATCATCTTCTCAACTTGCTTTGCAACATTATACTCCAGATCTGCCTCCTTTTGTTTTGCGCGTCCAGATTTGGCCAATTTCTTGGATTCTAAAATCCTTGGCAGAACATAACACTGATAATCTTCATGTAATAGTTCATACTGTATGACCAGGGTTCAGATATGATCGTTAAATAGGAAAATAAAACATAACTATCATACAAACCATATTTAGTTACCTCATCTCTAAACAATGTAAGAACTAAATGCTCCTTCAATACAACCTGAAACAAAAATGGCTGATAACTAAGGTATTTAGTTGGGAAAAGAAAAGACAGTGGAAGTTGGAAACACTAATAAAGAATAAAATTGATGACGAAGAGAGGAAAACATAATCCTATCTTTATGAAAAAAAGATATAATACAAATATTTTGTATAACATATATAAAAAGAATGATCCAGTCACATTGCCTAACATCAGAACTAGCAAGGAAAAGAATACTAAAAAAAAGTTATATATGAAATGACAACAAATTCTCGAGCAATTATAGAGCTCATATAAGATGACTTTCTAGAGAAATTAATTTATTTGACTTAAGCAATATCAATGCTGGCTTTTTAACAACGATTTCAACTACAGTGCTGCCAGCAAGAACTTATAAGCTAGCAATTGAAATGTTAAAGTGCTACAAGTTCAATATCATAAAGATCTTCATTGCCACACACAAAGAAAAAGTTTTAAGCATTCGTATGGAATAACAATCCCACTTCTATTTCCATTAATCAAAAAAAAAAAAAAAAACAAGACATATACCATAGCAATGTCAATGCTAGTAACACGAAGAAGTTCATCAGGACAGACGAGATAACCAAACAAGACCCATTCTCTGTATGAAGTAACATTTGCCAAGTCTTGAGCTCTCTGAAAGACAGGAAGAGAAGAATAAAGTTGTATTAACTAAATTACCTCATAGTGAAAGTAAAATAACCCTAGCAAGAGAATATCTCAATTTTGTTATTGAGAAATACACTAACCATCGGGTGAGCAGAATTGGTTAGTATGTCAGGATAACGAGGGTGAAAGGGACTTAGAAATCCCTCATTTCTCATTTTTTTGGTATCAGTAGAAAGAAATATAATGGGACCCACAGCCTCCAAAACCTGCAAGATGCGAATTTATGACAAATTTCAGGTTCAAAAGTTTTCTTGAGAAATTAACAATTAAACAGACTACTTAGACAGGCAAGTATCAATGTAAATTTAATACACATGTTCTCATGCCATACTATCATCTGTGACAATTGCCATATTATTAATGGGGAAGCGAAAGTTCACAAAGATCCTCTACACATATCTAGACCAATAAATTTCAGTTTGCTATGATGGCAACCTAAACTCCACTCCTTCAGATCAGTTCATGCAAGTGGATTTGACATGAAAAAAAAAAACCATAAAATTCTAGGGTTATCAAACATTCTGTGCCTATCATCTCTGATCCATCAGTAACTTGTCAAAGGTAAACCTAATTACGGTATCATATATGAATTGCAGGCATTGCCTGAGAACTATAAAAATTTCATATGAATTATTTAGAAACTTGCAAATCATTTTTTTCCTATTGGTATGTAAAATATTGAGTCCCCTCATCCATCTAATACTTGCCAGCATCAACAATAACTATATTTATTAGCTAAAATTATACAACACCAATATAACAACATTTGAGAGAGAAGCCTTGAATAAGGATAAAAGTATTGGCCCAACAGTGATAGATTTCATGCCATTCACATAATGGATGACACGAGATCCATAGTGAAGAATATGTGTGGAGATACATGTTGTATGAGACGACACAGAGCAAGCAAAGGCAAGTTTTAGAATATAAAATTCAGCAAGAATGAGGCTTTTGCACATGAAGTGATAAAATACAGACAGATGCATGGAATGCATAAAAGAAATACTATCATAATAAATAGTTAGTTAGGATTCAGGATGGTAATTCACAAAATAAATTATTTTCTTTATTTTTTTGTCCATTGAGCCATTCAATAAGAAAAAGGTAAAACATCAATTTAGGCATAAAGCATCCCAACCCAATCATGCTAGTGAGGCCAAAAATGAATATTCGATCCTATCCCCTGAACTCAAAATAGTGCAAGATATAGGTGCAAAACAAGGGTTCCAAGACTTTCACCGACCAAAGACATATATATTAAATTAGCATGTTCTTCTTTTCTTTTGTAGAGGCAGAAGACATGAAAGGAACCTATATAACCTTATCTAATCAAAAAAATGTAAGAGAGAATGAAGAAGAGACCGAAAAAAGCCAAAAATACAATTATTTACTGTCAAAAATTAGCATTTGTCTTTCATGTCAAGGCAAGCCAGTTCTTGGACACTACTTGACCTCATTTTGGACACATGTATAATTAAGCTAGTTCTTATAGAATTGTGTAAGCCAATCCATACTTTTCAAGTATGCTATTATACAATAGACCAAGTTGTTGTTGTGCCAATACTAGCAAGGTATGGTAGGGTAGGGGACGAGTACAATAAAGTTGGTAAATAGATAAATATGGCACAAACCACTCTCTATCATAATATAACAGATATAAGGTTCTTAATCTCGTACCGTATCGATGTACCGAGCTTTGCTCGGTATGATATGGTACGATGTACCGAGTGGTACGCCTAAAATAGGCATAAAACCCTTCGAAAATATCTATAAAAAAAAAAGAACGTTAGAATAGGGTTTTTAAGTAAGAAATAAATATACATTTAGTATAGTTTTAATAAACTAATGTAAATTAAGTAAAAATAGTGTCACATATATTTTTCAAGCTTTGAGGAGTAGCCTTGTGCAAGGTTCGCCATTTCGATCCATTCCAGATCGTTCTTCCTCTTAATTCACCCAAATTAACCTTCTAAATTTGATTCAATCCATAAATCGTTGCTTTGTTGAGTTTAGGAGAGTGAAAATGCGAGAATAAGAGAGAGAATGTGAGAAAAAATGAGTTTGAAAAAGTTTAAGAGAGTGTGAGAGTGAAATTGATTGAAATAGGAGTGAAAGAAAGGGTTTTAAAACCCTTGAGGAGGCCTCCAATGGTCAAATTGAAGCACCATTACCATTCAGTAACGAACGAAATCGATCGGTACCAACCAATACAGGGCGGTAGCGATCAAAATTTCGACCGTTACCGCTCGGTACAGTCCCATATCGCCCGATACGGGGTCAGATGCCTGATACCGCCCAGTAGCTGCTGGCGGACTAGTGCATACCGTTCGTACCGGCAGTATGGTACGGTATTGCAAACCCTAAGACATACTATATCCGCCCACTACTTAACAGTATGCAGTGCACTTACCAGGCTGATACTTCAGATTTTTTTTTTTGTTGACCAAAGTACAATTTAAGTACTGAACAGTACTAAGTACACTACCAATAGAAAGGGCATTGGTATAAAGTTGGTATTTAAAGTTTACTTCCTCTGTCTTCTCAAGAAACAACTAGAAAGCAATGTCTGAATTAAATTGAAAGCAAAATTTTAGACAGCCAAAGATTGCATAGGCCAAAAACATTCAATTGAAAAAGAATATGGATAATTTAAAAGAAGCTCTAGTTAATGTACAAATGGTTCTTCCAGAGAACAAATTACGATAGCCAAGGGTCAAGACTATGACTTCTCCAATACGGGGGCTGACAAAATTTAGGTCTTCTTGCAATCCTTTCGCTGGTGGATCGTAAGAGTCCACAAACTGAACCAATCTGTCAAAGCCAGAAAAATGAATGGAGATCACATAGCTGATCCGACATAGAAATATTTTGTACCAAAACGAAAAGCTGATAACAAAGAAATATCATGAAGCACTACACTTGAATAAGTTAAAATATACAAAATCAGAAAGATTTATCATGGCAATTATTCATCATTAGTGCACATTTTATTGTTGCCACATGTTAAAACTTCAAACAATTGAGAAGAAGTTCCTTGATTGCAAATTCATATGTCCTTACATAAATCTCCTTACTCAACAAGACAAGAATAGCCCGCATTTCTTTGGGCAATTCCAAGATGTAAAAAATATGTCAGAACATATAATACTTCTACCAAACTGCTGTTTTTTTGTTACTTCTGCCACTTGTCTCAAAGAACTCCTTTTTCCAAGGTCCATCATGCATGTACCATCATTTTATCTCTGCTGTAGCTTTAGCAGAACATGACACTAATATAAATACAACACCAGAATTTGATAGGCATTTATTTATAGATAAACTTGAACAAGAAAGAAACTAAGATAACACAAAAATGTTGCAAACATACAGAAGTGAACCAAGAAAAGGCAAGTCTCGGCATACACAAATTCTCTAATTTTCACCAAGTGCATCATTAAACTTCCCTACAGACAATGACAATCTAGTATATCCAACAAAGAAGTAAAGATGATCAAGTACTTCATGGAAGGCCCCATGCAATAGCTACCAAACTCATAGGTGCCTTTTTGCAAAGATCATAAATTCATCCAAATGCTTCCATAGATCATAGGTTCATTGGTTTCTCCATCAAAAGTGAAGGTTTAATATGTTTTCATAAGATAAACATGTGAGGAACCTAAGAACATGCAACTATCTTTGATTACGGTACAACACTACAACATGGTGTAGCATAATGAAGATTGCTACATATTATCAGAAATAGTAAAAGAAATATCAAAATAATGGCATACCAAAGTCAACAAATCCTTGAACAGCAAGTTATATGAAATGTTAGTTTTTTTACTATTTGTCCTCTTTGGAAAAGTTCCAAGTATCTTACCGATGGTAGAATTCACAATCACGACCACCTTTTAATATCGTGTGCAACATGTTGTACAGCTGGAGCATCATTTTTCTAGGTATCTGAAAAAAAATTTACTTTACATGAGAAAGTAGACAGACAAAAAAAAGTAGCTCAAACAGTAGCATATTATAATGATGCAAAGTTGATGAAACCAAAAACAATGATGTGAAAGAAAACAATAATAACAGGGGAACAAGATACCTTATCAGAGAAAAGATTTACACGGACAAATGAACAAAAGAGATCCATAAATGCATGCAAAATCAGAGAGTTCTGATGGGGCTGCCGTAAGAACAAGAATACATATTAGAAAAAAAATTAACAGTGATATATGGCAAACCACTAGTAATTCATGTACAGTGACAACAAGTAATTAATCAAGGGCAGACAAATTCATACCAACAATGTGATAACTGTACTGCTCAAATCCAAAATAACACGCAGAGCTTGTTCCCGAAATGCCATCAGGTCAAGAAGCAGCTAAGGAGAAGAAAGAAATAAAAGAATGTTATCAGCACACTTCATATTTAAAATCTCAAGTACATGGTTTACTTGGCACCTGTCTTTTTGTAGTACAAGTAAACAAAATGATGTTGTTTGTATTACCGTGTCTAGTAAGAAATGGTGAAGTTTGTTTATAGCATAAGTTAACAAGTCTATTTTTCTGTCCCTATTAAGAAACAACAATTTAAATTTCATGGCATTATATAATGTGCCAACACCATGTATGCTGATCAGCATGGATCTAAACAAGACCCATGCTGACCAACAACCATAAGAAATGAAGGTCAACCCAATGCATGAGGCTCCCACAATGTGGGATCTAGGGAAGGTCAACTACACAACCTTTCCCCTACAAATAAGGAGGTTGTTACTGTCATTCAAATCTTATAAACAAAAACAAAAAAACTAAGACAAAGTTAAAATTCAGGCAGGAAGGAGGGCTTTCGCTGATAGCCAAAATGAGAAAACATGCCAACAAAATTGGTTTCATAAGCACCAAAGAATAACTGCACAAAAAAGGAAATAGAAATCAAAACCCTGCAAATTCTACTCTCCTCTTTTTCAACAGCCCATAAACTGCATCTCTCCACTGGCTTCCAATCGAGCATTCTCAAACATATGGTGAAGATGAGCTAGCAATGAGCCATGACACAGATATTGAATGGGGCTGTAATATCCAAGTATCTTAATCGGGTTATAGATCAAAGTTGAACTGAACCAACTGACCTCAATTAGCTAAAGCTCAGTCCAGTTAAATTAAACCACTAGAAACCACTGATTTAAAACTTGTTTCATGTATTATAATGCTCGGTTCACATTGTTTGGTCTCAGTTAAATTTAAGCCTCAATACCCTAAATTACATGAATCATCAATCCCCCTGATGGAATCAGCAGTTTCACCAACATGATAGATATCTTGAAAATCAGCAAAACACCTGGTATCGTGCACTAAAACATATGATATGATGAACCAAGCTGACCACCTTTCATGTGGTTTAGAGGAAAAGCTAGATTTTTTTGGGTCAAAGTAAAATAAAGCAATTACAAGAGACTACAATTTGATATCATGGAGTTATTTTATTTGTATTATTTGATAAAGCAAAGGAGGGAATGCATATTATGCAAGTTATAAAATTTCTCAAGCATATTTAGGTTAAGCAAAATTGAGAAACATTTGGAGAAAATTTTCCCACAGAATGAGCACAATGTAAAAATTTCACAAAATGTAAAAGTTTCACCAAATACCATGACCCAAGGTTCTAGCTTCTGAAAATAATCTTGTGCATTTTCAGTCAGAGTATCCATTGCAAGTTTATCAACCTGCAACATGAAACAGATGTTAAAAGGTACCCAACTAAAAAAAAAGGACGAAGGGCCTTGTTAGAAAGTGTGACCAGCAAAGGCTTACTCGTTCTAGCTGTAATTTGTTAGGATGTTCAGGGAACTTCTTTGACACAAGCATGCAGATTCTTGGAAAATTGGGAAATATTCCAGCTTTCCAAAAAGCATCGGAAAATGTGTGTGACCCCAGATCTGGTTTGTCCAAGATATGGTTTAGTCTATGCATTTTAGCTAATAAACCTTCTGCAACCTTCGAAAGTTGGACCACCCATTCCATGTGTAGAACCTTTGGGACAGTTCCAGAGTTGGGTGGCGCATCGGAACCTAAACTTCTCCCGTTCATAGGTGTCGAAGAAGGGAATTCTTCGAGACTAATGTACTCTGACCATCTAGACATGCTATCCCACTCCCTACTTTTGAAGGATCTTGGAGACGCGTCGTGAGTGGAAAAAAGTTGTCTCTGCTTCGCCATATCGTCGATCCTACAAAGACAATTAAGCGAAGAACTCAAGCACTTGCTCGTCATCTTAAAGCTCCCCACATTCCATAGAAGAAGAGCACGTGAAATTGACCAAATCTCGGTCTAATTGTACTTCAATGTAGAAGAATGTGTGGCAAGCGTCAGCAGACTCCATCGACGATGTGCACGACAGAACTTCCCAGCTTACCATGAACGAGGTGCGTACCTGAGGGGCGTTGAGGGAGGCGGCGGGGGCGGTGGAGATCTGCGGATCGGAGGCGGCAGGATGAACGTACGTTAGGGCTTCGACACCGAAAGGGCGAATGAGAAAGTGGAAGGGGGGAGTGGGGGGCGGTACCCTCCTTGGATTGAGATCTGAGACGGGAGAGAGGGCGGGTCGAAGAGGGAGGGTTTTGGGGGTGCCCGTTCGATGCTGGCAGCGGCGTCTGCTTTAGCTGAGGTTGGTGGTGGTGGTTTTGGTGTCCGCTGGGAGTAGAAGGCACGCGAGTCCGACGCACGTCGCTGGCCTGTGACGACGGGACCTGTTGCGGGGGGCCCAGCTCGGCTGTCCGCAACGGCCCGCTTTGATGACGTGGCAAGAGACTGTTGGTGCAGGAGGCGGGGCCCAGTGAACGCATGGGTGGTCCAATTGGGAAGAGGAAAGAGGCTCCGATGCCAACTAAGAACTACGTAAAGACCTTCACTGTTTCGAGCGAGTACTTCATTGAATTGTAACCCCTCCTCCCTCTATATGGGCGATTAGAGTTGTCGAGTTGGAAGAAGAGGCTCGAGCGAGTACATTGACTATTATACCCCCCCCCCTAATTAAAGTATAATATAATATAATATATATATATATAGGCGATTGTCCGAAAAAGATTTTTTTTATTTTTCTCGTATGATATCCTTTTCAAAATTTTCAAACCATTACTTCCAATTTCAAAAGTATCAAAAATACCTCCCAAAAAAATTATTTACAGTGTTCTCCTGCCCAAATCAAAGAGGTTTTTTTCTATCATCTATTTACAATATTTTGTGGGTTGTATTCTATCTACATATTATATTTTTTAAAATATATATATATTATATAATATTTTTTGTTTCAAAAATAATGTATAATGTTTTTAAAGCATTATATAGTATTTTTGTGGTTAAAAATCAACCTACAAAATGCTATAAAGTTGAAAAAAAAAATAGATTTGGATCAGAAAAAATGAGAGGTTTTTTAAGAGGTATTTTTGGAATATTTGAAACAGGAGATGATGGTTTAGAAATTTTGAAAATGAGATACCATTCAAGAAAAAAAAAAATTGTCTTCCCCCCTCCTTCCCTCTCCACCAACGACAAAGCCTCATGATATGAACAAAGGATGACGACGTTAAGTGAATGACATACAAAACACAATAGATGAGGAGAGGTATTTTAAGTATGTTTTGAATTAGTGATAGTATTTTCTAAAATATAATGAAAAGCTTGGAAAGAGTTTATTTTCATTGTAAAAAATCACACACACTTGTGAATGGTAAGTTAATTAATTCATTATTTCCAAAGAGGAAATTTATTCAATATAAGACAATCCTCAAATGCCCCAAAAACAGTGTGCATGATCACATCATTCAAAATAGTAGAATGCATTTTATTCAAATCCTGCAAGGAGTATCTGATTCCTGCAGTTATTCTGAAAGTATCCAAGGAAGTGCTTGTGCTTGTTCTTAAGCTAGTTCAAGCTTCTCTGCAAAGAGATCCCCTCAACAGAGACTCATCATGTGGCACAAATCATTGGCTTCCATCTCCGCAAGCTTTGACATCATCCTTGAACCATATTTGGCCACTGTTACCTTACACTGTGAAGGAAGAAAAACATCAATATAGTTTAGTTTAGGATCATCAACTCTAACAAAGACCAATTGCGTGTACTATCACAAGCTGTTCACCTGCTTTTCACTCTGCCTATGATGTTCTTCGCACTGTTCAACCAGCAATTGCCTCATCTTTTTCTGAAGAGAAGTGCAAAAAAGAATGATCCATACATAATTAACCGAGAGATGCAAGAAAGATAAAGCTTTTCATTTTTTTATCTCATAAGTTTCATCTGTTCTCGATTTCATTACCCTCACTTTACTCGATTGTGTGCCTTCGATGATGTTCCTGATGGCTCTACTGCATTCATAGCAGGTGGTCTCCCCAGTCTGTCATCTCATGCACATAGAACTTAGCTTTTCATAGTTCAGTTAAAGGATAAACTCAATCAAACTTTGATGATAGAAAAATTGATGCCAATGGCTATTATATGTAATCCTTATTGTTATTTAGCAAAGATTAAGAGTCTTTTTTTGCTTACATACCTCGGTAGATTCATTGATCAGTGAAGTAAGAATATTGTCATCTGGGGAAAAGGATTCATCAAGGCATAATCCTGTGTTGTTGCAAAGACTACCTTCATGGAAGAGGTGTTGGAGAAAGAACTGAGCCTGATCTATATATGCTTGTGACTTGTCCAAACACTGACACAAGAAAAATGTACAGAATTCAGCATGAGATTATCGAAATACAAGAGAGATAACAATAAATACCTGATTCTTAAGTTGAGAAGGCAAAATATGGCAAGCTTCAGATGAGAGTGATCTGATGTCACTGAACAAGATTAGGTCATCCAGAGATTTCTGAGCATGTCTTGAAGCCTCCAAGCATGAGCTGCAAGGGTTTGATTTGCCATTCATGTTATAGGCCATGTTTCCTGAAATGTAATCTGTTTAAGTTAATTTGATGATATTGGACTAGAACAAAATTGCTACAAATCTGGTTAAAAAACTCAGCTTGTTCCTCGCATTTAATAATCTAACATTCTTCTACTTTTGAAGTAGCAGCAAAATGTAGATTCGATAAAAATAAAATAAAAGAATCGTTTAAGCTAAATATAGTCCCAGAAACCTATAAATGTAGCCAACTTAAGATATTATGACTTATTGTTGTTGTTATTATGTAGTAAGACAATTGATTCGAGAAATCCCAGCATAAGTTTCTTTATATTCCACTAAGGACCAGACAAGAACAGCAGCAAAACTGAAAAGAAAAGAGAGGAATAATTGGTGCATGGTGTTGAGATATTTTACTCACCTTGATCCATCAAGCTATCAACCTCGAGTATGGCACTTGCATCAGCTAATATGATCAATAGAGTGGCAAAGATTGATAGAGTTCTGGCTTCCATTCTTCTGTCACCTTCAAAAACCAAAATGAAAGGATTAAGCAATCATAATTTGCAGTTAAATGTAATTCATGAGTAAACATGCTGATTCATAGAAAAGTTTTCTGTACTGATATGAACAAATATACTCTCATTCACCACAAGGACATGATATGAAAACTATGCTAATTTCACTCTGCTCAAACTAAATCATACAGTTGAATACATGCTGATGCATAAAAAATTTCTTAATCTCAAGCTGCTCAAACTAAACCATACAGTTAATTGAAACCAAAAAGATATCAATCTATAATCACTCTGTTTGAGCCTGAGACAGGAATGGGGAATTGGATGGAGACATTTATACACATCCAAGGTGAACTGGAACACCTCATTCTCCTCTCAGTTTGCTCACTTCCATGTTGAATCTTTCTGAGTTCATACGGAAACTATGCAGTTACTTCACAAAGAACACATGTACAGGCAAATCACTGGGAGCCTGGACAAGTTACATGATTGTCCCAATAATAGAGTGAAAGAGAAATGCTTGAAATGTGGGAGTAATGAAGAGAGAAAGACCTGATGCTGTGTACTCAACCATGATGAGGAGGAAGCTTCACATGGTCTGATGAGTCTTTTCCATCTCTTTGGGAGGGAGTGTGGAGGCCATTGCAAGAGACTTTGTGTTAGTCTGGGCTGTCTTCAGGACTGTGAAGTATGAGAAAGATCAATGTACATTTATTTTAGTAAAATGAACATTGTTCACCATGTTACAAGGAAGTAGCCTTGTCATTGTACCAAAATCCACTCCTCTTTTTTTTTGTATTAATTACGTACAACTTATAAGCAACAAAATAGTATGTGCATTTCATGTTATAAGATTCACAATAGCTAGTTGTGCCCTATGACTTATTTAGAGATGACTCTGAGAGGTATGTCATCCATTATATTGAGGCATCTTTCAACACCAAGTTTCTTGGGATACCTCTTCCATATAACCCAGGAACTAAAATATGGATAGTCTTCTATTAGCAATTATTAAGAACTGAATGAATTGTACAGGAAAAATGCAAAAACAATTTTCTTATCTTCCTGCCAAAATTCAAGCAGAGTGCAAAATGAGGCTTATTAATAGGAAGTCAAATGTTGGACACAGATTAGTACATCTCTACTGCATCTTCCATATGTCAACATGATTCAAAACTTCAGTAATTTATTTGGAGGAAGACAAACAAATATCCCTGTGTTTATTTCATTGAAATATATATCCCTACAAAATCTAAAAAATTATATACATGTCATTCTGGTTGAGCTCTGTCAGATTGATAAATGGAGTCAAATTGATAAATGTTAAAGCTTCATTGAAACTTGTCCTGAAGTTTATAGTTTGCAAGCCTAAAGCCTAAGGCTTCATAGAATGTCGTGTGAAACATTGCTGCAAGTGACATCACAGGATTTGCAAGCCCAAAGCCTTGCATGTTTGGCCGGATACTACAACTACAAGAGTTTGAGCAACCAATCTATACCTTTCCAGTATCAGTGTCAAAGTTCAAAGAACTCACAAGTACAGCCTGCTTGAGCAAGAAATACACGGGAAGGGACATCATTGCTTCATGAATTTGCATAAAACACAATATTACAAGAACTAAAAGAGAAGTCAATATCAATCTTCTCTTTTAGCAAATGATGTGCTTTAAAGCACTAGAAGATCTCTTTATATATCTCAAAAACACACTTCATTTTGGCTGTGCTTAACAAGAAGCAACTTAACACCAAGTAGTACTGACATCTTCACTGTAATCGGTCCCGGGAGATCTTTAGATAATGAAGTTGTTTAAGCTTCTATATATGCACCTGAAACTTCCTACTTGCATTCTCCTACTCTGCTTCCGCTAACCTTCGTCGAATCTCTTCTGGATTTGATGACCCAGTGACACTGCAAAAAACATAAATGCTTATATCGAATCAACATAGGTTTTAAAGAACTATATGGCTTAATTGTGCATCACATTGTCACATGCATTAGTAATGAAGTTGTTCAAATGTCAACTTCACAATAAAATCTTCTCCTAGGTGATGAGTTGCAGGATCAAATGTATACTTCACGTTAAACTTGTTGGCTTCCATGTGAGTTTCATGACTTCATTAGAAGGCATGTTATGCATCAACTGTACTATTGACTTGCAAATAGAAAAAAGAAGACCAAGGCAGGCAAATTTCAATCTAAAAATGAGGTATTGGATACCATTTAGCACATACAGAATCCATAAATCATGTTAAGTAAATCTTAAACCTAGTAATTCTCCAACTATTGTCTCCTGCCCTATGGAGACAGTTTACAAGGCTAGGGTGACCTATCAATCGATGCAGTCCCCATAGTCATGCTAAGCATTATGATAATAGGAAGCACAATTCAGAACTAGCAAGAACAGATTTAGGTTCATTTCTGTTAAAGCTTACCAACAGAGAATGTCACCGCTGTAGGCAATCTTTTCAGAGATCCAATCTGGAACCAATTCTAACAAGAGTTTCAGCTGTTCTTCCACTTCACCTGCAGAAACAAGCCCCGGGATTTTAGCTCTGGAAAATTCAATATGACCCAGAAACATCAACAATTTCAAATTAATGGCAGAGTGCATACCTCTATCGACTATTTTACAATTACTTGATAGTAGCTTGTAAATTAGCTCATTCTTTGTCATGACAGACCTCTTCCACGACTGAAATATGAGTAGAATCATGTCAAAAATACAAGGCAATGAGGCTATCAACTTTTGCCTTCTAATTGCATTGGAAACACCAGCCTCCTCCTCCTGTGCTGTTTTCCTCTCCTTCTCCTTAATCTGAAAAGGTCTAGAGCAATTAGACCTTCACTTACTTTCCAAATGATATTTTATATGTATAGAGTTAGAAGAAAATTCACATAGAAGAGGACAATCTTTCTAAGAAATGGCAGGAAATATCTCATCAAACTGTAGGCATTTCCCATAATAGTCATAAAAACAACATACAGCATGTTAAGCTGTCTAAAACATGAAACCAAGATGAGTAATTTATTAATAAACATGTTTCACATAGCATGTTAGTCATATTGAACAGCAGTAATTAACCTGTAACAACATTATGCCAACCCAAACAAGTGCATGCAGTGATTAGCTTGTAGCATAATGCCTACACTTTTAGGCAGACAAATGCATGAGGTCAACAATGACCTAAACGAACAAATGAAAGAAAAATCGAGACAATAACCATTGAAATAAATAAAGTGTGAGATTCTCAGAAGTACAGACAAGAATAATACCAATCTATCATGGCTTTTTTGTACATTGTTGTGAAATGGGTGTACAAAAAACATTTGAAGAAACTACTTTAGAAGCTTTAAAGAGAAAAGAACCATAACACAAGGATGTCCAAGGATGTACCGACTGCAAGAGAGATTCTGGTATAATATTGAGGACATCATCATCGGCAGACAGACTCCTATCTTCATACTCTTCATCCCCTGCTTTTGCACTCTTTGTTGGAGTCATAAACAATTTTGTACGCGTTGATCGCTTCACAGATTTATTCGATAGTGGAGAATCACAGGTTGGGGTTGTCCTACATCTTTTTGGTGTTGGCATATCTGGTGTATTAGACATTAACCTTAAGGGAGTGGAAACTAGTTTTGCAGGAGTTCCCTCTTTGACATTTTGTTCATTATGAGGAAAGTTGTCAGTTCTTATGAACTTTTGGGTCTCCTCTTCACTAGTGCCACATTTGCTTGATATGGTCGATGAAATGGGAGAACCAAGCATCGAATTCCTAAATATCGGTGGTTTCAAATTGCATTTGCTAGGAGATGAAGCAAGAGGCACAGAAAGATCATCTTTAGGACAAGCTTTGCCAAAGGACATAAGAGGGTTTTGCTCTGAACCATGGGTGGGGAATTTCCGAGAAAACCGCCTCTGGAAAGATTGGGACAAGTGAGATGGCACTGAAAATTGTTGATGGCTAGTAGTACTTGATGAAGGCTTGGTGCAAGTCAGTTTAGCATTGGCGTTAGAGACAATTGGAAGAACACTTGGCTTCGTTAGATTGAAAGGATGAGGCAATTGCTCCTCAGGAACGTTATCTCCCTGAAATACAAAACCAGCAATTAATATGGATCTAATCCAGTCAGTCTATTGATAATAATGCATCAAAACTGCTTACAACCTAGATTTAACGAAAAAAAAACAACCAAAAGACAAGGCATTTAATGGAAAAAGGAAAGAACATGCGACAACTAAAAGAGTAAGAACTTCCAAAGCAACCTGGTTAGTAAATAAGCATAATCATAAGAGATGCCTATATATCAAGGAAAGCATTTATGTTTAAACTGATTAAAAGTGGTAACCAGAGGAGATTTCGAGTACCTCTGGATGTTCTTTATTGAAGCCAACAATCCTTTCCCTGAAGACTTTCCTCAAGATCGAATACCCACTCTCAGTTTTTCCATTGATGTTCTTGGCTACTGCATCAACTTGAAGAGTGACCTGAAGCTCTGGCTTCATACAACAAGTGGCCTCATCATGCAAAATCACCTTCTTAATGATTATAGCTTCAGGCATTATGTACTTCAACTGCGCTAGATGCGCATAAGTGAACCTCCTAAACGCAGAAAATAATACAATTTTCAATTCGTCATATAAACAAATACGAGGAAGAAAGGCAAGTTAATGCAACCTCTTAGGGTAAAATTGGCACCTTTCTGTCAAATGCTGAATGCTGGAGAGGATGTTCGCGAAGGTGCACATAGATCCTTTCAGCCGAAGCAAGCGAATTGAACTCTCCATGCAGTTGAAGAATTCACACAGTATCTCATATCTGATCAAGAGGGGCTTATTCTAGTTAGAAAGAAACCATAAAAAATCAATTTAGTGCACATCGTATGCATAACTAATCATATATTTCAATGGAGTAGCCATGATAAAAGCCCAAGAAATTCTCGACTGTTAGAATTAGATGACATAAGGAAAAGAAACAGATGAATATTTATATAAACCTACAAGAGAACCTAAAGAACATACTTTTCAGGAAGCTTGATGACACCTCTAGCCTTGGACGACTTAGGACTGGAACCGGTCACCGAGCTGGCTCCGAGCTGCTGCTCGACCGACTGGAGATCGTCGTCATTGCCGGATCGAGAGTGATCGGGCCGATCTGCAGCCGTCTGAAGCCCGAGCGCGACCTTCCGCACCTCCTTCACTGAGAACGCGATGCTCCGGTTCCCGGATCGCCGCGGGAGCCGCGCCGGCTTCTCCGGAGTCCAGATCTGGTCGGCCATCGAGGTGCCCTTGGCTGGTGACTCCAAGAGACGTTCGGGCCTCTTCCCAGCGGAGATGGGAGGCCTGGGTCGAGCGTCGGAATCCATCTCGGCGTGTAGAGGCGGCTGAGAAAACGGAGAAGGAAGTGATCAAACGAGTGGGTGTTAAAGAAAGGTAAACCCTAGAATTGGCGGGAAACAGGGGTTGGCGGGAACGCCATCCGCGACGCCGCGTGGCGTTCGGTTCCCGCCAGACAGCCCGCAGACCCGACCCGTTATCCAGCCCACAAGTCCGAACCGCTTTTGGTAGCCATGTATTATTACTTTTTGTTTATGTAATAAAAATGGAAACTACAATTTTGGTACGCATTTCCACTATGTTGGATATCTCAATCATCCGTATTTTTGGATACCCACTTGCAATACATTTATAATATTGAATTAGTTATTCACGTCATAGCGTCTCGATTACTTGAAATAAATTATATAGGTTTTTTATTATTATTATTTAACTATGTAAATAATTTGATTTCACTTTAGCTCCTATTTGGGTATACACTTTGGTATAAGACTTAGCGGAGAATCCAAGCGAGGATACTTTGAAACCAGTTCTTACTAAAGGATGAAGGAGAGAGCAGCAATGAGCTGCCTCTCGCCTTCATTCCTTTTCCTCGAAGAACAGTACAAAGAGGACCTCTATATTTGGATCAAATTCGTTTCACACTCTCGATTAACCAGAAACATCAGCTTAAAATAGCAGAGAGTAAGATTAGGTCAAGGACTAGATGAACATGAGCTGCCAGAGCAAGCATAAAATTCACGTAAAGCTTCATTGTGGGACACAGTGATTGTCACATGATGATTATTCACCTGGAAAAGGGGATTATGTTGAAGAACTCTGATCTTGTGTGAACGATTGGACAACTTTTCCTTTTCGAAAGCAGATGTGACAGTCACTAACCCCCCCATTCTTTCCTTTTGAACAAAGCGAAGGAAAGCAAATACATATCAATCATTTAGACAGGATTGTAGAAGGAATGACAAGCATGAGAAGGTAATACTACTTCCCAGATAAAAGAAGTGTACAAGTAAATGTATTACGTGGAACTTTTCTTGGAGGAATGTTCTTCGTATTCACTTTTGACTGCTTGTAAAGAACTGTTTACCTATTCGATCCAATCCAAATGTGATCATATCTTTTGACAACCAAACTTGTTGCTTAGTAGTTGTTTTGATCTTACAAGCTGCTCTTGTCATCTAAATGCTTTTATCATATCAATTCTCATGCTGTCAAGCCTATCTATCTGAGGTGGGAATGGGATGTTTGACGAATGAACACATGCATGCATGCTTGCTTTTGTTAGTGCAGGTCACGAAGAGATGAGATGAGGTGAGAAGATATGAGATCAGCAGTGCCTTATGCCAACCGAAGCAAGTTGAGGAGGGAATCATTTGCATTCTCTTGTTTGCTCCCCATCTTTCGTTGATTCCTCTCCTTTTTTCCTCCATGCTTGTAGATGGGACTCCATCCATAGTGGAGGAACCGCAAAGGTTAATGTCAATAGCCCTTCTGATGCTGAAAGGTTAGGAGCAATCTTTTCTTCACCTGAAAAAAATCCTCTTATATAGTTTACTGAAGAGCACTTTTAAGCACGATTATATCTTCATTAAGTTGCACAAAGTGGATAATCATGTTCTTCATGTCTAAAAAGCTAAACATCTTCTAATTTATGAGCTCCCTCTCGACCTTCTTTATCCATCCAAACAAGAAGCATCTCAACCCAAAAAGCCACTTTCTTCTTAATAGATTAGTGCTGCACACTTTCTTCCCCGTCTCCTACTCATCTTTGCCTAATATGTTTCAGATATGGATTCAATCACCAGTGTATATATATGGAGTGTGAGGAACTGCTTTGACATTAGAACTCAATTTTTTATAGGCATTCGAGCAATGAAAACCATAAGAAAACTAGTTTTGAAGAAGAAGAAGAAAGTGTTTCATGTCAAGCAATATATCCACAGGACGCGTTTACTTCTTCTTAGTAGGGAAACAAGGAGAATGGGGAGAACAGGAAACCAGAAAACAAATGCATGAAGTAAGCATCATATGCATTCATGCTCATTACATGTCGATCCTCTGCGACTTCATTGTGTCCGCGATCATTTGGGTGGAGCTGGAAGAATTCGTGAGGTACGAGGAGGAGTACGTGATGGATGAAGCCTGGGTGAAGCTGGAGACGTCAACAGGCGGCGCACAGTACATAGGCACCGGCATCGTTGGGGGTAGCATCGGCAGTGGCGTCTCCAGGTTGAGCGCATTGATGGCTTGTCTGATCGAGGGCCGCAGGCTACAGTCGGGATGAGCACACCACAACCCCACCACCATCAGGCACTCCATCCGCTTCCCGTCGAAGTCGCCATGTAGCTTCTCGTCGGCTGCTTCGAGAATTGATCGCCGTCCGTAGAGCTCCCACACCCATTCGACCAGCCTCACCTTGCTCTTCTGCTCCTTCGGTTCCACCGGCCTTCTTCCGCACGCGATCTCCAGCGCGACGATGCCGAAGCTGTAGACGTCGGACTCTTTGCTGGCCTTGCCGGTGGTGATGCACTCGGGGGCCAAGTATCCCATGGTGCCGGCCAAAACCGTCGTCTGCTAGTGGCTGTCATGGTCGACGAGCCGAGCTAATCCGAAGTCCCCGAGCTTGGCGTTGAACGTGGAATCCAGCATGACGTTGCTGGGCTTCACGTCTCGGTGCACGACGCACTGCTCCCACTCCTCGTGAAGATAGAGCAGGGCAGCGGCCAAGCCCAGCGCGATCTTGTGCCTCTCCGGCCACTGGAGATTCTTCTTCGTGGAGTAGAGATAGGAGTCGAGGCTTCCATTGGGCATGAACTCGTAGACGAGCAGGAATTCCCGGCGGTCATGGCACCAACCCACCAGCTGCACCAGGTTCCGATGCCGCAGCCGGCTTATGATCTTGACCTCGGAGACGTACTCCTTTCTCCCCTGTTTCGAGCACCGAGAGACCCTTTTAATGGCGACGTCAAGTTTCAGATCTTTCAGGTAGCCTTTATAGACCGATCCGAATCCTCCCTCCCCGAGCTTCCCCTCCTTGGAGAAATTCCTCGTCGCAGAGGCCAACTCCTCGTAGGGAAACCTCTGCGGCCCCCTCTCCCTCTCAAACTCATCGTCGATGGCCTCGTCGCATTCAATGTCGTCTATTTCTTTCAGATCCCTACTGGAGGCCTTCTTGGAGAACACGAACCATACCAACCCCGACACGAGCATCAAGACGCCTACTCCAATGGCCAAACCGATCTCGAGGCAGACCTTGTTCTTCTTCCTCCTCGGTTGCAGGGTCGAGTCGAAAGACCATGACAGCAGGCTGTGCGTCTCCGTCGCGTTGCCCGTCGACGCCGAGAAGCCGATCGCGACCATCTCCGGCAGCACATCTCGCAGATCAACGACGAAGTGAAGGCTGGAATCGCCGGCGCGAAAAGCCGGGTTCGTTTCATAGGTCAAGAAGACGCTGAGGTTGTAAGTGCTGGCGTTGTAGCTCACCCAAACATTCGCCCGCCGGCCGTTCCTGAGGCTGCTGCTCCACTCCACCACGGCGCTCGAGTTGATCGAGTCGACATCGATCCCGACGTGGTCGGCGGGCGGATCCCACGCATTCGGAAAGGTGTCGAACTCGACCGCCACCGTGCTGGCGGTGGAACCATCGAGAGAGCTGTTGCCGAAGAGGCCGAGGAAGGCTCCTCTGGAGTAGGCAGGAATGGAGGTCGGATACGAGGAGAGGAAGAAAGCGAGGCCGTCGCCATGCGTGGACGCGGGTTCGAAGGAGTCGATGACGAAGGAGAACTGCGTGGTGAAATCAGCCAGCTCCCCGGTGGCGGCATCCCAGAGGCGCAGCGGCTCCCGGTACACGGCTCTGCCGACGCTGTACAGCATGGGGTAGCTCGTGAGGTTGACCTCCTTGTTCTGCAACGACGCGTCCCCTTGGAACTCGAGCTTCGATGACACGCCCTGGTCGAAGCTGGAGAAGTTGAAGGAGAGGGAGAACGCACCGGGGATCATCACAGTCCACATGCAGCAGAGAACAGCTAAAACACTCGATCTCTTCATCATCATCGTCATGGCTTGAAGAACAACAGTTCAGGAGTAGGATCGAAGAGATCAATCTCTGCAACAGCTGGTAATGAAGCCTCCACCTACATAATAATAATGCCCACCAAAGTATCAGCAAAATCAACAACAACCATAATAAAACACTTGTAAAAGATTCGATGGTGACTTCGACTCACTCATCTGTGCCAATCTTCTTTTTTGATGCTTCATCGTAATGGCATTCCATGTCGCAAAAGTATTCTTCCTGTTCATCTTTTCTGCAATGTCAGAACCACTCCTTTTGCTACATCTTAACCATTATTTATTTCCTCGGCACGAGTTACTTATGCATGCGTTAAATATGTTACATCTGCATAGTATTCGATCTTGTTTGACTTGAATATGCTTATCATATTATTAGGAATCCATTGATATGCGAGCACCGTGCCGGCCATATATATAAGTTTTTAGGACATATATTTATTAGTTCGAAAAGACTAACACACCCTATGCAAATAGAACGATGGTAGTCATAAAAACCCATAAGCCATCAGACTGTGGAATAATAAATCTAAAGATGGATGGTGATGAGATCTATGGACTCCCTTACACATCACAGGTCTCCCAAGTCAACTTTGTTCGAGTCAATGTCACTTCATCGAACCTGCAAACCATCTTCTCTATGGTCTAAAATAAAACGTTGCTTGCTCAACAATCTAAAATAAAACAATTATCCTTAGTAGAGTTTGCTTTTCAAAAATTTTACTTGTCAAATGGCGAGAAAAAGATAATGACAAAAAAAAATGATACTGCTAGCAGTAAACAGGAGTTATTTTTTATATAAATAAAAAAAGATCAAGTGTTCTTAGTATGACAAGTTAGGTTATCTAAGAAAAAAATTATCATGTAAATAAAGAAGGTTGTTCCAATGCTACTAATAAAGATTGGGATAAATATTTTATAGTTAAAATTATTAAGTGGATTGTACCAAATTCATTCATCATTCTCATTAATGATACAATTATCACGGTAGACACCAAGTGAATATCAAATAAAGATAACGATTATATTATATTAAAAAGTGTGTACCATGTTCCAAGCATAAAGAAAGTTTTTTTTTATGCAAATACAATTGATGGTAGAAATTATATATATTTTTTATCCTAATAAAGTTAAAAAAAATTCACAACATAAAAGAATTAAATATAGATATAGTGCATATTAGTAAAAGGTTTAAAAATTTATATATTTTGTCAGCATTTAACTCTTATGTTGATGGAATGAATGAGGGTGCATCAATTTGACATATTAGACTTTGTTATATAATTTTTTAAATTAAATATTATGATACAGAAAAATATAGTCAATGGTCTTTCCGATCTTAATATTTTTAGTAGTAATAAAGTTTATGAATATTGTCAATATGATAAAGTACACCAACAACATTTTGATAAATCTCTTCTAAGGTATAAATTTTTGTTAGAGTTTAAACGATCTAATGGGTCTTACTCAAACTCTATCTTATTCAGATTATCATTATATGCTTCTCTTTATTAATAATTTTACAAAGTTCACTCGAGCCTACATTATGAATGAAAAATTAATTTTTTTTTAAATAAAAGCTTAAGTTAACAATTGAAAGTATTCTTAAAAGAAAAAAATAAAAATATTATGCATCAATAATGATGGGAAGTTTACTCCTAACATGTGCAAATGTACTATAACAAAATGACATAACAAAAGAAAATATTTTATATTTTACGAAAACTTATAAGTGTTGACTTTATATTTGAAACATTACGAGCAGAAAATATGACATGTGCAATTTATATTATTAATTAAACTCTTTTTAGTCTAATCAATTTGAAACATTTGTATGAGATATTATTCGGTGAAAAATCAAATGTTAAATATTTCAAATTATTTGGTTCATCATGCTATATCCAACTAAAAGAGAAACAAACTTGATGGTAAGATAAGAAATATATTTTTATTAGCTACAATGAAAATAAGAAATGTTATAAATACATAGATCCATAAATATATAAATATGTGGTATCTCGAGATATTATGCTTGATTAAATTTTTTTATTATCCTTCATAAGTAGTTTTTTTTTAATATACTTAAAATAATATAAAATATAATATTCTAAAATCTTCCAAAAAAATTTAAATAGATGTAGAACTCAACTGTATAATAATGCATCGATAATGATGCAGTGCATGTGCAAATGTACAAATGTACTATAACAAAATGATATGACAAAATGAAAGATTATACGTCTCATGGAGACTTGTAAGCAATGACTTTATATAAAAGAATTATCCAAAACATTATGAGCGAAAGTATGATATGCACAACTTATATTATTAAGCAAACTCCTTTTAATCTAATCAATTTGAAACCTACATATAAGATATTGTTGGGTGAAAAATAAAAATATTAAATATTTAAAATTATTTGATTTTTTATGCTATATCAAACTCAAAAGAAACAAACTTGATGCTAAGATCAAGAAATATATTTTTATTAACTACAATGAAAAGAAGAAATGTTAGAAATACATAGATTCATAAATATATGAATATGTGGTATCTCCAGATATTATGCTTGATTATTAATTTTTTATTATCCCCCATAAGTATTTTTTAAAAATATACTTTAAATATTATAAAAGATAATATTCTAAAATATTCAAAAAAAACTTTAAATAGATGTAGAACTCAACTCTATTAAATATATTCTTTTCGAATATCATGAATAGTATAATATTTTATTTATGTATGAAAATAGGCTCATCTTCATCTAAAATGATATTTCTGAAAATAAATTTTTATTTTTTAAAAAATACTGAAAATTTGAGAAATTACTTTAGATAGTATTTGCTAAATCATTCTCTAAATAGTGAAGTCAAATCATATTCATTTTGTTCAGCAATACATGAGGAGTAATCTAAATAAATATATATTTTAACATAAATTTAACTTTTACATTTAATATTCTCTCTCTCTCTTCATGACATTTTTTATCTGTAAAGTTTAGTACTATTCTTACATTACAACCAATTATATTCCATAGATGTTTCCTCATCAGATAAGTCCAAATAAGTCTTGAACTTAGTCCTTGAAGAAATGTCCACTGATCCTAGATGTAAAGGTTTAATCAAGTTATTCTAACTTAGATATTATTTTGATTGATGAGTGTACCATTGGATTAGTGAGAGATCTAATGTTTGAGTTAAGGCGTGAGTATGATATATAATATAATAAAAATTAAAAAATATTGCCAGTATAATTTGAGTGTTTTAGGGTGCATAAGTTAAAGTCTACCAAATTGATTCACCCCATCATGGATAATTATATCAAACTCATAAAAAAGATATATGGTGAAATCAAATTCCAAAGGTTTAATTTAAGAATGCTTGGCTGATAAAAATTATGCTATAATTGTCCAATCAATTTTTATTAGCATCATTTATTGTAATGGCAACATGAATTAGTGTTTATGAAGTCAATAATAATAATAATAATAATAATAATAATAATAATAATAATAATAATAATAATAATAATAAAACTGAAGAATTAGTTGGTGCAGTTAATTTGAAGTTTAGGAAGCAAAGGCTAATTAATATATGTGTTATTTGTTTAGAGGTAAGGGTTTGGGAGGGAAAGGTCGGTGGTGGAGTAGGGCAAGCCATTTCATGGTTCCATCGATCGATTGAGAGAGGGAGAGGGAAGGATGCCAATCGCCCGGCCGGAGCCGCAGAACGCGCGCGTGATCGCCCACGTCGACATGGATTGCTTCTACGTCCAAGGTCTTTCTCCGCTCTCTCGCTCTTCTCCACCGTCATACTTGATCGAGGCCAAATGTGGACATTTTTCTTTCCCTTTTTCTCAAAACCTTGGTTTCATCTGGGAATCAGATTCTGCAAGTTGCATCTCCATAATAAATAATTTGCCATGTGGCCGCAATCTTGTGAAAAATTATATGTTAGTTGAGAATCGAATTGTGTTGTCGATTCTTGAACCCCTAACTTTCACTTTAGCGGTGTAACTTATTTAATTTCGTTCCGTTTAATTCATTAATTTGTTGTTATACGAGTCAAGTGGGGTTTATATTTGTTATTTGGGTTACCGATTTACATCTCTGTTCCAGTTGCATCTCCTGTTTCCGTAAATCCAGGTTCTTGAAGGATACTTCTGTCAATTTCGATTATTTATGTTTTACCATATTATGTGGGCGTCATTTTAGCCATAACTAAATTCTAAATGGTTTAATTTAGATGGAGGATTCTTTGTTTGATAGTCATGGTCGAACTCCTGATTTTTTTTTTCCCTTACAGTTTGGTAAACAACAAAAAAGAATGTTTGTTATGTTAAAACCAAGTTTGCCAAATTTGTCATCATTGCACCCAGTTTTCTGCTGTTTTCTACGAGGTGTTAAATGCTTTTGGTTGTGCTGATTTAGGTTACAAGCTGGAGCTGATTTAGGCTCCCTTTCTTTATATATATTTTTAAAACTCCCTTAAAGTGGCATATCACACAATGAAACATTTTACTAAATAGCCTCTTGATATAATTTTCCTTTAAAAAAAATATATATTATTTTGTTACTGCAAGCTTCCTATAAGATGTAGAATTTACTGGAAAAGACAAACATACTAACCACTAAGTGATATACACTATGTTGGGTTGCATTCACGACCAAGAAGCTACTTGTTTTGAGAAGCTATTTTTACACTGCTCTTGGCTCTTGTTGCTTATGATTAGAGCAAAGTTTTTTTGCTTTCTTAATTTGAGGTTATGGTGGACAGCGTGTATGAAATAGAAGTTACCACTGTGTGGCCAATATTTACAGTGTGCATAATAGATCAATACATCATCCTACTTTTTATATAAATAATTTGACTGTTCAGGACCTAGGTTAGTCATATATAAAAGCATTATGTTTGTCATTGATCAGAAAATAAGATATGTAGCAAATGTGTACAGGTATATATATATATATATATACATATATATATATATATATATATATATACATATATATATATATATATATATATATATATACATATATATAATTATATAATATCATTAAGATGATAAATTTTACTTACTAAAAAGAAGATGACAAGATTTCGTACATTTTTTTTTAGTGGAACAACGCAAGAATCCAGATTTGAGGGGTTTGCCAACTGCTGTGGTACAATATAACTCATGGAAAGGTGGGGGCCTGATTGCAGTTGGTTATGAAGCTCGAAAATTTGGTGTGAAACGGTTAGTTTATTATTTATTTCAATTGTAATAATATATCACTTTCATTCTTTATTTTTCACTTAAAAGTTATAATTAATCAAGATCTTCAGTTCTATGCGAGGAGATGAGGCCAAAAGAATTTGTCCAAATATTCAATTAATTCAAGTTCCTGTTGCCCGTGGTAAAGCTGATTTAAATTTATACCGAAATGCTGGCTCTGAGGTTTGTTCAAAGAGTAATATGCTTAGTCTGACATGACTATCATTTCGATTAGCAAGATGTTTTTTGTGCTTATTGTTAAATCATCCAACGTTAAGTCTTTGGTGGATTCTGAGTGTATAGGTTGTTTCCATACTTGCAACTAAAGGACGATGTGAGCGAGCATCAATTGATGAAGTTTATCTTGACCTCACCGATGCTGCTGAGATGATGCTCTCAGAAACTCCACCTGAGGTGCTAGAAGAAATTGATGAAGAGGTTCTGAAGTCACATGTTTTAGGTCTTCATGTTGTAAGATACTGCTGACTAGTTCATCTTCATTCTCTCTTTTGCTACATGGATATGAATTCTTTTCACTATATGATGTATTAGATAAAATATTAGTTTCTTAGTGAGCGGGTGTCACATGCCAACTTACATGGGTTCTGTGCTAAACGTGAGTATTGGCATGCACTTAACACTTGATTCTAAAAAAAGAAATGGTGAAACTAGTGTACGGTGCCCATCCTATTGATACTTTGCTGGCATGTGCTTACGGGCATATTGGCACTTCAATTCCTTAAATATTTCATTAATTAAACTTTATTTTTATTGTTCTCTAGTTTCTTTCGTTTTAGTTTCGTAAGATTACACTTCATGTTTCAGTTCTCTTCCATCTTGAAGTTGATCTCTCACCCTGAGTATGATCTTGGGCTTTGGTCTTCTTCAGGAAGGTAATGAAAGAGAAGAGAATGTCAGAGAATGGCTCCGTCGAAGTGATGCTGATCATCAGGACAAGTTATTAGCTTGTGGAGCTATTATTGTGGCACAACTTCGCATGAAAGTTCTATATGAAACAAAATTCACTTGTTCTGCTGGCATTGCTCATAACAAGGTAGCCAACAAAAGCATAAGGGGAGAAAGTTGCTGCTTCCTTATCTTCCTTCACCTATTCCTCAGAATGCAATAACAGGAATGAAATTATGAATTGACTTATCAATAATTTAAAGCTTCCAGTTTTCTTCTAGTATTAAGCTAGATCTCAGTGCTTTCAATTAAGTTAGAAGCTCACTAACGTTTCACATGCGTCACCATTTGCTCTTGAACTTATGTCTAGTACTCATGGCAGATGTTAGCCAAACTCGCAAGTGCTATGCATAAGCCTGCGCAACAAACTGTTGTTCCATTCTCATCAGTTAAAGATCTGCTAGCATCGTTGCCCGTGAAGAAAATGTAATAGTTTGCTGTAGTTTCTCTGCATGATTTATTTTGGTTGTCCTTTGCCAGACTTCTTTTCATTTTTAAATAGCATCATTTTAATTATTAATATTCAGAAATGTGTGACAGTTTTCTCATTTTATTTTTATGATGTAATATTTACAGTTTTTTGTATTTTGGTAATGTTCAAGTTGCCATCGCTGAAATGGCACAATCTTGCAGGAAACAACTTGGCGGGAAGCTTGGAAGCTCCCTACAAACTGATCTTGGAGTGAATAATGTTGGTGATTTGCTACAATTCAGTCAAGAGAAGTTGCAAGAACATTATGGTGTTAATACAGGGTAAAGTCACACTTTTTGTTTTACTTTTCAAATATATTAACCTTGTTTTGGTTAGCTATTAATTTTGCTTTCTGATTAGGGAATTTTGGTAACTTGTATTCTCTCATGATTGCTTTTAACAGTTAAAATCTATCATCCTTAAAATAAAAAAAATTAATCTGTACAATTATATTGAGTTTATGATGCAATTGTTAAATTCTAAAATTTAAAGCAAATGCAGTTATCTATCTTTAAAATTACATAAGCTTGCTGAAAATAGAATACAGATCTTTAGCTGTGTTAATGTCACAAGCAAAAACCGGCCAACAAGAACAATACAATGGATGCACTGACCTGAATCTCCAGTTCACTCACTCTTTCAACTAATACCTCAAGATATAATTCTTATAAGATTCATACTAATCTGTTTGATCTTGAAAGTTTTGGAAGTGATAATGATTTTAGTTATCATGACACATGTGCAATGTTCATATATAACATAGACTGATTATTCATTTTTTATCGTCATTGATTGCTTAATTTGATCTTTTCATATGTTGCACTTGCACATCCATTTATCATTATGCAGCAGGTCAGCAGCCATAGTTCTCTTTTATTGACTGCTTCAGCGTAAAGACACTGACCAGGGTTAGCACGGAAAAATTGTGCTATACAATGGCAGCATTTGGATTTTTTTTCTAGCTTAATTTTGTTGAAAAACGCAACCATTTGCTATGGAAACGACAAGTAACTTAAACCAATTTGATAATATCTTGACAAGATATAATGCATTATTAGTGTTTTCACAGACTATCTTGCATGAATTTTACTGTCACACACATTTTTTATCAAATATCTATGGTAACTGATCTTCCTACTGGTGGGCTTTTGTTCACTACTTTTTTATATGCGAAATACATACATGAAGCAAAATCTCATACCAAATATTATTTATCAAGTATCAGCTCAAAAAAGCTAATGAATCAAAATGTTGTTCTTAAGGCCTAACCATATTAAAAAAAATCCTTTTTGGTTCGTTCTTTTTATTATGAAGTCTTTCTTGTTCACATTCTGGGGGATTGCTTCCATAAACTTGACATAACATATCTCTCCCTACTTAGTCGTAACATCCTTAATTAGACTCTTCAACTACTATAATCTAACTCTTATGAGCCCCCCAAACCATGACCAGAATATTGGATCTGAAAATTTTGAACAATAGTGGTAACTAGCAAATATGGATGTGGACTACAATTGAAATATTTTTTTGTAATGATGTGGATCTTTTTTAAAAGAACTAGCCTGAAGATGTTGTTTAGGTTATTTGTTTTTATATGACTACCCAAGATCATAAGGCCCACGTAAGATGTGCATGAAAGAAATCCTAGATACTCCATATACGGGCAAGTAATATTTGCTTAGTCCTTTTTGTAGGTCTTTGATTGTTATAAATGACGTCTGAATGTGCTTTGCATTTATGTATGGCTATTTCTATCTAGCCAATCTATGTTAGATTCTAGGTTATTATGATGAGTTCTCTGAAACAACAAATGACATGTTTTAGATACACATATTGTCGCATTATATGAAACACATATTCTGCTAATATGAATGTAGTATTATGACATATGCATCTAATATCCTATTCCTTAAGGCTAGGTGGAGAACGTAATAACATTTGGACTTAACTACATGCATTTTCCTCGGGCCACTTATGGTCCTGGTTTTTGAAATCTAGGAATTAAATGTTGAACTGGTGCTGGTTACCGTAATCAGCCATACTAGTGCAATAGTGGTGTGTCAGACGGTATACGGATCCACAGAGAAAAACAATAAAAAAATAAATACCAGCCAGTACCGACCTATATGGTCTGATTGATAAATACTGATCAATGCATATTGTACCAGCTGGTATTTGATTCCTTGCTTGAAAGTAGTCTAAAGTCTGGACAATTTTTCATGTACTTCTGTGATATACTTTTCTACTTCATGTCTGGGTTAGAAGTACGAGGACATAGTGACATACATTAAATATAATGACAACTGAACCTTGAGCAAAAAATGCTTTGATGTGGCAACAAATACATATGATATTATGATATTGTAACTTGCAAATGATTTTATACTGATAGATTCGACTGTTCAGATTGTTGTATATAAGAAAAAGTTATTTTTGTTATTAATCCCTTTAAGAGTCATATCCACCTTTATGTTAGTTTAATTTTGCTATCGCTGCATCTTAACTTTTTCTTCTTCCAATTCTAGCACATGGTTGTGGAATATTTCAAGAGGTATTAGTGGGGATGCAGTTGTGGACCGTCTTCTACCAAAAAGCCATGGTTGTGGAAAGACATTTCCGGGACCACAAGCATTGAAAACCATTGCCTCTGTATGTATTCTCTTGATCATCCAAAATGAAATACTTAATGCCTGCATCTATTTAGTTGTAAAAGCATGTCTTTGTTTGGCCTATAGTGACTTGCAACTTGCATTTTTTACTTATATAGGAGCCTTCTTCACTTTTTGAATTCCTCCTATGTTGCTTTAAACATGAATTTGTGGTTTATGTGCTTCCTTTTATTATGGGGAATTAGAGTCCTCCAGAAAGTTCTCTGCAGTTACAATTCCAGTTTGATTTATTTGATATCACGTAGCAGACAGGATAATTTATAGATGCTTTGGTTTTCTTGACAGGGTTTTAGTTTCTTCATACATTAAGTTCTAACACGATGCAAATTACTTTTCCCTTCCTTCTATTGATTTCATTCTTTCAGTACATATGTATTCTAAGATACCCACCCATTCAGCTTCCTGTTGGGAAGTTTCCTTTCCATGTAAGATCATGAGTATATTCAGCTGATTGACCAATTGTCAAGATCTTGTCTTGCCATACACAGTTTGTAGTTTGTGCCATGGTCTTATTTCATACATCTCTTAAGATGTCTATGATTTCCCTAAAAAAAGCTCAGTGATACAGAAAAATCCATGTGGCCAACACCAAGGAGTCGAGATCTACTGCTTCTATCTAATATTTGATTAGTAATCGTGCAACCATAGGTATTATGCATGTATGCCATTCTTTCTTGATTACTTTTTCTTTTGTGAATAATAATTATGAAAATGCACTCTTTTGAGTGGAAGTGTTTGTTTAGGAGCCTAACACAAGGAGCTTACTATTTAGAGCTCCCTTACTATTCACAATCCCTTAAAAAATTAATAAAATAATATTTTACTATTTACAACCCCTATAATTCTATTTTTATCCTTCTCTTTTTTTTTTTCTTTCCCCATAGCTCTCGCCTGTGTACACTACTGCAACCGGCTCTCCCCACCGCGTGCGCATCCTACTGGGCAATTTGCAAAGGCTTGGAACATGATATCTTCTGGGTTAATGCAACTGACCTAGAAGATGGTGCCTTCTGAGCTATTACAGAATGTACATAACCCTAAAAACGTTAAATCATTGTAATAAATATCAAAAATTATTTCTCACCTCCTCTTCGATCTTCAGTTCATCCCATTTCAGTATCTGTCTTTTTTTTGTCATTTTACATCACCTCTAGCGATCAAGAGGAGGAGGAGAAGAAGAAGAAGAAGAAAGAAAAAAAGGTGAAGAAAAGGGGTTGTAGGTAAGGAGTGAAAAGATTTTATTGGAATTAAGTTATAAATTGAGGGCATGCATATCTATGTACAAAGGGATAACTTAGGAATATTCAAAGTTCCTAATGTAGGGTTGTAAAAAACAAAAAAAGTACTGCAAATAGAAATCTCTCTAACACAATCATTTCATTAAATATGACAAAGATAACCCTGTGGTAGTAACTCATCCACCCTGGCTACATAGAGTTGTGTGTTTCATGTCACTGTAATATGACAGTGTTATGTATGTTCTGTGGTTAAAATAATCTCGTGCCATATCAATAGAGCTGATGTTTAATTGACATTACTATTATCTAATCGGTCCTTTATGTTGACTGGTTTACCAAGATGTCCAGGTGTTGTGACACAGAAAATTGTTCACTTTTCATAACTCTTCTGTTTCTTTTCCTTCTTATCCTGGAGTGATGGTGACACAAAAAATTGTTCGCTTTTCATAACTGTTCTGTTTCTTTTCCTTCTTATCCTGGAGTTGACATAGGTTGAAAACTGGGTCAATCAATTGTGTGATGAACTAAGCGAACGTATTCAGTCTGACTTGGATCAGAACAGGCGCATTGCACATACGCTGACATTACATGCTAGGGCATTCAAGGTACCTTATTGAAGCATTTACTTGGTTGTCCTTGTAGATTGTGCTTTCTGCATAAATGTGCATGCATGCATACTTCTCTAGAGACAATTAATTAGTCATTTATTTTTGTGTGTGTTCTTTAGGAAAATGATATGGAACCCCAAAGGAAATTTCCATCAAAATCCTGTCCCTTACGCTATGGAACTACAAAAATCCAAGAAGATGCAGTGAAATTATTTGATTCTGGTCTTCGTGATTTTTTGGGTTCCCAACACGTTGGTTGGGGAATAACATCTCTTTCCATTGCAGCAAGTAAAATATCAGATTTACCACAAGTAAGCCTGTAGCATCTATATTCTAACATTTCATATTGTCAGTTTGTCATTCTTGCATGATGTGATATTGTGATCACAATATAACTTACTATTGTCTTTTTGCTTAGTTGAGACTGCTACTTCTGGGGCCAGAATATTCATGTAATTGCTCATCATATTGAAAGTGCTTCATCGACCTAGATTGTGTTTTATGTTGATTCCAGTCTCAAGGTCATATTAAAGATTAATGATGCAGCTCGATGGTTGATAATTGATAATTGATAAACACATTGTTATGTTCTGAAGATCAAGATCTGGGATCATTTCATTCCAATATGTCATGTCGATATGATTTTTCACAAGAAAATAGCATTCGTGCTTTCTGACCTAAAAGCTTGATGTCATGTCTAATTAACCCCATTTGTTTTTATATCTTTTATTACCTTTAGCTGAGCTATTTATTTATTTATTTTTTAATTGTTTTGTAAGGGGGTTTGAGCAGTTCAATTTTGTGACTGTTTTGAATTGGATTTATTGTATCCCATTACAATCAGTTTGTTGGATGTGCATCAAGTTTGGGAAAGGACAGGCTAAGTATGACTCAGCTTGGAATCCACAGGGTTTTGTTAGCCATGTGTAGTGTGTATTTGTCCTTATCTCAGACGGAGTCCTTCGATGGCTAAAGACATAGTATAAGGATGAATACTTTGTCCGTTGCCTCTTTCCAATAGAGTCATTACGAGGATTTGATTCCTAACAAAAATGCTAGTGGCAGGTTAGGTTTCTTCCAAATTTGTTATAGAAGTCCTGTAGTAGCTTGGAAAACAACTATGCTTCTATAAGGGATTAGCAGGAAATGCTTAGTTTTGTGATTGAACTTTATCAGTGAATTGGAACGCCTTTTATGGCTAGTAGGCTCTTATTTTTGCTCCTCATATTATCATTTGTACGTATGTATCTCACACACATTATCCTATTTAAGTCTTTTGTTTTTGTATCTTGCTCTTTCTGCATGCATAAACTGAAAGTTAAATAAAGGAACTTCTAAAGCCTACCACCCATTCTGACTGCACCAGCTCCTACTGATTATGACGTTCTATCTTCAAAAGGCTTAACCAAGTATGAATTAAAAAAGGGAGTTCCTCTTTTGCCAAGGACATCACCAAGTTTGTGAGACATGGTTGCAAGGCAGAAACAATCATGTATTCTCCAATGTTCTAGAGATTTCTGGGATTGACTTTTAGGAGTGGTTTATTTAGGTGTTGTCTGCAGATTTTACACCTCCACCTGGTATATAAAAAATTTATCCTCGACTGGGCATCTGCAGTCAATCCATCTTCTTGAAAGATGTTACTTTGACAATTGCAAATTATTGTTTTGAGATGCTATAGAAACAATGTGTAGCTTATCAATTTTTTGGTACATCTGCTTAACAACACTGTAGAGGTGGTTTCCTGTATCATCTTTGTGTATGTTCTGTTCATTGGTTCAATAACTTGTTCTTTTGTTACTGTTCATTATGCATCAGATTTAGTATGTAGATTCTATGGATGATGTTAATTGGAGATATTTTATCCAGCATTCTCTTATGGAACTACTTGAATAATTGAAGTACTTGGTGTTTGGTATTAGCATGGCTAATTCACTGAAAAGAACATTAAATTAAAAATTAAATGTTGTGCATCAGGATTTGGCTGTTTATTTTTCCATTTTTCCTTTGATAGGGAACATGTTCAATTCTAAAATTTCTCCAAGGCAAAATTCCTTCTTCCACTTCATTAAGTGATGCTGGTGAATTTCACAAAGAAAGTCTTCCCTTGTCTTCTACAGGTCATACTCAATCCCACATATCCTTCTTTTCAGTTGTCTTTCTTTTTCTTTAATCTGCTGTTGATATGTCACAGATGATGTACAAAGCAAAGGTTGTACAGTGATGGATGAAGAAGTTAAACATAAGGAACTTGCTTCTGAAGCAGCTAGCAATGATATTGACACAATATTTCAAGCCAAACCTCTAAAGAGAATAGGCTCATCGGTTGGAAAGACAAAAGATGTGGTATGTTGACATATCCAATTGTGTTTAACAAGACTATCTAATTTTTATATAAAAAGTGGTATTTTACATGGTTGGTGAATCACGAAGATCTTTTACGGTTGATGTGGAACTTTGATAGCCATGCCCTTATCATTTGAACAGATTCAAAGGGCATGACTGTTATTATTATATGCCAACAATGCAGCATTGTGTTTTGACTCATCATGCTAAATAGTATAAGTTTGTATTCTTCTTTGTCCTGTTGGTCAGAAGGAAATTCTTGAAAGATATCTGCAGAAAAAGATCTGGCAATCAAAATTTTGTTTTATGTTTTAATATGGTAGAAAGAGTCTGTCTAAATTTTTCCTGTCCAAACTCGAAAGTGTTGTGGACTTTAGTAGCCATAGTCATCCAGATTTTGAGACAGAAGCTAGGTTATTCCCATGTAAATTAAAAGTTCCTCTAAGCTCTAAGTTTGATGTTTCAAACTGGAACATTGGAAACTCAAAAATGGTTGCAAGTGTCTTTTCTGCACCACTGGGCATTGGTCCAATCATAGTTGTCAAGAATCCGAGGTGGGTTGACCTTCAATATCATAAAGCCCAGGCAACACCCAGGCACCTAGGTGAGGCCCTAGGTCAATTTCAAGATAAAAAGTAGGTTTTCTGATCCTTTTTGGTAACTAATTTGTAGATGCAATAAGTGCTCCCTTCTGATTTTTATATTCTCTATTTTAGTGTATTATTACTTTCTATAGGAATATTGATATCTGAAGCAATTTGGAAGAGGCATTATAGTTCATAAAAGTATATACACTCAAAAAGCATGATTAATCATGCACCATATATATATCTCAAAACAAGCTATCTATATATTTTGTTGCATGCATGAATTTATTTAATATTTTCATATTTAATTATATGCATTCACATTTACATGTACTAGTGATACATAATGGTTCTTTGCATGATTTTATATTTGTATATTGGTCCATGCAATTACATGGTAATGTCAGAAGCCTGTTTGTTGATTAGGCACTAGCATAAGCAGCCTGGTAAATTGCTGTTGGTAACCATGAACACAAGAAAACAATTAGATGTAGCAGCTAGTTGATCTATACAACAACAAGAGCTTATTCTTTGTTTGAAGCAGCATATCTACCTAGAACCATGTCTTGGACTTAAAATATATGCATATCACTTGAAGAATTTTGGGACATCAGAAATTGTTGGTTGGCTGCAACAAAAATCTGAACAACAGATTTTTTCTTGGGCACCCCACAATAACCCTTTTAAAAGCTTTGTTTCTGATTTTTATTAGCTATCTAAAATTTTTGGTTCTTATGCTGACTCCAAATCATCCTAATGATTTGCAAATCTGCACATTATTGACTACGGAGTCCCTGTGTACTTACTTTTGCAATATGAAGGTCCTGTGACTGATAATGGAGGAGCTATTTTAGATGAAGCTTCCAGACCTGTTGAGCATGAGCTAGGATTTTTTTTTTCATTTTTAAGGATATATATTATAGAACATGTAGTACAACTAGAAACTTGGTGACATAGTGTCCTTTAATACAGCATATCGTTATCTTCAAACTTCTATGCTTATCTTTTGTTTCTTTTCTGAATGTGAGTTGCAACACAATATTTGCATAGTTTCTTATAAACCAAATTTACATCATAGAATGAATTACATGAAATTTCTGGAAGTAGGTAATCTAAGATGCATTGTTTGTATGGTCCTTGGCTGCATCTGATGTCCTGTTTCTGGAATTGCCAGCGGAAATCTTCTATCTTAAAGTTCTTTCAAAGCAGTAATTCTTCTTTTCATACCATGAACCAAGCTTGTGAAAGATCTTCTCTGGATCAGGCATCCTCGTCATCATTTCCTGGTAATGGGACACCATTTTCAAACCTGTTATCTGTTGTTTTGTGATTCTTGCATAATTATAAGCTGTTATCTTCCTCATGTAGAATGTGAGGAACATTCAGATCTTGAACAAATAGATGAACAAGTAGGATTTTCAGAGGATCGCATTGACAGTGATGGTCATCACAACCAGACTCGGAATGGATATACATGGGGAATCAACATGGAAAATATTGATCCATCTGTTCTAGATGAGTTACCTATGGAAATACAAAGAGAAATCCGAGAATGGTTTCATCCACCTAAACGTGCAAATACATCTAGAAAAGGTTCCAGTATCGTTCACTATTTCTCACCGGTAAAGAAGGGATAAGGAGGCTTGTTGCTTTAGACAAATCAGAACTGGGAAGCAGGAAAATGACATTCTATTAGACAACCAGATGTAACCTTCCGATCCAGTTGGACATAAAATCAACTGCCAAATAGCTATTCACCAACTGGGTTCAAGAAAGATACATCAAATACTACAGCATCACAGCAGCTATCAAGTTCTCTTTTTGTGGATTCAGTAACTGTGAGAATCCAAAGATCAATTCCTTGCGTATGAAAGCATCATTTACTGGTATCACAACTTAGATTAGTATTTCATAGATTAAGCTAATGCTTGAGTGAGTCATGTTTATGCTTGGAAATTGAACTGAACAGTTCCAGGTCAGCTACCAGCCTTGTGGCCTGTGTATTCATCATGTTTGAGTCTATGTTTGTAGTGTGTAATTTTTTTCTTTTGTAAAAATTCTTTTGAGTTCTTATGCTATTGGTATGGTTCTTTTGTTTTTAATGACTCCCTATAATGGAAATTGTTCTTTGATGTGTCTGTAATAACCTTGCCCCCTTGATGACTATGATTTCCAAATGAGCTTGTCCTGTTTTCTGTATATCAAAGTGATGATCTTTGCTGCATGCTTTTTGTGGGTTTAGATGTAAGAGAAAGGATCAGGGAAATGATAGAGATCATACAAGTGAAGCCTCAACAGGTAATAACTTTGCTTTGTGATACATGAGGGAGAAGTTGTTTCTCAACAGCTTTCAATCAAGGTGAGTTTAGAAACACAAACTATATTGCATCTGAAGAGGAGCATGCAGCACTAGATATGTCTTAATAGAAAAAAATAATGGTGACACATGTGAAAAATAATTAAAATCTACTCCTCAGGATGAATGCAAAAATATGTAACTACTATATCTTTTCCAACCCCTCCAATGAGATAAAAGTTGAAGGAAAAGGGATCTGGTTTAGATTTTTCTTCTCTAAAAGAAATAACACCCACTTATTTATCATTATTTTTTGAATAAAAAACCTTACATTCATTCACCCCTGATTAGCTATTACATCAGCAAAATCCATGGGGTCAGATTCCCCAACTCTCTAGAGAACCCTCTAGTTCTTCCAAACTCAGAAAGATTATGAGATACACAGTTGTGATGACTTTGGCACTTGTACTCATTCCAAAGACCTGAGTATATAATGTCCATTGTTTCGGCTGAAGTAACTTGTCATCATATGCATGGGTTTCCTTCTTGTAGAAATGGCATGCATGATGGCCTAGATTGTATCAATTATAATGTCCATTGTTGTTGAAGTAAATTAAGGTTATGGAAGAGGAGGATGATGTTCTCAAGCATGTCGAGTAATTCCCCAGGCCCCCCTCCCAGTGCCTAAATGTTTTGTGTGTATTGGATATTGGGTCTGTGCATCTCATAAAAATGTTGGAGAGCATTTAAGCCTACATAGATAGTTCAATCATTTCAGAAACACATGGTTCTTCTTCCAAAATGGTGTGCCAAAGACATAGAGGTGGAATATGAACTTGGCTCACTGATATGAATCAATCTCACTCATTTTGAGTGACCACAAGAGTAACAACAATAGGCAAAGATGTTGACCTTACCCACCCATGCAAGTTTGGTTGTTCTCAAGATTCCTACTTATTGTCTTATCCTCCATTGTTTTTATTCTTCCTTCTTTGTTGTTGTATCCCTCATGCTTCCATCAGAAAGAGATGTTAGTAGTGGCAGGGTCCAGTTTCCTCTTTTTCTTTCAAATCTAGTCTATGATCTACATATCTTTTGTGAGAAAGAAGGAAAATAATGATAATAATCTAGTGGAGGTGCATAATGCATTATAAAAAATACTACTGTTTATTCATGGAATATTCTTCCTTCTTTGTTTATTTTGCAGGACTGCTTAAGAAGCTTTATTTCCCACTACTGATCTGTGCTGTAAAATAGTCTTCATACCTATTCCTGATGATGCAGCAACAGTAGCAGCAGCTTCATCTCTGGTACAGCCCAAAACAACAGAGTGTGGTGCTCTCTGGATTCTCGGCTTCATCTCAGATTGGAAGGTCATCTTCAAGGAATCTGTCATGCTCAAATCCCAACAGTCTGCAAACAGGAGGACTTTTGGATTGCTGCATGATTTAAAAGTCTGGGAAAAATCTGATGAGCCTGTAGTCCACTCTGAAGAATCATATGATTCCTGAATTATATGGTTGTGCTGATAAGGATGAGATTATCCCAAGTTGTTGTTCTCTGCTACCAAGAACAAGGAATGCAGACAAAGAATGATAAATTGTCCCAAGTTGGACAATCAAATGTTTCAGGTTGGCTGATGCTGCTTTTGATGCCAAGCACATGCTCTGAAATTGTTGTTTTGGTAGTGATCAATCTTTCTAGGAAACTGATATCAATCACTTTAGTTCCTATCAGAAGAGTGAGCTTATTGTAATAATTCAGCATGCTTAGTTTGATCTCCATCTTCCACAGAAAGTTTTCAGTGTGAATCTGGAAGAGCCCCATCAGTGACAGATGCTGTTTAACATCAGATGCATAACTTAGCTTGGAAGGTCATCATTGATAACCATGTTCTTGGCCTGGTCTATATAAAACCCATGGAAAGCTATGATTAGCTGATGAGTAGTAGGGAAATCATGCCACAATGAATGCTAACCTTCCTTGGATTCCATTTCTTGGTTCCCATAGAAACATTGTTGGTCCTTTTGCCTTGCCACTTTCATCAACTATCAGCCACCCTATTTGAACCTTTGGAAAACCAGTTTGTGACTACAAAGAAACATGGAGGCACAAGCATGTGTTGCCAATCTCATGGGTGAGTGTTGCAGAGCCACTGGCTGATCACTGTCTCTCAGTAGCATTTTGAAAAGGACTGCAGAGCCTTGCAGAAGGGATGTAGGGAATAAAGTTAAAGGCAATGAGGAGGAAACCCAAGACATGGGAGGCAGCCATTTTGAATTCATTCCCCTGCCAGTGGAACATATAGGCTGTCTCCCTTTTGTCTCTAGCTCAAAAGAACCTACCCTTCTGTCTCTCTCTCTTATATTAATAGCATTTGAGACACCAGATCCAACAACCATCTCCTTGGTTCTCTCTTTCACTCATTGCATCTCCTTCATCTGTCATCATTCTTGTGATCATAGGTGTGTCATGGGTCCAAGAAGCAGAGGAAGGAACCATGTGTGTTCTGTGCAGCCACTGGGGCCTCTAATGGAAGGCCCTGACCCTGAAGCACATGGAGAAGGAGCCAAGAAGGAGAGATACTGGGAAGTGATCAGAACATGGCTGCGGTTGCACATGGACAAAGCCATGTCGGGGGCTCATTCCTCGACCCCTTTCCATGCCCGCAGCGCATCGAAGAGGACGGATCTGAGGCTAATTCTTGGAGTGCTGGGGTGTCCATTGGCTCCCATTCCGGTGACCATTGATGCACCAACCCACATCTTCTGTATCAAAGATAGTCCCATGGTAATGTTCTGTTCTCCATCTCTCTACTTCAACGTGAGGTCTGTCATCACCAGAGTTTGCTGACGAATTCTTCTCTTCCATGGCAGGAAACGTGCTCTGCTCGTTACATCATTCAGCAATACTTGGCCGCAACAGGATGCCTGAAACAGTGCATGAAGAGCATGTACGCAGCTGGGACCGTGAAGATGGTCTGCCATGAGCCACCGAGAACGGGGGGAGAGCGTGGGTGCTTCGTGCTGTGGCAGAAGTCGCCGGGGATGTGGTCGGTGGAGCTTGTGGTGGCCGGCCACAAGGTGGTTTCCGGTAGCAACGGCAAGGTGGTGTGGAGGAGCGTGCCATGGCTTGGAACACACGCAGACAGGGGCCCGCAGCGCCCGCTGCGGCGACTCGTTCAGGTGAGGAGAAGCCTCACTGCGTCTTTGCTTCCTTCTCTGCTTTAATGCTACTAACATTTGCGGCCAACTCTCTGTTCACGTCATGCTTCTTGCACTGATCACAGGGGTTGGACCCGAAGAGCACGGCGAGAATGTTCGCCAAAGCCCGGTGCGTCGGTGAGAAGCGCATCAGGGGCGACAACTGCTTCGTGCTAAAAGTATCAGCAGATCGAGCTGCGGTCGCCGAGAGATGCGACGGACCGGCTGAGGTAATCAGGCACGTTCTCCATGGATACTTCAGCCAGAGGAGCGGTCTGCTCACCTACATCGAGGACTCCCACCTCGCCAGAGTCGAAGCCCCGGGCTCCGACGCCATGTACTGGGAGACCACCATCGGAAGCGTTATCGAGGACTACAGAGAGGTTGACGGAGTGCTCGTGGCTCACCAAGGGAGGTCCGCCGCCACGGTTCTCCGCTTCGGCGACGCATCTGCGCGGCGCAGCAGGATCAGGATGGAGGAGGCTTGGAGGATCGAAGACGTGGTGTTCGATGTTGCAGGGCTTTCGGTGGACTGCTTCATCCCCCCAAAGGAGATCATGGCTGGCTTCCGAGGGAAGTGATCACCTGCAAATGTTCATCCCTACCATCTGTTTGTGAAAATGCGTGCCTTGTATGACATCTAATAAACGTCCATTGCCATGTACGGGGAAGACGCATAGTTCGCAGATGAAATGCCTCTGCCCTCTACATTACTTTAAAATTTCTTTTCTTTCGATAAAACATGTAATTAAATTATATTAGTTACAATTATAATATGTAATAACAAAAGTAGAAATCCTAATAAATCTCAACTGGCCAATAAATCTATTATTTGGTAAGAAAATATTATATCTCTTATAGATATCCAATTAATAAATAATAATAATCATATAAAAATATAAAATAAAATTTTGATTAATGGTCACAGTCAAACTTTGGAGGGATACATATGTAATTTTACCAAATGGATTATAACGTTGAGCGGGTTCAAGTCCACCGTCCCGCCAAATGCCAAACCTGGAACTCCATCGTTTAGCCCACGTCCCTCTCTCCCATGTCTTCCACCGGCCTTCCGCCGCTGCCGCCGCATCTGCCTCCGCTTCCGCTATCCGAACCGCCTCGTCCCCACGCGAAGCTCTCCTTCTCTTCAAGTTCCGTGTCCGACGCCGGCAAGGGCTTCACGACGACCCCTTCGAGACTCACGCCGCCGTCTTCGCGTTGAAGTCCTGCTTCCACGCTCCCCTCGCCGCCCTCCTCCCTCACCTCCACGCCTACCTCATCAAGACCAACCTCTGTTCGCATGTATACGTCGCATCCGCCCTCCTCCACGCCTATGCCCTCTCCTCCCCCGTCGGCGCCCGTGCCCTGTTCGACGAAATCCCCCACCGAAACGTCGTCACCGAGAACACCATGCTCGCCTGCCTCGCCCGCGGCGACGACCTCTCCGCCGCCCGCACCCTCTTCAACGCCATGCCCGAGAAGGACATCGCCACCTGGTCCACCATGATCGGTGCCTACATGGAGAGAGGCCAACGCGCCATCGGCCTCGCCCTCTTCCGTGACATGATGAGCGACGGGGACCTGAAGCCCGACCCGCTAATGCTCGTGACATTGCTCTCCGGCGGCTCCAGCACTGGTTCGCTGCGGCTGATGGGGAGGTCCATCCACGCGTACGCCGAGAAGCATGGGCTGGAAATCAACGTGCAACTCGGGACGTCGCTCATTGCTGTGTACGCCAAGTCGGGTTGCTTAAAGAGCGCGTTTCACGTGTTCGAGAGAATACCCGAAAGGAACGTCATGCACTGGACTGCGATGATTTGCGGATTGGCTACGCACGGTCACGGCAACGACGCGGTTGCATTCTTCGATAAAATGCGGGAAGCCGGTGTGCGGCCCAATGAGATCACCTTTACGGGGGTCCTCAATGCGTGTTGCCATGCCGGACTGATAGAGGAGGGTCGAAGATATTATGTGAGCATGGTGGAGGAGTTCGGATACGAGCCTGGGATTCATCACTACGGATGCATGGTTGATCTTTTCGCCAAGGCCGGGAGGTTAGAGGATGCGTATAAGATCATCGAGAACATGAGAGCCGAACCCAACATCGTCATCTGGACTTGCTTCTTGGCGGCCTGCAGGAAGCACAAGAACTTTGAGATTGCTAAGAAGGGGTTAGAGAAGGTTTTGAGCATGGCCGTGCCTGATGAAGATGGTGGAGTGTATACTCTCATATCTGATTTGTATGCTCTGGGAGGCAAGTGGAACGATGTGGAGCGAGTGAGAAGATTGATGGATGAAAATTTTGTGAAGAAGAAAAGAGGGTCTAGTTTCATCGAGGTCAAGGAACGAAGAACCCTAGTTGCAACGATGAAATGATTGTTTATTCCTAGATGATGGGTAAGAAGAGCATTAATGGCTGCAGAAGTAGATGATGATGATGGCTATAAATGCCAGAAAATTGTCTCACAATTATGCTCTTAATTTACAGCAACAGATGGCTTGAAAGGTTTCAGTTGGAATTGTTTTTTCTTTTTA
This sequence comes from Musa acuminata AAA Group, assembly GCF_036884655.1. NCBI lineage: Eukaryota > Viridiplantae > Streptophyta > Magnoliopsida > Zingiberales > Musaceae > Musa > Musa acuminata. The sequence continues at coordinate 21,436,295 of NC_088336.1, forward strand.
TTCTTCTTCCTCTATCAATTGAAAGAGTGATGAGCGAAATAATAAGGGGTCATGAAAAAGAAAAAGAAAATAAAATCGGTAATATTAGGATAGTAAATAATAAATAATATTTTTATTATTATTTTTAAGGATTGTCATGTCAATACGTGAGCTTTAAAATAATATAATATTTGGTCCAAATATCGGTGAAATGACGTTATGGTTTCGGTTCGGGTCCGTCTACGTGCTCGAATCCGTTACGAGGAGCCCCAAAGATACCCTACAAGAGGGGACGACTCGAACTCGATCATCGAGTCTAACGTCCAAAGGCGACGAGAACGAGAAATGCCGGCGACAGCGACGATGGGGGGAGACCTGCTAGGTTTGTTGGCACGCAGATGTACTCCAACGCCCTCCGGAAGCTCCACTACATGCGACGTACGCCGTCTTCTTCTTCGCCTCCAACTCTAGTCCTCCTCCTCTTGTCGGTCGGGATTTTCTACCGTTTGATCTTAGCGAGTGAAATCGGTCTCTATCTGCTGTAGATCCGTGGGAACACGTCCTGGGGATGGGGTTGGGGGCCGTCTTCGTCAATCAGCTCGTGAAGTGGGGACGAGAAGCTCAAGGGGGACCTCGACAAGATGCTGGACAAGGCCAAGGCCGCCAATGAACGCAGATACTTCGGTTCGTCCCATTCCTCGCTGCTCCCTCTACTGCATTATCTCGAATTTGGCCGTTTGTGTTTGCCACAACGGAATCCGAAAGCCTAATTTACTGGTAATTCTTGTTAATGGCACTGGATTTAGGAGAACGAGGGTACGATGGTAGGCGAGGATTTGTGAGGAAACAAAGGGTTTTTTGTGGGAGATGGAGCGGAAGATGTTGATCATCTGACGCGAGGTGGAATTGGTGGAAGCCATCGGAAGATTAGAGATCGTAAAATGGCATACAATGGAAGATCATCAATTATATCCACTTGTTGAAAGCCAAAGGATGTGAAAGCTTATTCACCAATTGGCCATCTGCATATTTAGCATGATAGGATAATCTCGACATAGTGAAGGCACTATTGAACTCTCGATAGCACCACTCGACGCAAGAGAATGTTGATCTTTTTGTGAACCCTCACTTTGAGGGTATTTAGTATAGAAAGTTTGTGCAAGATGGATTGGGAATACTGATAATCTGAAACGAGGTGGTGTTAGCGGAGGCTAGTGGAATACTATGATGGCAACACAACACGCTATGGAAGAAGAGTGAGTGTGTACGTGTGTTGAAAGCGAAGATTGTGAATTGCATGAATAATGCACTTGCAGAAGTGAATATTATCGAGAAACAAACTAAGGAAAATAAGTGCAAGGAAATATGGCATATGAATTGGAGAACATTAGAATAACCTCTGGAATTTACTCAAATTATTTGTTATGGATATGCTTGTTGCTCAGCCCAATAGAACTTATAAATGATTGAGGATGTCATTCATTCTATCTGTAATGCCTGTTAGATTCTTACTTTTAAAATGAATGGATTGCATAAATAGACTGGTATGCTTATGCTTCAATCTTTTATGGCAGATGCTGATAATTTGTTTTGCCAATCAAGTTCTTGTTTTATGTTTTTACAAAAGTTTCTTACCATCCAAGATTTTTCGCCTTATTTCTACTCAATTATGAATCTCTGGGTCATTTTTGTGTGAAAGGTTGTTGATGCTTATTTCTTTCTTAAATTCATCAAATCAATCAGCCATGCTCATTAAAATCACATATTTTGCAACTTGACACAGAATTAATGCAGATTCAGCATATTGATCGGGAGGATCTTAGTTCATAGTTCTTGCAATTCCCTAGTTCACATAGGGAAATGCTCATGAAGCATATTTATAAGCTGTTGTTTTGCTATTCCATTGAGCCTATCATTTGATAAATTAGTCTGATACTATCTTTTTCCTCTTAATATGACTAATTAGTAGGTCCTTCTCAGGTTATCGATAAGAACATATGGCTTCAACATAATTTGGTTTTAGTCATCTAACATGCACTCTAATTTAATCATCTCTAAATGTATGACTATCAATCGAATTAAGAAAATATTCTAGGGATAAAATTAGTGAACAAAGGATCATTATGATTGCTCTTAAACCCTCTTTAGATACTCTTTTGGGACAAAGATCTAATTTGCCCAAAAAATTTTGGTTGGTTTAGGGGTAGCAGAAAATCTGAGACCAATCCAAAGAATATATATATAGATACAACACTTTGGTGTATAATATAATGCATCATATTAAGTCACGTATAATGCTCATATTTCATAATAGAGTAAAGAGGGTTGCTGGCTTCAAAAGCGAACCTGATGGTACATGCGATCCGAACCTGTACAGCTTGTATGCTAACTCATCCTCGGGTCAGTAAATACATGTCTGTACCTACCAATATGGTCGGTCGGTTTATAAACTATGATTATGGGAATCATCAGTAAATACATGTTATTTGCTTTTATTCATTTGAACTTTTTTATTTCTTTTGCAGATGATGATGATGATTATGCAAAATTCAAGTATTTTATGGAGCTATTAAGTTCCCTCAAATTCATGATCATGGGACTGCTCCAACGGCCTGTGCTTTTTGCATCCAGACTTGGAAGTTGTTTGTGATAATACGATTCAGTATTGCAGCATTAGGTGGCATTGATGTTTCTCCCAATAAAATTCACTTGCTGAATGCTGAAGCCATGTTGCTTTCCACCAACTAATCGTGTGCTCTCTTGTCCACAGTGAGAGGATTCACTTCTGGTCTTACCATCATGGCTGTCGCCCTTTTGTCTCTGGAGCTGTCTTTGGTTCGCGATGCTGCTCACCACTCATGGAGATACGGTGGGTTGACATACATGTCAAAGGTATCCAGTAACTTATTTAGTAAAAGCTTTTAATAGTTTATGATAAAGATTCTGAGCTTGATTGAACACCAGCAAACTGAGTTGAAAGAACAGAACACCATGTAGTCAGGCACACGAGTGTGAGACGACACTGACACGAAGTGAAGCTGTCGCACTGATGGTCTTCACACCAACTCCTACAGATCTCATCAGCTTCATTCGTTCATGGAGTTTTGGGCAGGGCTCTGAGATGAATGCCCACAGCAGTGAGGGAAGAGGGTTGAGCTCGCCCAAAAAACCCACAAATTTTGTTGCCCATCACCTTCCATTGGAAGTCAGCTTCTCTGTCATCATCCCAGTATCCAAAGGGCCCAAAACTTCTTTTGTTGCTGAAGAACACGAGGGAAGTAAAAAATCCATGGAATCTCCGAGTCTGACCGCGTAGGCCTGTCAGATACTCCGAAGGGTATTCCAGTTCAATCTGCACAGACCAAATTTGACCAAAATTATCCCTGCATGTTAAAATTGAGATAAAATAGCATTTAATTACACCAAAATCACAAATATATTTATAATGTTAAACAGGTAAAAGTAATGACAACAACAAAGTAACTCTCTCTCTCTCTCTCTCTCTCTCTCTCTCTCTCTTCTATTATTACAAATAATAATTGTTTGGCGTTTTTTATTACGATATGTATAGTAAGTTCTCTTAACACATTTCCATGACATCAACTATTTTGAGCAGAAAGGATTCCTTCCTAATATTCCTCATGTTAGTACTGACTGTCTTTACTAGAAAAGTGGTTACCAAGAATTATAGTCCCATTTAATTCAATTTTTCGTCCTCAAAGATATGATGTAACAATAAGAAGTCCAATTTGACGCATAAAGTAACTTTGGGTAAAATGTTTCCGGTAACACAGCATTGACTAGTGAATCAGCAATGAAAGATAAAAGTGATCCACAAAACCTTATAATATTTTCAAAAAATTCATCATTTTGATCTTCTTTTTGTTTTTCTTCGTTCTGCGGTCGGTGCCCACATTTTTCTCATTTACAATATTTTTGAATAGGGAAGGAGTATTTTTAGCATATCTATAAATGCATTGTGACTAACTCAAAATCCAATAAGTACATACAAAAATATATATATATTTTTATATCGCTTAAAACATTTTTGTTTTTTAATAGGGTTACAATGTGTTTTTAGAAACGTAAAACCAATCGGGAAAAAAAAAATCTAAAATAAGGAGCTTTTCGGAGAATTCATCCAGAAATCTTTTAACTAACTAGAAATAATCTTTTACTCACATAATACTTCAGACATGATAAAAAAAAAAATATAATAATAATAATAAGGATGAGATTTATTTAGATGTCTTACCGTGTCAAAATTAACTCCATCTTCAGCTCCATGCCTGTCCGACAACACCGGTTGTCCAGCAGAATCATACACAAACTGAAGTGAACATGCTGTTGAGTCATGCCATATGAAGATCTCTCTTACTCCATCAAGGCACCCATCATCCCATTCATCGCCGTTCGCAATTCCGTGAGGTCCAATCTTGATGAAGACTTCCCCTGTTTGGGATTCATTCTTCGAAACCATAGAAAGAATGCAGGTAAGCACTATTTGTCACCTCAAATCAAAGAAAAACCCATTCCAAGCACAAGTAAAGATTGAATAGTCACCATTTTTGCTCGATCAAGATTCACTGGATGAGGTTTTCCAGCTTCCGGATCAACTGCAGCCACACAGAGAGTTGCATGTTACAGACTTTTTTTTTTTGTGTGCTTGAATTCCAGTTTCAGATGAATAATTCAAATGGTATTATTTCTTGGTTTGTGTGGCTTTGATCTTTGTGGCTTTTCCTTCAGAAAGAAAGAGAACAGGGCATGCTGTGTCACTTCTCAACAATAGATGATGAGTACATTGTCATGAGTTAGATACATTTATGACTATTCCATGTCCTAAAAATACCACAAATTTAGGCCAAAACATGTACTTTTGACTGGTGGAAATATATATCCTCCAATGAATCATATGGCATGAGAACCAATGCACTATGGTGTAACAAAGTCTGATTTTAGCTGAAATGAAATTGCTGAGAGATCTGAAGGGTTGCATACATTCACAAACTATACAGCACCTATAAAAACAGATCAGTAGTGATTTCATATAAATCCTCAAAACCCACCTACATAGGCTCCTGAAAGCAATATATAAAAGGAATAAAAAAGCTTCAGTAAATGAAAAATCATAATCCGAAACCTTCTGACATGCATAATATTTGAGATATGTAATATTTGATCTTCTTTTAGTTTCATGTATGTAAATTCTACTGAACTTCTATTGCCTGATTGCTACTCCAGAACTTTTATTACATAGATATATGTATTGCTGCATATACCTATCTGTCCAGTAAAGTCTATATGAAAGCTTGGCTGACTGGTGGATTAAGTTGGAGGCAATTGTATACTGAGCTCAAAATCACCCAATCATAGTGCACTCCAGCATTTCTACTTCCAGACATGAGCAGGGTTTCTGCCATGGTTTGAGAATTCATGAACATTGGAATCTCTCTGTGTTTCTTGCTCATCAGCTTGAGCTCATCTTCTACAATACAAGTTTTGGCAGGAAACCTAGGGTATTATTAGTAAAGCTAATGCAAGGATAGCCAGCATCAATCACAGAGACAAAATGACATACACCTGAAGGGCACAACATTGTGTTCCTAAGCATACTCCACACACACACACACACACTAAAGAAAAGGGAGATGTAATCAAGTCTGTGCCAGCAATCTCAGAGTACTGACCTAAATAAAGTTCAGAACAAGCAAGATGAATCCAACTAGTTTGGTGCTCAGTTGCATTGTGTGAGAGCTACGTGATGAAAACAGAAGCTTAGAGTGACAACAAGCGTACTCAATGATAAGATAGCATGGAGAAGAAGAACTGCTTACCTCTGCATCGACAATGCCAAGGATTAGGGAAGAAAGATGAGGGTTAAAAGGAAAGGGAAAGTGATCAGATTACCAACTTGCCTGTTGCGTATCACTTTACACGTTGCAATTAAGCTAAAGTCATTTGATTCCTATCTTCTCTCTTTCTCCTTCTTTTTCTTTTTCTTTTGAGGCTTTATATATCCATCCTTGAGGATATATATATATATATATATATATATATATCCTTCCATGGATTTAGATTTTACCCATATATATATATACTTCTAAACATTTAAATTTCTTGCAAATAGCTTTACTATTACAAATCATGACTTCGATTGAATTTAAAAATAAAATAAAATTTTAAATACCTAAAATACTTTTAGAAAACTAGAAAAATAATTTTTACTATTTTGGAAGGTGCAATGGTGTACCAAATCATGTCTTTAATATTATATTTTTATTTTTTTAAAAGTATTATTATTGTCAATTTGAATTTAAACTCATTATGTGTATTATCAATTAATAGACATATTTTGATATGTGTGTTTAGTTGGTAAAGACTACGATAGTTTATCGTAAAACTCTATCCCGTATTCATCATCATTTACCTTTGAAAATAAAATAATAAAAAATATTAAAAAATTAAAATGATTACTATACGGGCAATACATCTTCGTAGATGACAAAAATGCAATTCAGTACATGAATCATATACATGCAACAATCAATACGATGCCTTCTCATAAATGACAAAAATAAAGAAAAAAGGAAAGAAATTATAGTGCCCGAAATGCCGGTGGCCGAATGGAATGGCTCACATCTGTTTGACTGGGTCCATCCGGATATTGAGTGGGTCCTCCCGATACGGGGCCCCGCGAAGCCACGTCAACTCTTCGCTGCCCTTATAATCTCCCCGGGCTCGTCTCCTTCGTCGGTCATAACTGACACCCCTCCCTCGCTTCCTCTTTCCATCTTGTCTTTCTTCCTCTTCTCATCCTTGTTCTTGGAAGAGAGAAGATCGACAACCAGAGAGAGAGAGAGAGAGAATGGAGAATCTGTTGGGGCTGCTCAAGGTGAAGGTATTGAGGGGTGTTAACTTGGCCTACCGTGACGCCACGGGCAGCGACCCCTACGTCGTCATCCGCATGGGCCATCAGGTCATATCGCATCTCCTCTCATCCTTTTCGTCTCAGAGATCCTTATATTCTGGATTTCTCCTTGCGCGTTCAGAGTCTTGATTGGTTTTCGCATCACATTATCATGATTCATCCAACGTATTTAATTACCTCCTGCTTTTGAACGAGTTTAATGGGAGCGATTTCCAGATCTGTATTTTCCAGACACAGATTTTTCTTCTTTTCTTCCACTTTTGAGGCAGATTGGGGATTATTTTCCCACAACAGCAATCGCAATGCTTTTGTTGTGATTTGTTTAGATTTTTCTTCTGGATATAGATTACGCATGGATCTGATAAAAACAATGGCTATCTTGGTTCTATTTGATGCTGAGATGATCGAAATGATTTTGTTGTGATTTGTTCTATTGGTTCTTCATCTCATATATTGTATATTATGGAAGATGTCTGAGATGATCGAAACCTGCTTGATATATTGTTTCTCAACGGGTTTTTTCAGTGGCAGTTCTACTCAGCAATTCTACATATTAATCTTGTTTTAGCTGCATAAACATTTCATTTAGTAGAGATGATGATTCATCTGTTTCTTACCTATCCTTTTGTTGGTCAGAAACTGAAGACGAGCGTTAAGAAGCACAATGTCAATCCAGTTTGGAATGAAGACCTGACTCTTTCTGTCTCAGAACCCATTCAACCAATTACGATTGTATGTATCTATCTGTTTCTGCTTACAATCTTACTATCCTTCTACGTAAATTCATCAGAAGATTTGGATAATTTCCTCTTTCATGTTCTCTCTACGAATTGTTTCGGACTACCGTAGTGCAGAAGGTACCGATGAGAAGATGAATTCTCCGGTCTTCCATTGCACGAAACAAAGTCGAACTGAGAGAACGAAACTTGAGAGGACTTATGTGGTGTTTCTGATTGATTTCCACGAACCTTTTGCAGAAGGTTTACGACAAGGACACGTTCACCCCCGACGACAAGATGGGCGACGCCGAGATCGATATCCAGGCGTTTGTGGAGGCAGTGAAGATGAACCTGTCCGACCTCCCCGATGGCACCATCATCACCAACGTGAAGCCCAACAGGAAGAACTGCTTTGCTGATGAGAGTCCCATTGCCTGGAAAGATGGCAGGGTTGTGCAGGACGTCATCCTCAGGCTCAGAAATGTGGAGAGTGGCGAGTTGGAGCTGCAGTTGCTCTGGACCTCCATCCCCGGTGCTCCTGGCTTTTAGATATGTTAATAATAAAAGGACGGTCGGACCGTGCTGTCCTGCTACAGTGGCAAGCCGCCACGTTTCAGATAGCTTTTCTTTATATGCTGGACCGTCTCCTGAACCCACCACTCGCCTTCGACCATCCACTGGGCCCTCCGCACTAGTTACGAATAAAGATATTCTTACGCGACCAAACCAAACCCGCAAACGTACCCCCACTGTTTTCTCCGTCGGGATATGGGCCCCGCATTAAGCTGCGGCCCCGATGCCGCCGGCCCCTTCACGTGCGCGACACTTCCGCTGACACATTCCTGCGTGACGACAAATCGCTTCAGCATACCAACCGTTCCTCCGGATGGACGGTCAAAGGCCCACTAATCACACGTAGCACTCTGCTTAAAGCAACGAAGCGAAGGAACCGAGCATGACACGGACGTGCCGGCTAACGCACGGGCAAACGCGTTTCATTGACGACAGGAAACACCAATTATATTAGAGATTTGTGTCCTGATCTCGGAGATGGACGGCTCCTTGTTTTTCTTAGCGGTGGAAGAAAACAAGTTAATTATTTACAAAAAGGGAAATGGGAGTTTGTTGAGATCACAAGACTGGATGAGCCCCTGCAACGATCCCCTGCGACGATCGAGCGGTCGCAGTCGTGGGGGTTATGCTGTGTCCAGGGGCGGAGGAAGGTTGAGATCCAGATGGAGAGCAAACGACTTAGGCGACGCCGACGGTGACGGAGGAGAACGATGGTCCGGGTGGTGATCTACGACGGAGGAAGAGTCGGAGTCGCTCTGCGTGGCGGTGACGGCGGCGACGGTGACGTCGGGCGGCGGATGCCAGCAAGCGATGATCGTAGGCTGACAAAGCGGCAGTTGCCGGTGATACGCCGTCATCGAAGCGTCGGAGGTAGGAAAATTTTCGGATCTGGCGACCGTGTTGAGGAAGAAGAATGGTTGCGCCGCCTGTATGACCGGAGAGTACGGCTGGAAGGTGAAGCGGGCCCCGCTCTGGCCCCTGTAGACGAGGTTGATATCGGGCGAGGGAGGGAGCGGAGCGGGAAGCGAGGGCATCGCTGCCGCTGCCTCCTCCGGCCCGGAGTTCTCCACGGTGCTGTTCTGGCTACTCGAGCTGCCGGTGCCCACTCCTCCGTCGGCGCCGCGCGGGCCGTTGCAGGCGTCAGCGTGGGGGAAGTTGGTCTTGGCCTTGGGTCCACGGAACTCGCGGGCGGCGGCGTCGTAGGCCCTCGCGGCCTCTTCTGCGGTGCCGAAGGTCCCGAGCCAGATGCGGCTCTTCTTGTTGGGGTCGCGTATCTCCGCCGCGTACCGTCCCCACGGCCTCTTCCTCACACCCCGGAAATGCGCCTCCTTCCCTTCTCCATCGCCAACGGTGGTGGCCTTCCCTCTCGGCGCCATGGGGACGAACCCCAAGTCTGGCTTTATTACGGCTCTTCGCGTCTCCTCGCGCCCTCGTACGTTTTCCGTTTCTTCTGTACCTCCGCTTAGCGTTGCGGGCGTTATATACGAGACGTGGTGACGAATGGACGGCAGGGATCGCAAACTAAAGTGTGATTGGGTCCAGTCCACGAGCGCTTTGACTGTCTGACCTCGCCGCCCGCGTCCCGATCGGGATCAGCCTACGTCCTCTCACATCTTTTTCCCACCCCCGACGTTCACCCTGTGATACTACTTCCAAGGGTCCCACACATCGTAGTCTGCAGGTCATTTTGTTTGCTGCGCCTTTACAGGCCGAAATCACAACCAATTCATGAGCTGTGTACGTGGCACGCGGCAGTCTGGACACCCCCATCGCGGCAGCTTCTGCTATTTCCGCTATAACGGCGCTAACCTGGAAGGGCGTTAAGATACGTGAAACGTGGACACCAGCACACCCATTTGGGTCACTAACCAGTGCGGTCCGGCTCGATTCATAGCACGTAAGAGACACGGGTAAGACTTGGACGTGGGGTAGCATATCTTTCTGAAACGGTGTGGGTCGGGGGATGTGCGGTTGATGTCGCAGGGCCCACCGTTGTGTCGGCATCGACCGGGTCCGCGGCGAGAAATCCGGATCATGGAGTTTGGCTGCGTCGAGGGGTTCGCCCGGTGCGAACCGCCGCTGAACCGGTCAATTCGACCAACAGTCGTCCGGAATCATACAGACGCACTAAAAACGTGACGCATGTCAGCTACGTGACCCCGGTCTTCGGTGTCACGGGCGGATGTCTCCTGCGTCGAGGCGTGGCGCAATTACTGCCGTAGATTTGGTTACGTGGAGGCGGGAACGTAAGTGCACGGGGCTGATGTCGACCGTCAGTAAAACGGACGGCCAACGGATTCCGCACCCGTACGACACCACGCAGGATCATACAATATGTAATGCACGTATGTATGTATCTCCATGTACGTATGTCCACTTTGCACTGAAAAATTGAACGGTTCTGATTGGCCCACCCGCTTGCATCCTAACCATCCAGGTTTTGCAACACAAGCATAGATTACATGTCCTGTGATCAACATGTAATACAAACCATTTTTCTAAAATTTTTACTTATATAACTTAAAAAATATATATTTTCTAAAAAATATTCAAATTTAACATAAACTATTACATATATAAAAATTTAAAAAATGTATCAACATAAATTTACAAATTTATAATAATTTTTTTATAATTTATTATTTTAAAATTTATAAATCTTAATCTCACTCTCATTTTTTTATCTTATATTATAATAATTGACTTTTATTTATATTATTCAGTTTAGTCTATTGGATCGGTTCTTATCCCATTGAATCGGCGCAAGAAAGAATTGGTGGTAAAGAGAGGGAAGGAAAAACAAAAAAAGGGAAATATATTATTGAGATTTGTAAAATAGGAGCATTTAAGGAAAATACCAATGCGACTAATTGATCAGCCAATTATGTATTCGTTTTGGCATTAATCTATTTTTTTAAAAAAGAAAAAAAAAATAAAAAATGGTATGTGGAAATAAAAAGCAAAAACCTGTTTTTTTTTAGAATTCGCACATATGTGGAAAACACTTTTCCACATCACATCATCCATTCACATTACCCTCCGAGCTTTATGTAATATTCTAATTTCCAGTTGCAACTTATATCTCATCAATAGAAAAAAGATGACAACTTCACCATTGATGTTGCCTTCTATATCGAAAATGCCATCGATCTTTACGACGATCACAACTGTCCACTATGAATCGGACCGTTTTGGGTAACCGACTGAGTCCCCCGCACCCCTCATAGGCCACTTTGGGTTCCCTTTTTATCCCTCTCTCTCTCTCTCGGCTTGGCGTTCGATCTCCCTTAGCAGTTCCGCCCGATGAAGGACGCCGCCGCCGTCGGACCGAGGCTTTCCAAGAAGAACTCCGACGATGAGGTCTTCTTTCCCCATTTCATCCCGCCATCAATTTCTAATTTCTTGTTCCAATTTGTTTACTCCTCTCTCTCGTTCTGGGGTTCGATTTCGTGACTAACCGATGTAATTGATCAGGAGAGGAGAAAGAAGAAGAAGAAGAAGATGAAATCCAACAAGCGCCGTCGCCTCCGCCACTCCTCCTGCTCGTCTTCCGATTCCGACGACGGCAGCCCTCGCTCCCGAAGGAAACGAGCGAAGAGGCTTGAGAAGAGGAAAAGGGAGCCCAAGAACGACGACAGGAAGAAGAGGAAGAAGAAGAGTAAGAAGAAGGAGAAGGAAAAGGAGAGGTCGCGCAAGTCGCGCAACCGCAGCGTCAGCGCGTCGAGCGGCTCGTCGGGCCGGAGTTGCTCCACCTGCCGCGGCCGGAGCAGCTCCTCCGGCAGTAGCGTCTCGAGGAGCCCGCCTCCGAGAGCGAAGCAGAGGGCGAGAAGTCGGTCTAGAGGGAGAGGGAGGGATGGGGATGCGGAGAGGGGGAGAGGTCGGCGGAGGAGGACGACAAGCTTCGATCGGCGTGGGAGTAGGTATCGGTCTCGGAGTTGCTCTACTTGTGGAGGGAGTCGGAGTAGCGGCCGGACCGGTGGAAGCGCTTGCCGAAGCCGAAGTTGTAGCGAGGAGAAGTATCGGGAGATTGAACAGCCGAGGCGGCAGCTCAGATCGATACTGGCTATGGCAGAGGACAGAGAGGTGGTCGAAGGAGGATTTCATGGAAAGGATGAGCAGGGAGACAGAATTATCCAAAGTTACGATGATTTCGATAGGTATGATGGGGGCAGGAAGTCGGACACACATCAAGATTCTCCTCAGAGGAATGCAAAGAATGATGAGGCTTTAGCAAAGAATGGGAATGCAAAGGACAGTGAAATGGTGCTGAGTATAAGTGGTGAGCAAACAATTGAGAATGCTGATGGTGGTGGTGATGATTTTACTAGGAAGAAGAAAGACAACTCTGGGGGTCCGGAGGCTGTCGAGTTAGAATCACAATTAAGACAAAGGGCATTGGATAATTTTGCAAAGTTCCGACGAAGCCTTTCTGCAAACACGAGGTCTACTGGTTGTCAGGAAGATGACTCCAGCCAACCTCATTGTGGCAAGGACCCCATTAAAGTTGCTGAGGCACAAGATGCCTTCAAATCTTCAGATGGAAAGTTCGCTGTTTCCCATGAATGCCAAGGAGGTGTTCAAGGTGAAGTCCGGCGAGCTGAACCCAGAGTTAGATCTGTTGTGAATATTCCCGCTGAGAAAGATACTTCAAGCCATGTGATTAGACGTCAAAGTTCCAGTGGAAGCTCTAGAAAAGAAAATGAACAAGACCCAGATAACTCCAACAAAGGCCAAAGTGATCCAAACCAATTAAACTGGATAGAAGAGCCGTCTAACAAAATGTCTTTGCAGCATTCCTCACTAATAAAAGACAGGCAAGAGAAGAGTGCAGCTGCTGAACCTGAAAGTAGCACTGTATGTGATGCTGCAGTAAATCAGTCTGTTGGACAACCAACTTCAGCATTACCTGCCGATCAAAGAATTGAAAGTGAAAATGAAAACAAGGATGAAGATAAAGGGTCTCAGTTTCAACAAAAGACATTCTCTAGGATGCATGATGGAGAACTAGTGCAGGTAGGTTATGAGCTTCTTGTATTCGGTCTTAATTCCTTAAGTGCAAAAAGAAGTGTAAAACACCTTTACATCTGAATTGCATACACCTGTTTTCTTTAATAGGTAAGTTACAAGGTTTACATACCAAAGAAAAGTCCTGCCTTGGCAAGAAGGCAACCACAACGGTGAAAAGTGTATAGTGAGTTCTTGTTCTTTGTGACTTGTTTATGTTCTGCAGCACTCGGTTGAAAATTGATTTGTTCTCCCCATGGTAGGATTATTGCTAAGTGGTTGTTGAATTTACTGCTAGTGTATGTGTCTGTTGCATTGGACCATCCTTTTTTTATGTTCCTGTTGTAATCTTATGTTCAAGCATTCTGCACTAGCATAATTCTATTTGGCGCTTTGTTCATCAGTCAGAGAATCGTCATGCAATGTATTCCTTCTAGTTTATTAAAATTTTCACCTATTGATAAAGAAGATCATTGGTTGTCTTGTTCCTTAGAAGGATGGAAAAAATGGATTGGTTTGCCCATATATCACAGAGTTATAGATTGTTCTATAACTTTCTTAGCACTGTTCTTATTGAAAAAACATGATGTTCTCTTTTTCAGGGTTGAGTCTCCTTCCTCCTATTTCCATTTTCAATATTGGCACTGGTGTCTTCACGAGGATCAAGATATTTCACTACTGCATAATTGACTAAGATTCAGGTTATTATTATTGTAAAAATTTATGTTGATAAACTATTATAGGTTTTCACATGGCACCTTTAGGATAATAAAATGAGTTGGTAACTTGGGAATTCTCTTTCGTTGTCTCAATACTTCAATAACTGTTTTGGAAAATGATTGATCTGACTCTGCTAGGTGTTTCAGTGCACAAAGTTTCTGTAAATGTAGGGTCTGGGAAGGGTTAATATAGGCTGCCTTCCCGTTGGAAGCAGAGTAGCTGTTTCCATTATTCCAACACAGTCAGGGTAGGTTATCACGCTGGCTGCAAAGAAAACATTACACTGGTTGCTGTCCTTTTATTGCTCAATATTTGTCTTTCTGACATCTTAAGATCTTGGCTCCTTCCATTTGCTGCATGATGTTTGCTGTTGCTTGTTGATTGTGTATATTGTATAATGAAATTGTGAAACTGATAGTTCACTGTTTCTGTGTTAAGTTCACTCCTCTTTGTATTCTTGTATTGTCAGTTCAAGTCCCATGAGTACTAATCTATTGTCTTTAGGTAATCTATTGCATGTAAAGTAAGTTAGATTGAAAAGCATTAACTTTGAGGCAAATACATGTTTTTTCAATGAGTAACTATGAAACCAGGAAGACTACAGACGACTTCGGTGGTGTTTTGCTTGTGTATTTATCTTATTCTGGTGATGCATGATTCTGTCTCTTAGCCATCCAACTCTTGTCTGAAAATATAAGAAAATGACCTTGGCTTTGTTTCTTAATCTCAAACTATTGATTTTGAATCAGACAGCAGATGAGAACAACCCACTGGTCAAGCTTCCTGCCACTCTGTGCTTGGAAAGGATCGCACATATCTTTGCTTACATGACATCTATTTTTTCAGGACTTCAATACGAAGCATTATTTTGGATCAAATATAGATTGGGTCTCAGATTGATAATCATGGACAAACTTTAATTGCGTAGCATAATGATATAAGAACTAATAAACCTTGCCAAACCTCATGTTAGTATGTGCATAAACACGTAGAAGTCACTTTGCTTAGTATATAGGCCTCATAAAAAGGGCATCTTAAGATCTTTGTTTGAGTCAGTTGTAAGATAATTTCATCGATAGTGTGTTCATCTTTGTTCAAACTTACATCTGACAGTCAGTATGTTTAACCGTATGCTTTCTTTCTTCATTATAATTTGTTTTCCTTTTTAATATTTGTATTCCTCGCTGATCATTATTTAGGATATGAGTTGCTTCTTTTTATCTCTTTTAGAGATACTGATGTTAATAAATCATCGATTTTCTCATCGACTGTCGTTCTCCTCCAATAAATCTGAACAGCAATTACCTTGGTTCTTCTAAACAATTGTGCCTCTTCAGGAAGATTGAAGCATCGGATTATTAGACGGAGTGCAGGTGGAGAGTAGATAATAGATATCAATCAAATTGGATGTAATTGGTTATATCATTATCCAACAATTGTTCATCTCTGATCCTATCCAATATGCATCTCTGGGTGATCTTTCTGAGCCCACAAAGCAGATGTATGGAATTCAATTACTACGATATAACTCTGGACTGTGTCTAAGCTTCATAAAACTATTTGACACAAGGTGAGTCATGTCTGATGCCGAATTTAGAATTTTCATTGTCATACTGTTGTAGCAATGTCTGCCTATTTGAAATGATTTCTCTGGAATTACTTCCAGCTGATACAGTTTCAAACTCATATCTGAGAATGCCTATTGTCCTTTACCAAAGTATAGGGGAATGAAGGAAATGGAAAGATGGTTTTTGATTGCCTAAATACCTACTTCCTTTTCCCTCCACTCATGCTATGCATTGAGAGTACAACAACTCTAACCTCAATTCAAGCTTCATAAGAGCCCAATTTGAAGCTTGGGGTTATTTACTTCCTCAAATCTAAAATAAAAGCGTCATTCTAGTCGCAACTAATCAGGAAATTAGTGGTTATGGTTTCTGTTCTATCGTTTTTTGTGGTTAGTTTTTTATTTATATGTTTTGGGGGTTTTTGTGGTTGATGTTATGATCATTGCTCTTAATTAGTCCAAATGGTTGCAAGGTTAGGATCTCTATGTAAAGAGGTCCGATATACTTTTCAAGAAAAACATAATCCGGATTCACTTAATTTCCTTCACATGAAATCTATCTATGCTAAGTGAGATTTAAGCCTTAAGAAGGTGTCTCACTGGTTGTGGAATGTAAGTTGAGAGCCTTAGGAGCCCAATGACAAGCTTTAAGTCTCTGCTTCCTCAAGTCTAAATTGATGTTGTCATTCTACTCGCAACTACTCAAGTCATAATATCTATCTTCAATTTATTCATGAAGTGTGTCTTATCTATGATTTTTTTCATCTACATATATGGTAGAGGAAGATTTAGAAATATCTTAACGGAAATTATAAATAATAGTTTAAATATTTTTAATTTAACTAGACATATAACTTTTTACACATCTTGATGATAAAAGATTTATGTCATCGTCTCTAAATAATTGAGATTTGTGATTTTATTATTGTTGTACTAATTTTATTAAAATTAAATGAGTTAATTATAGATTATCTTTTGTAATTAGTTATCTTTAATATTTTGATTTTTATATTTTCAAAAGTTATATTTGGATTCCTATATTTATGAATGTGAAATATTTAATCTCGTTTTTTCTTATGCCGATGATTCTATGTGTTCGCTGATTTTATCTTACTTTGATTTATCATTGAGCATGTGTGATATTTTCGCTAGCATAGTTAAAAATTTCACTTTCATAAATATAGGAATCATAATATAACTTTTAAAAATATAAGATTCAAAATATTAAAATTAATTAATTATAAGAGGTAATATGTAATTAGCTCAAACCAACAACAAAGCAAAGCATCGTGAGTTACTCAATTGCCAATCTGAGTAGGAAGACACCAATGCATACATATTATGCAACCCGGAACTTAGAAGACAAAAAGCAGCATTCTCCATCATTCCAGTAGTGTTTCGAGACATAAGCAAGAACAGCAATTTAAGATACAACTATTTGAGCAATAAAAGGAAGTAGAATTTGCTTTCACACTGCCCATAACCAACACAGTTTTTCACAGAGGATGTATCAAAACAGAATACAATCTTATTGAGACTGCACCCCATAATTTATACCAACATATTTCATTTCACAACCCATATTGTGATGTGCAGTTGTGGTAGATAGTTCTGAAACATCTCAGCTAGTTAAACTTAACTACAATACAAGAGATGTCATCTTTGCTCTTCCTCGCAACAGCCGCCTCTGTCAGTAGCCTGGCTGCAGCTTGAGGATCCTTGACATCTTTGATGAAATCCACTGCCTCTTGGTTTGACATCACCTGGATGGATGGACACACAAAAGGAAGATATTATCGGATGAAGGAAACAAAAAGAAAAAAGAAAGATACGATAGCTAAGACCTGAAGACAGTAATTTTCTCATCTATTTCTCGCTGTGATTGTGAAGGGTATATAATGTACTTGGTTACAAGTCACGAGTAACATTATCCAGCTACAATACAAGAATCTGAAGCAAATTCCCACTTTTCTTTTACTGAACTTACCACGTTTATTCACCTTTGCTTTGTCGATGATAGGTTTGTTTGCTAGTCGTATCATTCTCTCCTGATGCATTTGATTTAAAGGTTCAAGGCATGTTGGGGCATACACTTATGTTGGCAAAGGACTTTTATGCATCAAATACATAAATGTACCTCTTCTGAAGTAGGGACCAGATCTAAACCCACAAATCAGACATTATGCATTTCGCAGGAGTCGTAGAAGAGAGACTTAATTGTGGGTAGTCTCAGAATATTTAACTACGAATCAGATTATCGAATGAATTAGTGCTTGTCCTAGTTTAATGAGCTTACCTTCCATAATCCGTCGCTTGCGAGGATTAGAAACTCTGCGTATTCATCAATGATTTCATCAGCCACATCCGGATCAGAACTGAGGTGTTCCTTCAAGCTCCGATCTCCAAAGGCTCTTGCCACAGCCAGCCTTCCATCCACACGTGGCACGTCTCCTGAAATAATTCGGAATACGATATTTCACACACTTTGTAGGGCTCATACACAGTGTTCAACAATCGATTTCCAAAATTGCAAATCATAGTCTTAGGTGGCACATAGAATTACTTATCATGACTTGCATTACAAACAACTTGACACAATTCTCTTTATGATATGATTGATAGACAACCCTAACTGCATCAGCCAGACATAAACCCAGTCATATCTCTAGTAAACACTGCCAGTTTAAGGTGGATTACACTAATTTTGATGGCACACAAATATGATTGGAAGACAAGGAAACAGTCAAGGCTAAGGTATTAGCTAAATATCAAACATGTGAAAAAGGGATAAACACCACCTATTTTGGAGTACTTAATCACCTTCTACATGACAAACATTTGTTCTTCCTCCTAATCCCTAGCTATAACAAGGACCGTACGATGGTATCCTTTTCTCGACTAGGAGTGATTAGTTTGACTTGTTCGACTATATAGAATATTTCTTATTTTGAGAATGCATGATTCTATGAAGTCCTACTTTAGACAAAGTTTTTTCTTTTTCAGAGAAAGTTGATAAGCAATCAGGAAGAATTGGAGAATTTTGGAGGCTTCATTTTAGATGGGAATTTGTTAGAATACATTTTTTCTGTAAAAAGAAAGAAAAGGTCTTGCCCAGCAAATTATTTAGCTAGACTTGGGCCTTGATAGTCCATGAATAAAAGGCCATTGCTAGTAATCGATCTTACTTTGATGAGTAAAATATAGAGTTTAATCTGTCAATTTTCTTGGTATGGATCCTTTCTGGACTTTCACTTTGTTTCTACACTCCTAATTTTTGACATATCACATATAGTCATATACACTATATGCTATACTGGAATGACCATAAGATGCTCAAGTTGATAATGTGCATGTGCAAGAAGCCACATAGAAAAACTATAACACCCTTTTAAGCCCTGTTTTTTTTCTCTTTTAAGACTACAGAAACAATATAAATCATTAAGAAGTTCTGTTTACCCCTTCATTTCAATCTTCATTTCAATAAAGTTCAATGGGACTCGAAAAAACAATAAATGACCTGTTTTGAAGTTTCTCATAAAGATGTTCTTAGAATGAAACAAGAGCTTGAATAAAAGAATCCTAGAAAGGGTGGAGACCAATTGTTAGTCAAATGGATGATACAGAAGACTCTTATCACCCCTTCATTCCCTTAATGCGGAAAGTTTTTGCACACAGAAAATTATGCTGTTACGGTGAAACTGATAACTGGAGCATAACACTGTGTCAAGCAGCAAGGTTTAAAGCACCATGTTGCAAGTGCATAGAAACTCAATTATGCAAATTTACTCTGATCATTTTGAAGAAAACCATAAGAAAATGGCTAAACTGGAGTTGTGCATGAGCATAAATTTTGTCGGCTAAGCATAGTGGTTTTCCATGACATGGACCATTGAGTAACATGTAGCTGCAGTTGCCTAATATAGAGAAATAGACCAGACCACCAAAAGCTTGATATTGCAGTGGTGATGCATAAGAAACAGATAAGAATGCCCATGGTTCCCCCAAGTCAGGATGAAATATAAAAGAAGAGGTTGCGTGACTTTTAGAGTAGAATTCATCAATTAATAAGATTAGCAATGTGCTTATCACATAAACTCAATTGAAGTCTAAGATATTGTAGGCCATAGACCAATTAAAACATCAATCCTGTTGTTGGATACTCTCCTTTTATGATCAATTGGTCAATCAACAAACCATCCTCTCCAAAGTATATTAAGAAAGAAATCTCATGCATGTAGTTTTTAAATCTACAGATAATCGACCGACTATTCTTCTCTACTTGAGTTTATTTCAAGATCAATTGACAGCCAATAAAACTCTTCAATTACAAAATGAAAAAAGGAAAAGTCACCCAACTGAACCATAGTCGCAATGAAACTGTTCAAAACACAAGTTTCGCTTCTCTCTCACCTACATGGATCAAGTACTGGTCATTTCAGTGGATGCCGACCGACATTTATCGGTCCGACCAAGGACTGATACCGCATGTTGGTGTTATCTTTTTGTTATGTTTTTGGTTGATATGGTATACTGTCCAATGTATTGGTACCTTGTCCTGTAGATTTCCAAAACTGGTAACATATCAAGCTGTATCCTTGATCTAGACATTCCCAATCATGCAAATAGTCACTGTTCTTTCCATGAAAAACTTTTGTTATGACCTTAAAATTTCATCATTACTTGACCACACATGAAATTTAATTGCTTAAACTATTGCCATGCATTGATATCTGAAATTGTGAAACATGATCAGATGACCACAGGGGGGATTGATGCATACCATATAAGTTTCCTAAAAGTTTGATATAACTTGTTTTCTGTTCTTCAGATACAAAGTATAGACTAAACTTCAACAACTCGGGGTTTTCGGTATAACAAATTCAGATATATTTTCTGAAACTGAATGTAAATTTAGGTGAAACTTGCCATCATTATTGCTTAGATGTTAAAATTGTGAATTCGAACAACATAAAGTAGCAAAATAGAAGTCATAGATTACCAGGAATGTTTGACACAAAACCACCCTTTTCCTCGATCAAATATCGCTCCCTGCTTGGCTCATGATCAACAGAAAGTTGTATGGCTACACCATCTTTGGAAATAACAGCTCGTGAATCTCCAATATTAGCCACCACAAGCTTCACACCATCTATTAGTATAGCTGTAACTGCAGTAGAACCTCCTCTTCCTAACTCAGCTTGTTTTTCCAGTATTTTACTGTCAGTGCTTTCATATGCTTTCCTGATGGCACTTTCTATGTCACTCCAAAATTCCGGCTGCATGTCAGATTAAGGTTAGCAAAATTTACATGTTCAAACCTGCAATTCTTATCTGGAAATATGAATAGTTTGAATACATGATCAATATAATGTAAAAATACCTCTAAAGTAAATATGCAATCTACATAATGGAATGGAAGAGCACAAATAAAACGCTTACTTCTTTCAATATGTTCTCAAAAAGATGAGATCGCAGATAGTCAGCAACATCATGACCCAAGTGGCCATCAAAAATTGCAAACAAGCCCAATTCATAATCATTAACTTTCTTAAATTCTGCCACCAGATAGTCCTCCATTGGATGACTTGATTTCCCTTTCACCAAGTGATAGCCATGTCGAATACTCCTACCAGCAATCTTGGTCTTCCCCTTTCCAGTTTCTGATGAGGAACCAAACCCTGCTTTGACCTGCACAGACAACATCATGATATCTAAGCAAATCATACTCGGAAACAACATCCTAAACAAAGGACTCAAATGCTAACATGAAAGAACAACATGTAATCAAAAAGAAAATTTAGAAAACAAACTATGAATTCTAATAATCAAACCGAAGGAATGCATATACCACACAGGAAAAATCTCCGATAAACTGTAACACCAGTGTTCACCTCCGTTTTAGAATCGCAAGATCTCGAGCTTTTGGCTTGGACAAAGAAAATTTTACTGTTGACAGTAGTAGATGACCCTCACAATTGTCGAACAGCAAGTTTGCAATCCTAATCTGATGAGAAGATGCTCTCTTTGGACTTATTACAAGCAACTAAAGAGTATCGTATAATATAGATTAACACCTAACGGAAGATTGAAACACCGCTCGAAGGACTTCAAATTCCCATCACTTAGCTTCAGCTCAATATAGGTTTTGGCGTATTATTATCGATTTCAGAATCAAGTTCAACATAAAGCAACCACAATCTTAAATCAGAACAAGAACATCACTCGAGATCCATAAAAGGAAGCGCGATCACAGAACACATCATAAGGAAGAGGAAAACCGAGGATCCTTTTAATGAATTGAGACTCCTCCCACCACCACATTCTAAAATGGGCAGAATAGAACAGATTCCGGTTCGGAGTCGAGAAACAAGCAATTCAGGTAAGCTGTGATGGAGGTCAACGTACTTTTATCTTGTGCAAGATCTCCCTCCCCGCCATCCTCGTGATCCGCTCGTACCCTGTGCTCGAAACCGACGACTTTGATGGAAGAGGAGGATGAGAGGAAGAAGAGAACTGATCTCGTAAGGGGGAAGAGACGGATCGAAGAAGCCCCCGTTTACTTCCCACGGGACCCGACGGGAGAATCTCCACCGTGCGGGTCACTGGTGGTTGCTGGGTCGGTGGCCGCGTTTCCCCTCACTCGCAACTTTGGTTCCGTTCGATGGCTACGTCTCGGATCTCGCGTACACCCAATTCAGGGTTCGGGTCATTTCCCGAACCAGGATCGTCATTACGGATGGGCCCCGATGATTCCACCAACAACAGGCTTCCTTCCGGCGTTTGGTCCCTCGGCCGCTGGCGCGTAAAGCCTCTACCCGAAAGCGCGATGAGTTGTTTTGTGACCGTCGTCTCCGCGGGCGGCGCCAAAAACCCCCCCACACGCCGCGTGTGGGGCCCAGGAGTCGGGGCCCGCGACTGCTCGAGCCATGCCTGGGCTGAAATCGCGGGGCCCATCTTGCGTCCTCGTTGACAAGAATATCTACCCTGGCCACGGATCCGAACCGGCCATCACGAGATGGCTCGGGGTTTGCCCGAGCCGAGGATGACCGGCGGTTCTCTGGTAGACTTCTCCTTCGTGGTCGACGTGCATCAAAATCCGTGCGTTTACACGTCGTTAGAAGCCCATGGAGAGCGACGCTTATCTACCATGGCAGTGTATATTGTGAGAGAGAGAGAGAGAGAGAGAGAGAGAGAGAAGACTTCATGTTTTATATATGTGAAAGCATGCGCATTCAAGCTCTGCAAACACAAAAAGAAGTCGATAGATCAAACGAGGCTGCGGGATGGGAACGGTGAAGTGTTTCGGTGTGACACAGACAGGAAGGCAATTCTTTGATGAGAGACTCGCATGGAAGGAACACGGAATTCAGGAACAACTCACATCAAAGAAGACTTGTGCTCTCAATCTACTGAACATATATACTGTTTGGACTAGATAATAGAGGCATTGAATTCAAATTTGATTAGTTATTGAAAAAATAATAAGAAGTGGGATCGTATCGTAACGCGAGAAGTTAACGAATGGAAAAAGAACTGACTTAGAAAACAAAAGAGAGACAAAAAGATGAAAGAAAAATATTAAGATTTTGAAATGTTTTTTAGACGATCAAGCGGTTAAACTTTGTCGGTTTTGATCTAAAATTTTATATGAAAAATTTTTACTATAAATTTTACAATCCTAATGATGTCGATCTGTGATTTGTCCTTTCTAAGGTGTTTTTTTTATATGCCAATTTAGTAAGACCTAAACCTTTTCTTTGATGAAATCCATGATGATTATATATTATTGTTGAACTAAGATACGTGTTCTTAATGTTATCGTGATCCTTTAGTTATTTTGAAGAAAACTTATTGTATACCTACTATCATTATTGGTGATAGTAGAGGTTTAAGGTAGGCTACGGTCTCATAATTTTTCTCACATTGGATTTTTTACGTAAAAATTTGATGTCTCATTTTATGATTGATTCATTATTCTATAGCTTATACTGCTCTGGTTAATATTTGTTTTTGATAATAAATTAATATTTTGATGAGAAATTTATTTTGATAAACAAAGAAAAAAAAATTATTTTGCTTAGATGATGTCATTTCCAGGTTTATACAACTGTCATTTTCTGCAATGTTAAGACCATGACCTATCAAGTAGGCAGGTGGATAGATGATTTGCCGGATACAATGGCATTGCCATAGATATGATTAGAACTAGATTTATATGGACTAAGCATTCTCTCCTTCATAATAGCTTTGTATTAATGCATAAAAATTGGATGTATATGCTACAAATGATAGATGTTCTTTTGATTCAGTTGGTCAACTGACTCAGTTATGAGTTAGAATAAAACCTCATCATCATCATCACTTTCTGATTTCCCATAGCAACAACTGCCAAACTGTTGATCCAAAATGTCTTGCATCTTCTTCAGCTGATCTCTCATCCTTCTTCTGTTTTCTGCAAGTATGGCTCCATCAAGTTCTACTAATAGAGAAATGGCTTTCCATGTTTCTGGTTATGCTATTATTGTAGATGGCATAGAGATGCAGTCAACTCTTTCAACAGAAGTTCTCTGCATTTACTGATAAGAGACACATCTAAATTTCTGGAGAATTACCTCTCTCACATTTTTAACAGTCATTGTTCCTATGACCACAGGTGCCTGATGTACTCATTCCACCCAGCATCCTATCAGACAATCAACAAAACATTTGATTCCAGTGCCTTTGTGGTTTCTGATATCACACATCAAAGAGAATTGATTGATAACGTTACTTGGAAATATATGAAAATGTATAATTCACTATGGTATTCAAGGAATGCAACTCCAATAAATGATATGGGAAGACTCCCACTAAAACTGGCATCTAATGTCGACACAGTCTACTAAAAGCATCTGAAAAATCATGTTCTTCATGATATAGAACATTGTTTTATTTAGGATTTCAAAATAATCAACATCAATTTTAAGGCTACAGTTGATCTTCTTTTTGGCTCAACCAGCAGATCAAATGTCCTTGAATAGCTTTACATGATGTACATATGATCAAAGGAAGCATCATTCAATTTTGGATAATCCATGTGAGACTGTGTACAAGTGATGAGGTTCCACATTCTTACCAAACATAAAGAAAGTGTGATGACCTGTTCACATATTTCACAAGAAACCAGAGCTTTAGATTACTCATAGTTAAGCATATCAAATTTGTGATAGTTCCAACTTTTTCTTGACTTCTTCACATGATTAGATCACTGCAAAAGCAATGACTTTTGCCTATGTTGAGATGGCAATGCCTTATATCTTGAAGAGCATGGCTGAGAAGAATCTTAATTTATGGTCCAAACAATATCAACATATAAAATATATATTTATATTTCTTCTATTAAGTTCCATGAATCTTTTTGTTGTTTTATCCTAAGATATAAAATTGTTAATCACAAAAGGAATAAATAAGCTTAAAAGAAAGAAAAAAAAAAGTCCCCTTTGCTTTTCATTTTCTCCTTTCTCTACAAACATAACATCTCACACCTTATACAGCTTACATGATTTTTCCCTCATCATATTTAGATTAAAGAATGGAAAGACATCCTTTTTACTTTTATAATGCAATTTGAACATAACACATTCAAGTAGCTCTTAGAACATTAGTCCGTACCAACAATGTAGGTTGATTAGAGCATACAATACCTAAGAAGGATGTCCTGTCACCATGTTGATAGCTGCAACCAGATCATCCAACAGCAGAGTTACATTGCACTAAAAGGAGTGGTCAATGAGAAGAGGAATGCATTGCTCCAGTCAAAACCAATCTGATGGGTTCAATTGCTACGTTACAAGGAGAAAAAGGTGCATCCATTACCCTAAGAAAAAGAGCTTCTCCTTGAAGTATAAATGGACACGCAAAGAAAAAGGAGCTCTGGACAAAAGTGGATGCACAAGACTGCCAAATTGATGAGTCTCTTCATGTACGAAACACAAGCTTGGCCTGCCCAATGCAGTTCCATTGGCAAGGATTCAACTGACACAATCATGAAAGGCAGGGAAAGATACACCAGAGGTAAGCACAAACCCTAACCAGATTAATGCTGCAGATAAAGACAGTCATTGCACTTCTGAACATCATCATCAG
The DNA here is from genome assembly GCF_036884655.1 of Musa acuminata AAA Group. Classification (NCBI taxonomy): domain Eukaryota; kingdom Viridiplantae; phylum Streptophyta; class Magnoliopsida; order Zingiberales; family Musaceae; genus Musa; species Musa acuminata. The sequence goes on from NC_088336.1 coordinate 21,461,913, forward strand.
TGGTCCAGGAAAGAGAAGCATGAGAAAAGGGTTAAACACTTGTTGCAATGAAAGAAAGACCAAGAACTCACTCACAGAATCTTTTCTGCCAACACATGAAAGAAGAAGAAGAAGAAGAAGAAGAAGAAGAAGAAGAAGACTCGTCTGAGAATATGTCATGTCTGCTATATACACGCATGCAAAACCAACTCACTCCAGTTCCACCACTCTTCTTCCTCTTCCTTTCCAATCCATGCTGAAACTAAACATCATTATCCAGATGTAATCTAGTTTTAATCCACCAATCCTTACTACCAATGACCGTTTAAGAAGAATAGAAAATTAAGAAGAAGAAGAAGAACAAGTAGCAGAAACCATGAATGGTGATTGAAGGTGAGAGAGAATACTAATTATCTGCACATTTGATTCAGATTAGATCAGAGGCGTGAGCGACGACCCGAGGTTCGTGTTCTCCGGCCAACTTGAACCGCCGCTGATGGCTGAATTCCAGTACATAGCTGCAGCTGGACCAAAATTATCCAAAGAAATCTCTGTTGGATTTGGAATCTGCCAATCTATGTAGCTGCTAATGTTGCTGTTGATCATGTCGTTGGTCTGCCCTTCCAGTTTGACTGATTTCATCATCCTATCCATCCTCCAATTCCTCCCAGAGGCTTGCAATTCATTAAAGGAACACAAGGCTTGGTAGTCTTCGGTTCGCTTGGGGTGTTTAGTGCTTGGTGCTACAAGTGGCGGAGATTGCAAAGATGATCCGGAGAGTGGGTGGTCATTCAGGAGCGGCATCGCAGTCGAGCTCAAGGACGGCAATGGCTGGAGCTCGCCGAGATGGTACTCGTAGTCGCGTTGTGGCTTGGATGACAGGTCGAGTCCAAGAGAGCCGAGATGAGACTGCAGATCGAAGGCAGTACTAGTGAAAGATGGGATTTGGATGCTGCTCATATCCGACGACGACGACGCCGCCGCCGTCTGCAGGGCATAGAGCGAGGCCGCGGCGCCGAGGTAGGAAGAGGAAGATATCTGCACTGAGATGGAAGGGATCGGATCCGGCGGAGCAAGAAGGTGGGGTTGCGGACGGTTCGGGGGCCCCGTGGAGGCGGCCACCGGCATCTTCGCCCGCTTGTTCTTGCGGCACCCCCCGCCGACGGGGACGTTCCGGAGCGCGCCGCCGTGCGTCCAGTAGCGCTTGCACGCCTTGCAGAAGTGCCGCGGCTGCGACAAGCTGTAGTTGTTGAAGTAGCAGAACTTGGTGTTGGAGGAGTCGCAGCGGGGGCATGTCAGGGCGGCCTGTGCATGCTCTGAGGCCGATAGTGGCTTGTTCATAACCCCAGAAACATCGAGAGTCGCAGAACCGGCATGAATCGTATTGTTCTTGTTGGTGTTAGTACCATTACTGCCACTGTTGTATTTTTCAGTGACCAGAAGCCTATCATCCATCATCTGCAGAGGAAACGGAACACAAGCGTTCCCAGATGAGAGAGAAAAGCTAGGGTTAGAGGCGTGAACAATGGAACCCAGAGGAAGGCTCCCTGACAAGAGCTAGCCAACAAAAACAAGCATGCAGTAGTAATATTGACAGAATTATAGGGACGGAGATAGATACACAAATAGATAGACAGAAAGATAGAGAGAGAGAGAGAGAGAGAGATGCCTGTGGCCATTCTTTGCCTGAGGTGCTGCCCATCTTTCCTCCACTGCAGTGAGTTCTTCTTCTGCTACTACCGAGTGCACGTCCTGGAAATCTAGAGTGGTGGAGATGATCAGAGACTGGCTTGGGTTGCGGCTACCAGAACAGAGTTCACAGTGCTCGGTGTACAGCAGGAACAAGGTTACTTATGGAGTATACAGGTACGAGGGAGGAGGAGGAGGAGGAAGAAATGACAGAATCCCGAGGAAGAGGACTGAAGCGAGAGAAACGAGGCAATGGAGAGGATACAAAACCGTCCCCTTCTTTACTTTCCCCTTCAATCTCAACCATCCGTGCTTTGGAATGTAAATAGATCAAAATGATTGATTCAGATCAACGACTGAGATTATTTAGCATTGGCAAATGTAGAACCTGCGACTGACACAGTATTCTTTTCCTTTCTCTATCTTTGCTTCCTTGTGCTTCTTCCAACTGTTCGAACCTGCCTCTCCTCCTCCACCTTACAAGAAAGGAATTCCCACACGAAAGCGACGACAGGCGCCATGTGAGGTTGTGTGTGTAAGAGATAGAAAGAGAGAGAGAGTCTTCTGGATCTCATTGCTTCTCTTCCCTGCTTTGTGCCACTGCTTTACCAGGACAGCAAGTTGCCTCACTCACATGGGCAACTCACATCTTCCTGCTACATCCTCTCTCTCTCTCTCTCTCTCTCTCTCTCTCTCTCTCTCTCTCTCTCTTAGATTTGACGGAAGGGAAGAAACCACACAAGGGATATTGTAGGCTTCCGAGGGATCTTCTCTACGCCCAATTACTCCTCTCTCAAACTAAAGAATGACTTCAGTTTGGCATCCTTCAAATCTAAGTTCGAATGAAGCAGAAGCAACAGTACTCGTTCTTCTCATGTCTAATCTTCTAAAGAACTTGTTGTTATGGATATGAATCAAGAAACGTACATGTCAAGAACTCAAAGCCGGTGTTCAAGATTTGGGACATCTTGCAGTGAAGGTGAGCGTGTGCACGGACGGACAAAGACATGGAGGCTGAGGGAAGGCTAATAAAAATAGCAAGAGTAGAATAATAGTATGTCTGACCATAATACTCCACAAGGACAAAGATCTCAGTTCCTGTTATTCTATTCTGTAACATTCTTTTATCTGAACTCAGGATATATGTGTGAGACAAGGGTACTTCATGCATGGAAAGCTTGTGGATTTGGACTCTGAACAGTATGTGTGGATGACTGACTTCTTACTTGGATGCACATGAGGATAGACTACAGTCTGAATTGTAGAGCACAGACTACAAAGTGCTCATCTAAGATCAAGAATGTTTGTAATGTGAGCATAAGGTAATGTCACTGACTATATACATTATTCTCTCTAACATTGCATATGATTTTTCAGCCAATGGCTGAATCCTTAATTAAGAGCTGAATGAGATAGTAACTAGGATTTAAGAGTGCTTGCAAATTTAATATGATGGAACAGTCAGTAGATGTGTTATTGAACAATGATGAATAGAAAACAATTGACAAAGGTTGCTCCTGTGGTTGATCTTTGTCACACAATAATCATTACAAAAGAAACTAATAAGTCAGTGTGGTCATAAGTTTTGATCTTTGTTAGTGTACTTAATGTACATGTGAAATGAGAATCTACCATAATTACTACAATATTAAATATGATGTTGTAATAATGATTATTGTTTTGAAACAGTAATGCTTGTTCTTCCCATTGCAAATATAATTCTCTTTTCTTATCTAATCATGCCAAATATGGATGCAGATTTACATTAACAAATATCAGTTGATTTAGGTGTGTAAAATTATATTCCAGGAAACTATAGTGATATTTTGTAGTGGATGATTCATATTACTAAAATTATAATGATTTACATGTGTAATACCAATACACTGATAATTCCAGCATAAACATCTGCTTGCATTTTGTCTTCTTATGGTCTTATTGAGCTTTTGTAACTGTTCAGACAATGATTGCAGAATTATTGGACTCCATAAGTTTATGCTTCAACAGCAATAACTCTGAATACAGTCCAATGAATGGCCATTATAGGCAAAGCACAGCCTTATCATATCAATCAATCCCACTGTCACTCTTCCAATCAAATAAATGATGCCCGACAAAAGCCAAAAAGACAACTGTTTCAAGAGCTGTTGAGAACCTGTTCTGTGCTCAGTGTGTCACACTTGCAAGGCACTTGTGTTCTTGCTAGGCGTTATATCAATTATTTGGCTCCCTTGACACTCACTGATTGCCCCCTCAATGATGATGGATTGAGTCATCCTTATCTCTTGATTTAACATTAACTAGGGATAATGTTCTATATGATTTATATAGAGAGATATCTTTTGCATGTTGCTGTTGTCATTGTATTATTATCCCTAAACAATTGTAGCTTGCTTGATGGAATTTAAGATCTTGCTGGACAATTGAGGAAAAATTTTCTTTTCCACATGTACAAATAAGATATTGTACTCAATCATTTTATTACGTACTTTTTTATCATCACAATTCTAACTTATCATGGTATCAGAGCTACTAAGACTGTCTTAGAGTAATGTTTATCCTTTCTTCCTTATGACTTCCAACACCATAGCTCAATTCTCCAATGAGCAACAACGTCATCCCTCTCGTCAATCAAAAAGACGTCGTTAAACTTACAACAGAACCTTAGAAGTCTGAATGATGTTCTTGCTATCAGAGGAGCTCTCTAGTGACACCTTCATTTGGTGCCTTCATGCAGCCTTTGAGGAGAATGGTGGCAAGCGCGACCTGCACACAACCCAATTGATCTTTGTTCCAGGGAGTGGATCCCTGACGCTCGAGTTTCAGCTTACAAAAACTCAACCTATAGCTTCAAATTATCCTTGACAAACGACTAACCTTATTATCTTCACTAGAGGTGGAAACCATATGGCTGTGAGTTGCCTCGATTCAACGCAAACAAGTTATTGAATTATATAAGGAATACATCCTTGGATTTGTGGGTGAGTTATTGTCTTACCTTCTATTCGAGTTATTCTTATAATAGCTACTGATAAGTATTTCCTTATGCAATTAAGGAAATCTTTTATCTACTATCATTCAAAGTGTGACAATGGTAATGCCACTACTATCTTTATGCCAATTTTTAATCTTATGGTATGTATGTAAAAAATTACTTCTACACACATGAGATATTGGGGTTAAGTTTTAGTCAAGTTCTAACACCTTTAACATATATTGGTTTATGCATTTGGAATAAAAAAATACTAATAATTGAAATTGAAAAAATATGAAATTAAGAAACATGATAATTAGTCCATTATTTTGTTTATGGATACTCTAAAATAACTGATGAATTGAATATATAAATTAAATAAATGGTTATTCACTTAAAAGTATGAGGTTATTATCTCGATTGAGCTAATTATAAATTATCTCTTATAATTAGTTATGTAATTCTTATATTTTTAAAAATTATATTTAGATCTCTATATTTATAAAATAAAAAGATTTAATCTATTTTTTTTTTACGTTATCAATTCTGTTAACAGAAATACCGTATATGTTCAGTGATAAATCAAAATAGGTAAAGCCAATAAACCTTATTATATTTTTAGCAAAGAAGAAACGAGATTAAATATTTCACTAAATATCAATATAATTTTTAAAATTATAAAAATCGAGATATTAAAGGTCACTAATTAATTAGCCCCCATATGATCAATCTGGTGTTTAGAGAAAAAAATTGTAAAAGGCATGATTAATTCACTTAACTATTACACTTATCCTTCCTAATGGTTATATTTCGAGAGCACGCATCGATCTATTTTCGAATCTTAAAGCACGCATCGATGGACTTGGTTTTTTTTATCTATATCTCCATATATAAATAGAAATACAAATTAAATAAGAGCGTCCGGCCGCGGCTGTTCGATCGAACACCTTCCGGAGGACGAAAGGATCGATTGTTTGTTGGGCGATCGGTATGGTTTCATTCGTCTTTATCTTGCTGTCTATTTGTCCGGTTTGTCTGATCGATGTGGTGGTTGCATTCCGTTCGGGCATCGCAGGACGAACCCCTGGCCACCGATGGCGAAGAGCTCCTTCAAACTCGAGCATCCCCTCGGTTCGTGCTATCGGTCACTCCCTTTTCGTAGCGGAAATCGCTAGTTTTGGTTCTTTCGTGATCCTTTTTGCGAGATCCCCTTGCGATTCTCGAGGAAATCGCTACGTTTGTTTCTAGGGTTTTGTTCTTGTGATTAATCTCGTTCAGTTGATTGCATTCTTTAGGGCTTGTTTGCTACGCAATATGGGTTTGTTTCTTCGGCCTCTCCCGGAAATCGCCAATATTGGCTCTTGGGTATTTCGTGATCGTTTTCCTTTTTTCTTCATCACATGTTCGTTCTTTATGGATCCTATTGGTATATGTACGAGTTTTTAATGGGTTGTCCAGTGGGTTTCTAGGATTTTGATCTTGAACATTGTCATTCTATACACATGTACCTCATCCTGTGGTGTTATCCCCTTACTCTTCGTAGAGGAAAGCGTTTCTTGTCAGATCTTTGTTCTTCAGGGCTTCTTTGGTATATATATTATTTCTTTGGTATATATAATCTTTGTTGTTGGTTGTATGCTTTTATTTATGGACTTGCTGTTTATTTTTCTTGTAAATCATGTATTATACATCTCGTAGACCTGTTTACAGTAGAACAGCCTTTCATATGGTTCCTTTTCTTCCATCTCGCTCTATTGAAATCATCTAACGTGTCTTAACTTATAAGCTTTTATGGACTATTTCATCAAACATTTTATTCTTGTATCTGGAGCTTTTCTTTTTCTTTTTTCTTGGAAAAGAATGATGCTATTGGCAGTCTTTTATTCGTCAAACTGACAAAAGTTGCTGTTAGATAATGTTTTGATTTGACTAGTATCCTTATGACCATGTTATGTATTTAAATTTTATCAACTATTGTCATGCAATTTATAAACTTATATATTTTTATTATAATTATTAATCTTTTTTGTATGTAGAAATGCACTAATGCTAATTTTTAAATTTACTTTTTGACTATTTGTTGAGTTGCTTTCAGTGTGGCTTGCATGATAGTAAGTGGAATAACTTATTTCATGTAGCACTGGAGCATGTTCCGTCCGGTACCGGACGGTCCGTGTACCGGTATGCCATCGGACCGGTACGTACTGCTCGTACCGGGCAGTACCATTCGGTACTGCATACCATGGTTTATTCCTTTACTATCCATAGTATTGAAGTTTCATAAGTTCATATGTTGAAATAATTTTTGCACCCAATTCCAGAAAGGAGGCAAGCAGAGGCTGCTCGCATCCGAGAGAAGTATCCTGACAGAATTCCTGTAAGACTCTTCTTATATGTTGCCTTCAGATCTTGCATGTGCAATTGATCACATAACTAAAGGTGGCTACTACTGAATTCAGGTGATTGTTGAGAAGGCTGAAAGGACTGATATACCAGACATTGATAAGAAGAAGTTAGTTAGCCTCTTTCTAATTTAATTATTTTTATAAGCTCTTGTTGTTTAACCAATTCTCTAAATAATTAAATAGACATTTCATATTTGATCTTTCATTCTTTGAATTAGTGTCTTCACTTTTTTTCTTCTGGTCATGTTTGAAAGCAAGTATTGATAGATGCGATTAATTTAACCATCTGCAATGAATGTTCATAAACTTGATGCTGAAGTAACCTATTTGGCTTTTTTGATATACTAATCTCATACTACTCCCTTATCACAAAAGCCAAACCTTGGTCAATTTTTTAATTATGTATTCAGCAGCTCCTTATATTGACATATACTCTGAGGAAGAGGAAGTAAAAAATTAAATGGAATGCTAAGCACCCACACTATAGGCACTAATCAACATAGGAAAATTCAAACAGAGGACATCCATATCCTAACTCTGCACTAGGAAGCTAATAATAGTGTTGCTGCAACTAGAAGAGCGTGTGACTTGTATTCTTTCTGTAAGGTAAACATTAATAATACTACAAATATTTCCTTGTGACTTCATATTTTGCTGTTAAGTAAGAATTAGTCTCATGGGTCTGTAGGTACCTGGTCCCTGCAGATTTGACAGTTGGACAGTTTGTTTATGTTGTTCGGAAGAGGATTAAGCTTAGTGCCGAAAAGGCCATCTTCATTTTTGTCAAGAACACATTGCCACCAACAGGTCAGAGACAACCCTGTGATTGCTTGTGTTGTTATGCTTGCTATCATTATTCATACGATGTTTGTAACTGCAGCTGCAATGATGTCTGCCATCTACGAAGAATACAAAGATGAAGATGGTTTTCTTTACATGACATACAGCAGCGAGAACACATTTGGTTCTCTTTAAGGCAATGGGAATATGGGAAATATTTGTAGATAAAAACTTGACATATAAATCCATCTGCTGTTTTATGTTCTGAAACTTATGAGGCTATGCTATTAATTAAAATCATAACATGACTTTGATAATTATGATCGCAGCATCCATTGTGTTTTATTTTGATTGGCATGCTACTTTTACTGTCTTTTTTGTTTTCGATGCTGGTATATACATGGTACTACTAAAATGTGCAAGAGAGAAACGTGGAGAAAGATATAGCATATGAGATGAATTCCATTTTGTAAATTGTCTGACCTAAATCTGTGCAGCATGTATATGGAGAGCTTCTATTTGTCATGAATTATACATCTATAAACTTGGATGTCACCTGATGTTGACAGTTTGGGAAGAGAACAAATTTGTGACTTGGGTTGGAGTAAAGACTGGGTGAGAAGGTTGACCTTCGTTCTTTTAGTCCACTAGCATTATTAGATCAGGAATAATAAATTAATGGATACGATAATCCTTGGGCTAGTTTGATGATAGAAAATGATTTTATGTAATTCGGCCGACCAAGCAGTTAGAATAAAAGCTTAAAAGACTGATGGATGAGTAGGATTTTTTTTTTGTTCTGAAATAAAAATTTCATGAAGAAGTTTCATGGGTCCCCTCATTTCTGTACATTAGCAATTTCTTGCTTTAAAAACTCTTTATTCTCAAAATTCTGTTTCACCCCTTGTAGAATAATGGAAAATGGTCCAACCCTACTTGAAATTTCCATCCAACAAAAAGGAAGTTTTCATTAGAGTAGCTTCTACAAGATATCCAACCAATCCTGTCAAATTGAAGACCATTTACCAGTCAGAGTAGAGACAACAAGTGTATAGAAATTGAGCTTAGAAACCAGACAGGTAGGATGTAACACTCAGAACCAATGACTTTTAATATTGTGCTGATCTATTTGATGTAAATTGAAGAAAGAAAAATTGTGCCAACCATGACAGAATGATTTTTGTAACAAAAGCTTTGGCCTGATGTAGTCTTGCATGCCTGAACATATGCCCACGGCAGCATAATTTGGGTATTAATTGAGAGCCTGTTCTCCCATTGACAACCACACCAACACAGAGATGGCTTCCCAAACTCATTTCTGCCATGTCTTTCTCCTCTCTTTCTTAACTCTTCAGTTCTATCAGTTCTCCACTGAAGCTGAAGCCGGTGCCAAGGTAAGTTTTTTCTCTTTCTCTTGTTAATTTTGGCTCTCATTCTTGTTATACTTGTGGTGGCTTTTTAGCTGTACATCGTGTACTTGGGAGAGAGGAAACATGAGAACCCAGACCATGTCACTGCTTCACACCATGACATGCTGACTTCCCTCCTTGGAAGGTACTTCTGCTCCGCTTGTATTCATAAGGTTTAATGTTTTCATCTGTTTGATGATCCCTTCTCCTTATCTGCACTACTTGAGGATTTCTGTAATTATGCTTGTTGTTATTGACGATCACACTGTTTAGGTTGATTGACTCGTGCAAATTTCCCTGAAATCGAAGGTCACTCTTGGTGTAGTTTGCAGCATAATTTATTGCCCATATGTGATGTGCATTAATATCATAACTTATATTCCTACAAAACTCAAGTTCTTACTCAGGAAGAAGAACGCCACTCAAGTCCACAAGAAAAGTCCATGAAGGTTTCACGATGATTGTTGTTAGTCTAATACTTTGTCCATGGAAATGTTTGTTGTATGTAGCAAAGAGGAGGCTGTGTCATCAATCGTTTACAGCTACAAGCATGGCTTCTCAGGCTTTGCAGCCATGCTAACGGAAGCACAAGCAGAGGAATTAGCAGGTTGAGCGGCTCTCTCAACCACATCATTCTGCCGAACTTTTTACGCAAACCACTAACCCGAGGAGCAACTGCAGAGTCTCCTGACGTTATCAGCGTACGACCAAGTCGAAACTACGAGCTGCAGACCACACGAAGCTGGGACTTCCTGGGACTGAACTATATGCATCCGACTGGGCTGCTAAAGAAGAGCAATTATGGAGATGGCATCATCATCGGAATGGTCGATACAGGTCCGTCGCACTCTTGCTTCTATGGAGCTAAGAGCTTCTTAAGCCGGTTTATGTTCAACCAAACCTCGTCTCCTTTCTTGTCATGGCATCAACTCCGCATTTATTAGCAGTATTTGCTGGTGTCAGCCGTCTCTTTAAGGTCTTCTTAGTCTCGTCATTTATTGAACACTTGGTATTTACTACAGAAAAACGAAAACAAAGATCACGTATATGTTTCTCTGTTAGGTATATGGCCGGAATCCAGAAGCTTTAACGACGACGGGTACAGCCCCGTGCCGAGCCGATGGAGAGGCGTGTGCCAGGTCGGAGATGCCTTTGGAGCCAACAACTGTAGCAGGAAAGTCATCGGGGCTCGATACTACACCGCCGGGATCGACGACAGCAACCTCAGAATCGACTACCTGTCTCCCCGCGACTACAACGGCCACGGCACGTTCACCGCCTCCGTGGCCGCCGGTTCCCTCGTGCGCGGCGCCAGCTTCCACGGTCTTGCCGCCGGGGACGCGAGGGGCGGCGCCCCCCGCGCCCGGCTCGCGGTGTACAAGGCGGTGTGGGGCAGCGGTAGAGGTTCCGGCGCCGGCAACACCGCCACGGTGCTGGCGGCCATCGACGACGCCATCCACGACGGGGTCGACATCCTGTCGCTGTCGCTGGTGGTGCTCGAGGAGGACTCCTTTGGTTCCTTGCACGCCGTGGCTAAAGGGATCACCGTCGTGTACGCCGCAGGCAACCAAGGCCCCATTCCACAGCTCCTGTTCAACACGGCTCCTTGGGTCATCACAGTGGCTGCAAGCACCATCGATCGGTCTTTTCCTACCAGAATCACCCTCGGAAACAATCAAAGTCTTGTGGTATGCAAGTCAATACCTACTTCTCCGTCACTGTCGTCACCACTGCATTCATCTTTCACAGCACCAAGTCTTCCACAAATAAAAATCTATAATGAACAACTCGCAGTACCCATCTTCATCAAGTGAGCATAGAGTCTTTGTTGAGCAAGACTCTACGAAAATAATAGAGAAGCATTATGATGCTGCCTTCTTTATTTGATGAGATCATATGGACTGCAAACCACAGTGGACCTTCTTAGATCTGGGTAGATGTGGGTCATCACCTTGAACTAGATTATCAGTTGGTGCAGGAAGAATCTAATTCTTCAGAAATGCCTAAATTTGAAGTGTTCTTAGCTGCAAGTGAACCATCATTATTCTTCGTTACACTACTGACCGAAATCCATCATCCATGTCTTTTACTTGCAGGGCCAGTCAATCTTCTATAACTCGACGAGTGAATCAAAGAATAAATACATGCCTCTGGTCCTTGGCGGAAGGTACGAGTTATAACAACTGAATAGCTTAATGGAACCAAAATAGCTCGAAACCGACACGTTCAATGCTCTGCAGCTGCTCGCCGGAATCTCTCAATGGCACTGATATAAGCGGATCGATCGTGCTGTGTCTGGCTTATTCGCTCGTACCTGGTTTCCCCACCGCGCTGTCTACTGTCCTGAATGCTGGGGGGAAGGGTCTTATCGTTGCACAGTTCACCATCAATGTTCTTGAGATCACCAATGAATGCGTAGGCATCATCTGTGTTCTTGTAGACTTCGATATTGGATACCAGATCGAAAAGTACATTGCTACTGAAAGGCAAGTCTTCTCCGATCATTCACAAAACCAGAACTCATTTTTGAGATACATACTGTTCTAAAATGATCTGATCCAACCGAACAGATCACCTCAGGTGGCAGTGGAGCTGACTCACAATGCTATAGGGAAAGAAGTGTTGGCTCCAAAAGTAGCATGGTTCTCTTCAAGAGGACCAGCCATACCATTCCCTGGCGTGCTGAAGGTACTAAACTACTACACACCACAGAAGCAAACTAGCTTTTGCTTCTTAATTGAGGTTCTATAGACATGAGGCATCATCACCATGGTTTGACACAAGATCATCTGAATGCTGTGTGCTTTAAAGATTGCTTTCTGAAAGCTCACCAAATGAACACGGATTCTTAAAACAGCCTGATGTTGCTGCACCTGGTGTCAGCATATTGGCAGCAAAGAGGGACGGCTACACTTTCGGCTCAGGAACCTCGGCGGCCTGCCCACATGTATCAGGAGTAGTTGCTTTGCTGAAATCCCTGCATCCAGACTGGTCTCATGCTGCCATCAAATCAGCACTCGTCACAACAGGTGAGTGTTTAAGATCCTTTTCTGCGAAATAATCACTCATTTATCTATAGCTAAGTGCTTCTGATTGTGCTCGGTACCACGCGAAGCTTCTATCACCAATGGCTATGGCATGCCAATACAAGCAGAAGGAAATCCAAGAAAGATTGCTGACCCTTTTGACTTTGGAGGGGGTCAAATAGATCCCGACAGGGCTGCAGATCCAGGCCTTGTATATGACATCGATCCGAAGGAGTATTACAAGTTCTTCAATTGTACAACAGGACAATTTGATATCTGCGCCGAAGTGCTCCAGCCCGTGTATTACCTGAACCTTCCTTCCATCTCCATTCCTGATCTGAAGACTACCACTGCAGTTTGGAGAACAGTTACCAATGTTGGAGAAGAAGTAAATGCAGTGTACAAAGCATCTTTCGAGCCCCCACCGGGCGTTCAGATGGTGGTGGAGCCACCGACGCTTGTGTTCAATGCCACTGCCAAGCTGCATAGTTTCAAGGTGACCTTCACGGCCATTCACAAGGTGCAAGGAGACTACATGTTCGGAAGCCTGACTTGGCTTGATGGTGGAGCTCATGCTGTTCGGATGCCGATTGCCGTCCGTGTAGTGATTCGGGACTTCTACGCAGATGTTGCATGAATCATTTGGACAATAGTAATCTTGTTAAGGTGTTATGAACACAGATCATGTAAGCTTGGCTCAGATCAAAATAATAACTGAATAAATAAGGATAATTACATATTATCCTTATAATTAATTATGATTAGTTTTTAGATTCTTATACTTTAAAAATTAACATTAAGATATCTACACTTACAAAGTTGAAACATTTAAACCTAATTCTCCTTACGTCATTAATTTCGTCGACGGAAAAAATTACACGTGTTGTCATGTGTAAAAAAAATTATAAATATAAAAGATAAAAAATATAATTTTATTATCTTTTAAATTATTAATTTTATATAAACATTATCAATTTTCTCTTCTCCTCTTTCCAAATTGCTCGCCCACATCTTATCGTAATTTCCTGCTTGCCCATTGCACCCACTCACTCGTCACTCGCCCGTAACAACGGGTGAGCAGGTGTGGCGAGCAAGAGGTGGGCGATCGAGAGGTGAGCAGGTGCGGTGGGTGAGCAACGAGCGAGCAAGTGCAGCGGGGGTGAACAATTTGGAAATATAATGAAATTACGTTTTTATCATTTTCATTCAATTTTTTTTTATACGTGTGATTTTTTCAGTTGACGAAGTTAACAATATAAGAAAATTGAGATTAAATGTTTTACCTTTGTAGGTATAGAGACCTCAATAGTACTTTTTAAAATATATGGATCAAAATACTAATCATAATTAACTATAGAGAGTAATATGTAATTACCCAAATATGCTACTATTGTTGTGTCTACTATGGAAATATAAAATAATTCAATTGTTTATGTTATGAAAACATAACTAAGACTTGGCTTGGCTTGATGGTGGAGCTCATGTTGTTCGGATGCCAATTGTCGTTCGTGTGATGATTCGAGACTTATATTATATGAACCTTTGGACAATATTAATCTTGTTAAGATGTTACGAAAACATTTTATGTAAGTTTGGCTCAGATCAAAATAATAACTGAATAAATAGGGATTATTATATATTATCTATATAGTTAACTATGATTAGTATCTCAATCCTTATATTTTAAAAAGTAGTATTGAGATTCCTACACTTACGAAGGTAAAACATTTAAACTTAATTCTCCTTACGTCGTTAACTTTATTGATGAAAAAAATTATGTGTTATCACGTATAAAATATAATTTTATTATTTTTTAAATTATTAAATTTATATAAACTAGAAGGAAAGATAATGAAATTACATTTTTATCTTTTCCATTTGTATATTTTTTATATGTGCGATATTTTTTATTGACGAAGTTATGTTTAGCGATCCTAATGTTACTTTTTAAAATATAAGAATCAGAATACTAATCATAATTAATTATAAAAAATAATATATAATTACCTCGAATAAATATGCCACTATTGTTATGTCTACTATGGAAATGCAAAATAATTCAATTGTTTATGTCATGAAAACTGATCATGTAAGTTTGGCTCAGATCGAAATAATAGCTGAATAATAAATATGCCACCATTGTTATGTGTAACATGGAAATGTAAAATAATTCGATTGCTTATGCCAAATTGGCAAATGTCAAATACATGCAAGTTTTGACAAACACAATTCATGAACATACTTGCTCTGATACTTACTGCCATCTAACTGTAATCTTCCAGAAGAATTTTCTGAACCATATCCACATCAAATCTACAAATTTAGGGGTCTGAAGGATTACATTAATATGGGAGCAGACAAAATCTTATCCGATATCCAACGTGGAAGCAAACGTCAGCATGTGCTTTCGAGCCAACTACCCCTTCGTTCTCCACCAACCTATCAAACCTCATCCCTTTTCCTTTCGAGAGCAACTACCGGTCTTTCCTTGCCATTCTCACCATCCATTCTTCTTCTCTCCCACCTTCCTCCTTATATAATCCTGCTCGTGAGTCTACTCGCCTCCATGAATCCCTCCCAACACAACCCAACTCTCTCCACCGATCCTCGAGAGGAGGGTAAAAGACACAGTTCTTGGGGTTACTCACTGTCGGAATCTCCTGCATTTATTGGAGTATGGAAGATTTGGACCGATCGTCGGATGATGTTGATTCTAAAGGTGAACACATGCAATCAATGCTTGTTTCTCTAATTGAATGACCGACCATCTCTGGTTGGCTAACATCTTTGTGTGTTTCCTTCAGATGGGAACAGTCAAGATTCCAAGATGGATTTCTCGGAGGATGAAGAGAAGCTCATTACCAGGATGTATAATCTGGTCGGAGAGAGGTCGGTGAGCTTTCACTTTTGTTTCGAGTAGCACCTGGAGCCAGTTTCTTGCTTTTCTTTACTGTTTCCTGTTGTTCTGAAGAGCAGGTGGTCACTGATTGCTGGAAGGATCCCTGGAAGAACAGCTGAAGAGATTGAGAGGTACTGGACTTCAAGATACTCGACAAGTGAATGAGTGGCTGCTTATCCTGTGCTGTGCAATGACGAGCAATTTTGGTGGGATTTTACTTAGCTTGTATTATAGGTTTCCAGCTGTTTAGCTTGTCTCTCTGGAAATGGCTGCTGGGTGTGGCAGTTCTTAGGTTGGTTCTCTTTATATCGGAAGGGGAAATCAAATGTCTATGCAACTCCTTTTGCACTACAACTTCCATAGTGTTCTTTGTGATAATGTAAATCTGCAAGCTTATTGTGCTTTTTTCTGGTGTCTGTTTTGCAATGATGCTTCAAATCTGCAAGCTCATTGTGCTTTTGTTTTTGCTTTCAAGTATAAGGATCTTCTTTCTACTATGTAGATTGTTCTCAAAGCTCTCTCTCAGTCTCTCTCTCTCTCTCTTTCTGTCAAAATTGGGGCTCAAAGTAGAGCAATGCTACTGCTACAAGCAGTTCAAACTTGGAAAAAGAGAACTCAGGAACAATGGAAGGAACAAGTCTTTTCACAGAGGGCTTCTGCTATCTGATTCCAAAAAAAAAATCCTCATTTTGTCTGCAAAAGCATTTTGCAAGGATTGAATAAAGAGATTGACCAGCTTAGTCTGTGTGGTTCTAATTTTAAGAATCTCAAGCATATTGAGCTCCTTCTCCATCACCTCAATCTTTGGTAACTTCATGCATGATCTTTCCTTCTAGTTAAAATAGTCACCTTGAGGAAGGCATGTGCCATATATTTAATGTCTTAGGGAGATCATGTGAAGTATGCAATGGTAGATGCAAGATACAAAGGAAAAAACACTGAACAAGAAAATAGAGAAATGAACTCTTGAAGTCTGAGAAAAACTATGATCTTATACTTTAGCACAAAGAGACTGATTGGTTGGGATGCCATCAGACTCAACTCAATCCAAGGTAGAGAGACACAAATGAAGCTGATACTTCTTATCAAAATAAATAAGAAGCCGTTTCCATCTCATTCCAAAACCTTCATCAAGAACATCAGCCAAATCATTTAGATAATAGTCTACTACATCACACAAGGCAATAAAACAAAGCAAAATTTAGGTCATGTTAATCCTCAGGTCTTGTGTGTTCAAGCAAGCAGACATTGAAGCTCATGATCCACAGAATAATGAAGTAGTGACTATGAGCATCATTTAAATTGGAGAATGCAATGTACAACCAAAGCTCTGTCATGGCTGATCAGTTCATCTCTGGTAATAAACCTGTCATTGAAGGTGACAATAGGAAATGTCAAATGAACCACATACAAGAAAATTCTGTCCTCCTTTAGCACCGAAACAGTGAAAAGATCATCTAGATTGAATCAGTGTGAGGATTCCAGAGTTCTACAAGCAAGTAGCACTTGCCCACTGTTATCTTTATTGTAGTATTGAGATGTAATATGGTCATTACTCCCATTTCCATCCACAGCAGCCTGAAAAGAGAAATTGGGGTTGAACACAAGAAATAAGTACTAAAGTTTATTCCAGACCATCTCATCTTACAGCATGCATGACTTGCTTTATTTCATCCTCTCAGAGATTTTAGCCAAGACAAGTATCCATTACTGGAAAACATCCTCTTGAGCCCTACAACAAGGATGCAAATGTATGCTTAGTCCTATAACATGGTGTAATCTGAAACTATTGCTGGCAACTTCTTGTTGTTTCTTCTGATATCTTTCTTACCAATGAATCACTAGCATATGCATTTGTCTGATCTGAATATTCCCTACCAAAACTATTGCTGAGTTTTCTCTGACTCAGTATCCTCCTCATTCGTTAGGTTCCTTTCTTTCTCTTGGAATGTCTTGGAGACCTTTACAACCCAAAGGATGTCTCCAATTCTCCATTGCATTAATCACCTCCAAATCATCAAATGAGGCTGGCTCTTCATAGTGACAAAATAAAGTTGCATATGAACAGTTCTGATCGATGGCTGAACTAAGATGAAGAATTCTGAAGAATCTCTTCTTTTTCTTTCATATGCATTGCGTCCACACACATCCAAATTAATCTGTTTTGATGTTGCTCCCATAGAGATTCAAATTGGAGCAGTACATCCTTCAACTTGTTCAACTTGTACCACATAAGTGTAAGCACATCAAAGTCAAAGTACAGAGGGGGTTAAGACTCGGAAAAGCTGTTCTACGGCTAAGTGCTTACTTAGAATCTACTACAGCTGGAATGGAAGAGAGAGTTGACTCTGAAAAGTTGCTGCACAGCTGAGTGCTGACTTGAATCTGCTCCAGCAGGGATTAAGAAATTGATGTGACGGTGCTCATTTGTAGATTCTGACCAATAAATCAGGCAAAACTACACATGATGATCTTCATATTTTCTCTATAAATTTAGATTTAGCATATATATTCTTGCAAGAGTAAAAAACTTAGAGATATGTCACTGTAGTTGATACTGGTCAGTTAGTCAATAGTATAACAACACTGAAATTACATGAAAGATGAGAATAATTATTGGACTGACAGCCCACAGATTCAGTCTATAGTGGGTTTGGGGTTGCCCAAACCCACACCCCCTCTTAATTCCGTTGCATATTATGGTCTTCTAGTATTTGTTCATATACAAAGGTTATTCCTGTTTATATCTTGGTGTTCTATTTGACTGTTGTTCTATTTAATTCCGCTGCTCTTCTAGTATTTGTTCATATACAAATGTTATTCATGTTTATATCTTGGTATTCTATTTGATTATGATTCTATTTAATTCCGCTGTATATTATGGTCTTCTAGTATTTATTCATATACAAAGATTATTCATTTTATATCCCTATCAATAATAAAGATAATTAAACTCAAATTAGTTAATCTTGATGTCATCCTGTATATTACTAGATTGACAATCCAAACAATTCAACAAATAAATTATATGTCAATATTAATATTTTTTTTTTACTGTATATCCTTCTCAATATTAAACAATCCAGACACTGCTATTCTGAAATATTTTAATTTTCCTTCTTAAGTAAAGAAGTATCAGGATAATTTCAATCTGGATAAATTGTTCATGTGATGGATGCATCCATCACAGCCATGCAGGACCATGAAAAAGATTCAAATGCTGGCAAGTTCTTCTCTACTGGATCTGGTAAAAGAAAATTGTGATACATATGTTAACATGGATAAGATAACCATTGACAACTTGGACACACAGCTTTACAGGTTGCCAACATGGACATGGAAGAAGACCTCTTGGACTTGAGATATAGCCAACTCTGGTGAGCTTTTTTTGGCTCTATTAGAACTTAAATGGATTAGGTGAGTATGGTGGATGATATCTTTATCACTTACACTATGACAAAATGAGTGACAGATTCTTAGGAACAAAAAAGTTCCCACACTTGTTGAGATGATCAGATTCCTTCCTGAGCTCTTTCCACACTAAACACATTCCTATATATATATATATATATTCCTAACCTCTACCTTCATCACTGAATTTGACATATAGTGATATAGACACCAGAGTTACAGTAAGCTTCAGTTTACCTAAGTGCCTTCTATTAAGTTCAGCTATTAGGTCTACCAAGTCTCAAAACAATAGATCTCAGTGACAAAACTAAGAAAAGAAGTCTACTAGAAGCATGATGATATCTATCAGGGAATCATGTATCAGAGCTGGAAGTCCAGGAATTCATTTAGGTGAACAAGGATGGAAGAAACAGGTTTAATCATTCACCATTATGTGAAATTGGAATGTGTGTATTTGTCATAGATGACTCTTTCCAACACCTTGGGTGATGCAGACTGCTGAGCCACTTTTGCATGGCAACTACTGCCAGTTTCCTGCTTGCAGCTTGTCATGTATATTTTCTGGAGGATGAGGCCGTCAAAGGAAGTGATTGATTTGGAAAAGATCTGTGACAAGAGTACTTGTGCCAGAAGGAACCAACTCAGTCAGAGATTCTAAAGACATGCCATGTTCATACTCATCTGCCTGAATGAAGGAAGAGATACCATTCATGTTCTTTTACACACTAGGCTGAATTAGATCAACAACCTTTAGCCAAAAGCAGATGCAGATCCATGCATGTAGCAAAGAAGACTAACCTTTTTCTTGGCTCTTTAATCTTTTACACTTACCATATTTCAAGGTGTTGTCATCCACATATTGGCTGACATTGTTGATAGCAATCCTGATCAAGAGACAAATTCTTCTGATTGGTTATCTTGCAAAGAGCATTCAAAACAATTAACCAAGTAAGTGCAAGGAAGCTTCATATGCCATCATGGATTCCTTGACCACTTGTTCATGTTAAATCTCCAACTTCAAACTGTATTCTCTTTCCAGGTGCCTCTAGATGACATGGTCGGAAATTTCCAGAAACCATGCCTTTGTGCAAATTAAGGCCATTCAGAAGAGATCAAACTGTTTTACCAATGACAGATTCAATGCAGAGATTCATGGACAACCTCCTTGAATCAATGCCACAAGCAAAAGATCTAAGAAAGAGAGATGGTTCCAGCTTGCTCAACAAATCTTCTCAAAGGATGGGAAAAGATAAAAAGAGTTAAAGCAACCTCTGTTTCTAGGTAACCATTTTCCACGGATTCAATGATACACACTTCAAGACCGCTGACAAATCCTCTTGCAGGGAAACCATTCCCTTTTAATGCTAGTTATTACTAAATGAAAGAAGTTGACTTCCTAGGAAAAGTAGATGTGCCATATCTGAGAGGTATAGCCTCATCTGGATCTAAAAATGAACAGAGGAGAACCAAAAACCAAAGATGATTTTTTGCATCACTGAAATGCTGTTATCAGGAAAACAAAGAAGCCCCAACCCTTGATCAGGATTTGTTCTTCACCAAGAAAGACTCTCTTCAGCTACTGCTCCCTGCTGTAAGGAATTCATTGGTGAGGATTGGATTCAATCTGTTGTTTGTTTGTGTTCTTGTTTCAAAGGCTCCTAAATAATGGCGGAGTTGGCAAACTGTACATCGTGTTCCCTTCCTAATCCACACCCTGTAGGCATCCGATGCTGGCTCATGACTTCACCTAAACGCAAAGAGAAGAGAGCCGTGGGAGGTGGTGGGAAGCAACTGATAGGGGCGAGGTTAGATTTGTCATAAAGATCGTGTTCCAGACAAGACCACGTTTACACGGGGAAATCCAACTACTAGATTCCCCTCGCGATCCACGTTCACACGTTGTCGGCGCCGACCCGCCATGGACCCCCGCTGCTGACCTGTCTTGCCCTGACGTCGCCACGAGGGACTTCGACGAACCGTCGTCTGAGCTAGCGGCCTCCTCCGCGTCCCCCCCTCTTCCTTCCACCTCTTCCCCTTCTCTTCTCCATAAATAGCAGCCTCCTCCATCGTTGCTGCCTCCTCGATCTCATTCCATAACACATTCTAACATCAAGACACAAAGAAAAGCACGATAACAGAAGGAAGGAAGAGAGTAAAGGAGGAGGAAGAGGGGATGGGGAACTGTCTCGACCTGCAGAAGCCGGTGACATGGGTTGACGACGAGGACGACGACTGGGGATCCATGGAAAGCAGGAGCCCCAAGCATTACAAGAGGCAGCGCAAGGCCGGAGCGGAGGCCGCCAAGGAGAAGGCCAGCTCCGGCTCGACCGAGATCAAGATCAAGATCAGCAAGAAGCAGCTGGAGAAGCTTCTGCGGCAAGCCGACGACGGCGAGAAACTGCCGCTGCGACGATTTATCGCGGATCTGGTGAGCATGGGCGAGTCGTGGGAGCTCCACCATGATCAAGGGAGGCATTGGAGGCCGGAGCTACAGAGCATACCGGAGGTACCCGAATGATGATGATCATGATGGTGATGATGGCGATGATGCAGAGTATATATTTTGCATGTATGTATATTACTATAGATTTGGTGTAAATTAGGTAGTAGAAGACATTTTTTTTATCTTTCCTTTCTTTGAGTTTTGCTGTATACATATTATCGAATTGGTGTATACAAGTATTATTCCTGTCAATTTGGTGTACATTACAATCAGATTGGTGTAAATTTAAATTACATTATATATATATATATATATATATATATATAGAGAGAGAGAGAGAGAGAGAGAGAGAGAGAGAGAGAGAGAGAGAATAAGATATACAAACTAAGAAAAAGTCTCAGGAAGAAGCAAGAAAATGTTGTCATGTTGATTAAGGATGCAGTCTTAAACATAGAAAAACAATGCAATTTTGCAAGCAAAGACTGGATTTTGCTTGCTGTGGATTTTTTAGTTCTGGT
Source organism: Musa acuminata AAA Group (assembly GCF_036884655.1). Lineage (NCBI taxonomy): Eukaryota > Viridiplantae > Streptophyta > Magnoliopsida > Zingiberales > Musaceae > Musa > Musa acuminata. Next base: position 21,483,446 of record NC_088336.1, read on the forward strand.
TAGAAAAATTGAAGCTTTTGCTTTAAGGATCAGTCTACTTAGGTAGTTGTTGCTGCTGTTGGAATTCTTCTCTGGTCTTCTAATATAAACATTGAGATAAAGTAGAGACATAGATGAAATGAGTCACTATAGACTGGTACTCCAAATATGCCCTCTGTTTAAGACCAAGTCTCAAGTTAGAAGGTGTCCATCTTCTGACCTTATCTTGAATCTGATGAAATGTGTTTGACTTGCAGAAGCAGACAATTTCAACTTGTGTGGCTCTCAATAGAAACCATGCAAAAGAAATAATGTTAACTTCAGTGGACTATTAATTAGTGTACTACTCTGTTTCAGCACCAATAAAAAGTGATATTATTCATCATTGCTGATGTGCATGTACAGAATATACTCTCCTCTTTTTCGCAACCAAATAATTGAAGCTTGTAATACAAAACATATTACTATATTATGATTTATAATTTGTGAGTCAGAGTCTGATGGTCACTTTTGTTTACTGTATCTATGAGTATAGATTGCATGAGATCATCAGTCAGAAAAATGGTTCAAAATATCGATTATAACGGTGTTTGCGTTTAAGAATGGCAACTCTGATACTTTGCATCCAAACTCAGCCGGTTTTGCTGTAAAGAATCATAATATGAACTCTGGTGATCATGTTACAGTCATATATTTAGTGTTAAGGAGTCAAAAGAGTTTCTTGCTGCATGCATCATTGCTGAACAAAACATGGCAGAAGTCCCAGAGAGGATAGATGAGTAAACTTGGGCATATAACATCATCAGAAGCTTACAAGTGACAATATCTCAAACAAATGTATCCATGTCCTGTAAAAGAAGTATGGATTATTGCTAATAGCTTCCAATGTATCCAAGTCCCAAATTGCCTTACCATCCTACCATCTGTCAGAAAGGAAGAAGCTGAGAAGATAGCAGATGTATTGACTGAAGGAGATAAGAAACCTGTCTATATAACATGGTTGAAATATATAAACCTTAAATGTACCTCATAAATATAGGTACAGGCAGGTCCCTGTTACATGCTGATTGGAACTTGATATGAAGTAGACAAACTGATCTTGTTCCTGATCAGCATAAGAGGAATTGGGACAAAGTACTTGATCTACAGCATGCACCAATGGAGGTTTCGATAAAAACTCGAGTTATGGAAATAATATCTTTGCTTGAACCTCCGACTGCGTACAACAAGGCAGTTCTTTCTTTCTTATGCGGATTTTCTCATGACGGAATTAAACCTATACACTGTCCTTAAATTGTCCAAGCTTGAATGATCTAACTAAGTAAATTGTTCTGATCTAAAAGTTTGAGCTGATACAGTTAAGGTTGACAATGTTGATCAGCAAAGAACTTCACAAGTATCACACAAGGTCAACATGCTTAGTAGGACTAGGAAATATTGCTCGCTGTGCTGTAATGTGCAGGTCAAGTTGACAGCTTTCATCAACTGGACATGTCATGAAAGATTAATATATCTTTGAAGTTGCAATAATGCTGCTTATTATATACTACACCTCTTTGTTCATCCAGGATTGATGATTTTGAGATCTATTGCAACTGCATAACCAAGTTTGCTCTGCCACTTCCATCTTCATACTTGCAGGCCTCCATCCTTTAAATATCTATCCACTTCAAGAAATCTTCAGCTTCAACCAAAGTGAAGTTTTGAAATCCTTTTGCGATGATGGCTGCCGTTTGCTTTATATAGATAAAGAACATCTGGTTTCAGGTTTTCGGCATGACTCTAATGGCATCATAAGATTATGCTCCTGAATTTTACATGATCTTATTAGCTTCACTTGTTTACCTACAGAAGTTGCCAATAAGGATAGATAGAACCTCTTCAGATAAATAAAGTTGCCAATACATGAGCTGCTCATTGAATCACATGTAGCACATCAAACCTCTTCAGATAAAGATAGAATGAATGAAGAGAAGCAAACCATCAAAACAAACAAATTAGCTTATCAAATACAACTTCAAACCCCACAACTTCCAAGAGATAAATTTTGATAAGATAAATCAGCCTTCTCCATCAAAATCCTAATCAGCGATTTGCTGAAGAAATGAATTCTGTGCCACTGAACATTCAACATATTTTGGTGTTGTTGTGTCCATGCCTAGAAGGTGGTCATGCCAGTTTGAAGATTGCTAGTGTAGCAGTGAACTGTCTCCTGACAAAGTCATGGACAGTTCCAGATAGATGTGATTAGGTTGTGAAGAACAAGGCGACCCACCTCCAAATGAAGGCATGTTTCAAAGAGTGCTGCCCAGAAACTATTCATCACTTGGTGGACTTCTTGTGAATTTGTTGGCACATGATTGCATGTCTTCATCACATCTGTTTTCTTTTGGACTATTACATGTTATTACTCAGGAACAAAAATTATATATATAAAAACAATTTTAGATCTGACAAGAGGTAAATCATCATCATCATCAAAGCTTACATTTTCCAGCTCCTGAGATGAAGATTATGTGCAGAACACAGGAAGCTCCCCCGAGCCTTCACAATTTCCATTCCTGATAACATAAACTATTGAAGACAGCTCGATGAGATTTATGCTTCTCTGTATATATAAGTCCACAACCCTGTTCACAATTCTAAGACTCAAATGGGGTTCCTGAGGTCACATTGCTCTTACTCAAGGGTTGACAAGGAAGACCCAGAAGAAAGGCAACACCTGAAAGCAAGGTTCCTCATATACAGAACACTGGAAGAAGCTGACACTCGACAGAGGAGATCATCTTCAAGGCTTAGAGCGTGCAGATCGAAGAGAAAGATCGGCCTCAAGCTGAAAAGACTGAGAGTTGCTATCTCCAGAGCTAGAAGATGCGTCTACCGGCAGGTCATAAAGCGATTTAGGCATCTGAATCTTTTTCTCGTCACTCGGTGGGCATTTTAGATAGCTGCTACTTCTTTTGAACTTGTTGTGTAGAGATCCAAGAGATGAAATAACAAAGAGAATTCTCTTAGAATGAGAGATAACCGCAACTTCAAAGAAGATTGTAAGCTCCTTAAATCCATTTTGTCATGAAAATTGAAGTCATCAGTGACATTGTCATTGGATGTTTAATAGATCTTTGTTCCAGTGGAAAGCTTTGTGAGTTCAGTTTCTGTTTCCTCCTCCCTTACTCTCTCTTCTCTGTTCTTCTTTGGTTCTTTCTTTCTCCTTTCTTTGTTTGGGCTCAGTATCTATCATACCTTCAGCAAATCTGACATACTTATTGACATAAATATTTCATAATTAATTATTTTTACATGTGATTGCTCGTTTACGGCATCGACTTGAGCTCGATCAGATTTCTCCCTTTGTTCTACAATAGATAAGCAATTGAACTTAGTTTTTCTTTCACGTAGACAGAAATATATGATCGACGAAATAACACAGGTGAAATCAAATTAAATTGCAGAGGAAAAGTATTTGGAGGGCCCATTAGCATCAATTTTCGTGCTACTGAAGGCCCGGCCCATCTCAGGGGCCGGTGGCGCACGCTTCTAATGTGCGGACGCTCACACGATCAGTCCGCCGTGCGGCCACACCCCGCCAATAATATCCTCGCGGCTCTCACCCTTTCGTCCTCGAAACTACTTCCCTTTGCGGAGTTCGTTGACCCGACAAATATACCCTTGTTGTTAATCTGGGTCCCGCGAAGAACCATCTCTACCGGCATGAACCAGGTACGAAAGTGGGTAACCAATTACGAGGAGGAAAACTAGCGCCTGTCGGTTATATATGATTGGTCTTCCGTCGCGTCCTTTCTCTTCTGGTCCTCTCTATTTTTAGGGTTAGGGTTTCTCCGACCCATCCCTCGTCTTGCGCCTCCGAATCTTTTAGGGCCAAGATTTATCCGAATCCCAAATCTCTAGTGCTTCGATCGTAGCCGATCGCCATCTACCCTTCTTTCGTCCGATTTCAGTGCTTAGGTTTCGTGATCTGTCATCTTCTTTGATTTCAGAATGATGCAGCCTCCTCCGATGGCGCCGCCGCCGATGGAGCAGCAGCCGCAGCAGTGGAACATGATGCCGCCGCAGCCGCAGTACTACCAGGCCCCCCCTGCGCCGCCTATGTGGAACCAGCAACCCTCCCAGGTTCCGCCGCCTGTCCCCCAGCTCGTGCCGCAGCCCCAGCCGCAGTACCAGGCCCCGGCTCCGGTGCCGCCGCCCCAGATGCAGTACCAGGTTCCGCCGCCCGCCCCGGCTCCGCCCATGGCGCCACAGCCGGCGTCGTCTGATGAGATCCGTACGCTTTGGGTTGGCGATCTGCAGTACTGGATGGACGAGAACTATCTGTACAACTGCTTTGTGCATACTGGGGAGGTCCTCCCTCCCCCTTTGCATAAGTTTATATATATCTTGATTTCTCTGGCTTTATAGTATTTTTTTCGTTGTGTTCTGCTTTCTTGTTGATTTCTTTGATGTTTATAGAATCTTTAATATCAAATTAAGCGAACCATATGTTTAGAAGCATGCCAAATACCTATCCTCTGATATTTCGTGTTTTGACAACATCAGAGTTTAAGTTTATGTCTAGTTATCATGCTTTTTCCTCCTGTGAGTCTTTAACATTCTTTCTGTTTAGTTTATGAACTGGACATGCGTCCTAATCTAGTTCTTATGTGTCTGTAGCAATATAATGTGGTGTTTTTAATGGTGCAGGTAGTTTCAGTTAAGGTTATCCGCAACAAGCAGACCGGGCAATCAGAGGGTTATGGTTTTATTGAGTTTGTATCACGTGTGGCTGCTGATCGAATTCTTCAAACATATAATGGTCAAATTATGCCTAACTCTGAACAAGCTTTCAGAATGAACTGGGCAACATGTGGGGCAGGTGAGAAACATGGTGATGGTGCTGATTATACGATTTTTGTTGGAGACTTGGCAGCAGATGTTACTGATTATTTGTTGCAAGAGACATTCAAGAGCCATTACACCTCAGTTAAGGGTGCTAAAGTTGTCACTGATAGACTGACTGGGCGCTCCAAAGGCTATGGATTTGTCAAATTTGGAGATTTAAATGAACAAACAAGAGCAATGACCGAGATGAATGGAGTTTACTGTTCAACAAGACCCATGCGGATTGGTGCAGCTGCTAATAAGAAGAGCTTGGGTACCCAACAACAATATTCCGCAAATGGTATATGACTGTGTTATGTTCCTGTGACTTTTATATTATATGTTTTTTCTGTGCACTGCTCATACTGGAGAATTCTGCAGAGGATCATGTAGCTTAAGTTGCCTCTTCATTAATTAGTTGCATATGTAGATTTTTTTTATTTAGATCAGCTGAATGCTTAGTGTGGCAGATGAGGAATCAGCTAAATGTTATCCTTAGTAATTTCATTTCCCCGTCTTACTCTTGAAGATAAGCGGCATTGCTTCGATTGATGTGCAACCTCATTTCCTTCCAGCACTTTCCTTTGTGAAATTGGGCTCATTTAAACATAGTTTCTAGCGAAAAACACTTATAGAAACTCATGTTGTCTCGAAGCAGGATGCCATGCTATCTTCATTTAGGGCTTGGACTTGACTTCAGCTGAGATGCATATCTCCTGTAGTGGTGGCCCCGGTTAGGTCAGTGTTTTGATTGCATAATAATTTGGTTCTTAGTCCTTGTTTGTGGCATTCTTTGCTACATTTTACCTTATAATTCCTTGGTTGCTTGCTTTTTTCAGTATAATTCCTTGAGCTTCTTGCATTTCGCACCCGTAGGTTGATTTATAGTACCATTGTTTTCAATTTTCTTTCGGTTCTTTCATTGGAAACTTTAAAGAATTGCTGCTATAAGCATCTGTTAGATCAATATTTTTTGTTTCATTCTTTATTCTTTCTGCAAAATCATACACCAATGGATTCACTGTCTTCAGCTTTTTAGTTGGTATTCACCTTCCATTCTAATTTGTTGTGGAAGTTATTAGCAGTTCTCTTTGATTAATTGCATTCTTCAAGGTGCTGAAATATATGATTCTGGTCAGTATCTTATTGCTGGATGTGGTATCCTTTGTTCTATCTGGGTTGGGTAACAAGTTTCTTTATCGTTACATTATTTCTTTTTTTGGGAATTGTCATATGATCCTGATGTTGAGAAAATATCAGCAATATTGAACCAAGGCCATCCATAAAGCTTAACATCAGGATCATATGACAATTCCATAAAGCTATGTTGAGTTTTAATTTATATATTGAAGTTTGAAGAGTTATTGAGTAGCTGCATTTGAGTTGGATTCTTGACTTACCATCAAAGATTGAAGAGTTACTGAGCAGCTGCCTTTCAGTTGATAGTAGTTATTGGGAACTGAAATTGCCACTTCTAGTGAGAAATATTTACTACCATTAACTGTTCTATATATTTGCTATTTTACTTCTATTCTTTGCTTAAATATGTGATTCATATTTTTCTTATACTATATTATTCAATATGAACATAACTGGTCCTTTTTGATTGAGGCATCAATCCAATTCATGCAGCATAATTTTCTTGGTTTTACTCATTTGACAACACATCTAGTGAACTGTCACAGCAATCAATGTCTAAAGTGATTATTATGTTTTCAGCATGGCATTGTAAACATTTTACTTGTGGGTAGTTTACAACAGTCTCAGCACATTTATTCTCTTCTATTAAGACCTTTCTACATATTATAATAAGTTGCAAAAGGTATGCTTATTAGTCTGACCATTGCTTAGGCTACTTTTGCAAATATGTAAATTTGTAAATTGCAAAAATAAAGCTTTTGGAATATATTTTATTTTTCTTTAATATTTATATATGAATATTCATTCTTTATCAATAGAGGGCTCTACGACTGATATCAATTTGATGATGTTGCCTGGGTTGTTTGTTTGCAGCTTCCTTTCAGACTGGACAGGGTGACGAGTCTGAGTCTGATCCAAATAATACGACGGTGGGTACTTCGTTTAGCTTCCTACTTGTGAGCAGTGTAAAAATATGTTTCTGAAATATAGAATCTGGCTTCCAGATATTTGTGGGTGGACTGGATCCAAATATTACGGATGATCATTTGCGCCAAGTGTTTAGCGCATATGGGGAAATAGTCTATGTAAAGATACCTGTAGGCAAGCGTTGTGGATTTGTTCAGTTCGCTAACAGGTTAGCTCATGTTTGAAAATTACTCGATCAAACGGGTAGAGTACAGTGAGTTTTGATGAATTTTCTTTTACACATCTTTTTAATGATTTTTCTCAGGGCCAGTGCTGAGGAGGCTTTAAGGATGTTAAATGGGACCTTGTTGGGTGGTCAAAGCATCCGGCTTTCATGGGGTCGCAGTCCTGCAAACAAACAGGTTGAATATGTCGTTCACCTTCCTAGCCAGAGCTTGTTTCTTCTGTTCTTTTATGGCCAGGGAATCATCAACATATCCTTTTTTTTGTGTTCTTAATCAGCCACAACAAGATCCCAACCAGTGGAATGGTAGCTTCTATGGTTACACCCAAAGTTATGATACCTATGGATATGCTCCGCCTCAGGATCCTAATATGTATGCATATGCAACATATCCAGGATATGGGAACTATCAGCAGCCGCAGCAGCAGGCACAACCACCACCTCAGGTAAGGCTTGTTGGTGATGCGTATTTTAATTTGGACAATAGTGTCGGAGGCATCAGCACAGTTAATATTTCTCGTAAAATAGTTGAGGTTGGAAGTTGTACTTAAAATGTTGTATGTCATTGCAGTAATTTTGCACTCCTGACGAGGTGTGGTGAATGCTACTATATCCACATACAAATACCAATAGTTGCTGGGAGGATATAATAATGCTTTGGTTGTTGTACATCTGTTGGAAAGGGGGCAGCCTTCACCTGGATGTCATAATACCAATAGGCTCGCTCTTGGTTTCTCTTTGGTTACATGTATGTGAACCCCTTAGGAACTGCACTTTTGCACGCTATGATGATGTGTTTGGGTTGAGATTGTGTTTTGCTATTATTATGCACGATTTGTGTTCAACTGTTTTCACTCTCTTAGTTTTGCCTGTTTTATGAACTTTTTGCTTTCGTTTGGATGCTTCAGTGTTTTATGAGCATAATATAATTTTCCACGCTTTAGTGTTGCTTGGCCTGTCCGATCTGAAATAAATTGTGATTTAGAACCACCTAAATGGTGGCATTCAATCAAAAATGCTGCTTTCAGAGATATGATGTGTCGATATTGTAGTGCGATCCACAGATTTTGATGATGTACAGATTTTGTAGTGCGATCTACAGATTTGGGTCAATTAAATTGGTTGAAACCCCCAAAACTTTCAAACGGTAAATTGGCACCCCCATCATTCAGGAACGAAAACTGACGACATATGCGCCGCTATTATTTTAGTGTTACAAAGAGCATACATCTGAAACACGGGACAATTCACACGACAGCTAATCACGTTTGACCACACGAGAGACTCGAAACCATTGTTTTGTCCCACAAAAGGGGGCATTATGATAGGGGCGGGTTACATTTCTTGATCCTCAACTCTGGGATATAAGCCAATACGAGGGCCACCCACAGAACACCAACATCCTACTCGTGGGCGCGGGCGAGCAACCTTAGGGTGGGTAGTAGATTGTCCAAAAGCTATAGAGCCTTCAAAACGCACGCAAATGTTTTACGTGCCACATTTTATTTTATTAGAGCCCTCACATGCCCTCTTTCTCGCACAAGTCTAGCAGCTGCAAGGTCTGATGAGCACATGAAGCAGAAAAACAACATCATCAGTGATCACATAACATAATTTGCAATGCTGCACAAGAAAGAACATCACAAGAACAGGAAATGAACCTTCTTCAACATCATCTTTCTATGAGTAATTTATCCTTTTGACTGTTAGATTCAGCTCAAACATATATGGAACAATTTCAACTATGCAAGTGCAAATGGTACCCCAAGAGCACAGAAGCAAAGAAAACAGAATGGGTGGGTCACTATGTACTCTCTCTATACATTCCTGTGCAAATTGTGTTCGATGAACTAGTCGAGAGTTTTGTACTCTATATGTTCCTATGCACATTATGTCTGTGAATAAATCAATTGTGGAAATCTCTGTTTTGACTTTGTTTAATGAGTTGTAAACTTCAACAAACTGTTTACATGCGAGTTTCTATGAGCCAGGGTCCCAACGTATCCCTATTCGCATATAATGAGTTGTGAACTTCAACAAATTGTTAATACGAGAGTTTCTGTGAGCCAGGGTCCCAACTAAACCCTTGTTTGAAATATGTTTTCCCACAACTAAGCCCTGCTAGCAAGAATATACTTGAAAGACAAACAGAGGGGGCTTCTTATGTGAACAAGTAAAAATCTTCTTTTCTACGTCGACAAAATTTAAGGTCGGAAGCATAATGTATAAAGAGCCACAAAGAAAAGATGAAGCAAATATACCTCTGATATGGAGAGTTCAAGACGAAATTTTGGACCATCATAATGATGCAAAACTGGCCTAAATGCATCTTCTTCAAGAGGCTTACAAAGCTTTCTAACACGGATCCTCACCTAATATTTTTCACCAAATATAAAGAAAAAATTAGGAAGGAGTGATGGAGCTCTAATGATGTAAGTTCAAACCCCAATTTTATTACCTGTGCAGGAAACCTGGACTCGCCTTTGCACTTCTTATCTTCCCAGGCTGTTGGGTCAATGTTAGAACCACCAAAGCTAGCAGCCTAAGAAAAAGTAGTTAGATAAGAGGAACAAAAGAAACAACAAGATCACATGAATTTCAACATTGTACGCAGAGCATAAGGTGCAAGCATACATGATATGATCACACTTATATCTAGTAAAATACATTCAACTCAACCTCAAAATGCTCTTTAAATAAATGGCATTAGTATGTGGGCAGGTCTCAATAACTCAAAAACATGAACTAGTTTTGAACTGGAAAAATATCCATATCAACTCATTTAAACAGAAATGTAGTGGAAGATTTACATAGCATTTCAAACCATGTTATCAAGTCCAAGCATCTCACAGGAGGTTGCCGATGTTGTATCAAGGAATCAGGATTTATAAATCCTACAACATGAATCTCACACAAATGTTAACTAATAATTCTCTACTAAAACCTACATGTTGTAAGTTCATACATCAATATCAACCATTGGAATTTAACATGCTGATTTTGGAAATGGATAGGTCTTAAAGAAAAAGAAAAGCAAACATACATTCTCAATTTACAGTATGGAATCAAGTAATTTGAGAAATATGCAAACCTCAAATATCCCATGCAGCTGATGAGTTGTGTAGTTGTACAGGAAGAGGGGTAAACCTGGAGTAATGGCACGGACAGAATCACGATACCTGGGAGGCAAACCTGCAGATGAGATTGTAAGCAGCTACATAAGTTTAGCAACTTCCATGACAATTAATTGATAGATAATATACTAATCATACAAAATGCTGACATGAAAAGAGCTAAACACGAATAACAAGCATAAAAAAGGAACATTCTCTCAGCATCCAGCATACAATAATATTCATGACAGTGGAAGCAACATAACAGATGGTAAGCACTTCCAAAACTACCAACTCACCAACATATGAAGGTTCTCAAAGTACATGTAGAAATATCCATAACGCTTAAAAGCCTTCAACAGATATGAGATTTTTTAACTGGAATTAAACCCTTTGAAAGCAAATTATTGAAAATATAGTCATGTAACTTCTATTGACTACTACTTATCAAGAAGTGTTCTATCAAGACTGACTATGAAAGCTTAGGAGTATGCATAGACTCCATCAATTTAGTATGTAACTTATGAAAGATAGAAATGTTGTACATGAATGGTAGGGACAATAAAATGATGAGTTAAAGCAGCGATTTCAATAGGCGCTCGGGCGAGGCGAGGCGAGGCCCGAGCACCTCGCTTCATTTCCAGGCGGTGCACTTCAAAGAGGTGTCGCTTGAGTGCTCGGGCGAGCGCCTAGGTTAAACCAAGCAACCGAAACCTCCAAGTTACTATAAGATGTGAGTTCCATTGTTGCAAAAGAATCGAATTATACGAATGACTTACTAAAGAGTCATAAAGAATCATGGGCAACACATGGTTGCTCTGTCATGTTAGATGCTTGAACTGACAGGAGACGCATGGGTATAATTAGTTTTATGGTTAACTGTTCTTTAGGAACTATGTTTGTGAAGTCAATAAATGCTTCATGTTTTGTAAAATCTGGAGACAAGATATATGATTTACTTGATAAGTTCGTGGAAGAAATTGAAGAACAAAATGTCGTTCAAATCATAACCAACAATGGAAGCAACTATCTATTAGCTAGTAATATTCATTTTTTAATTTTTTTGTAATTATTTTATCTTCAATTAAATATGTTAAACTCTTAAGTCTTATCATTTTTGTTATCCTTTGTCTCAGGTAAATTGCTTGAAACAAAAAGACAACACTTATATTGGACTCCATATGCGGCACATTGTTTTGATTTAATGTTGGAAGATATTTAAAAGATCTCAAACATCAAGAAAACCTTAGAAAAGGTAATTTTTGTTATTGGATTTTTTTATAATCATATTGGAGCTTTGGATATGATGAGAGAATTCACAAGCAACAAAGAATTAGTGAGACATGGTGTCACTCGATTTGCTACGTCATTCTTTACATTACAGAGTGCATCGTCAAAAACATAATTTGAAAAACATGTTTACCTTTGAGAAATGGGTGACAAGCAAATGGACAAAAGAAACAAAAGGCAAGAGGGCTACTGATATCATCTTAATGTCATCCTTTTGGAATCATGTAGTTTATATATTAAAGGTAATAAGCCCTCTTGTTCGAGTCTTTCGATTGGTGGATAATAAAAATAAGTTTGCAATGGGATACATTTATGAGGTTATGGATAAAATAAAGGAGACGATTAAAATGTCTTTCAATGAAAATAAAAAAAATATGAGAAAATTTTTACAATCATTGACGAAAGATGGAATTGTCAACTTCATCGTCCCTTACATGCAACAGGATATTATTTGAACATTGAATTCTTTTATAAGATTAAATCTACTGGGTTTGATACAGAAGTTTTGAATGGGTTATATCAGTGCGTTGCAAGATTAGTTCTAAACCTTGAGGTGCAAGATAAGATTCTTCGTGAATTATCTCTATATAAAAATGCCGAAAGTCTTTTTGGAATTCCAACGGCAGTTTAATTCAGGACAACTACGTCTTCAGGTATTAATAATTTGATATAATTAATTTCATATATAGTATGTTACTATGTTATTGCTAATAATAATATAAATTTTACAGCTGAAATGAGTTTTTTTTGGAAATTCCATCTCGAACTTACAGCAATTTACTATCAAAGTATTTAGTTTGACGTGTAGTGCTTCGGGTTGTGAGCGAAACCGGAGTGTCTTTGGGCATGTAAGGATCACAAAATATTTTCATTTCAATTAATTTATTTATTTAGATAAATATATTAATATATTTTTAAATTATATAACATAACAAATTTACTCAAAGAAAAGAAATCGGTTGGGACATCAACGATTACACGATCTTGTTTACATAAAGTATAATCAAGCTTTGAAGGCTCGTAATTATTTGCAAAATAGAATTGATTCTATCTCATTACAAGATATTGATGATTCAAATGAGTGGTTGGTGGGAGAAATAGGTGCCAACTTGCAAGATGCTATAGACGAGCTTGTATTTGAAGATGATAGATTGACATGGGAAGATGTGACAAGAACATCAGGTGCTAAAGAATTATAAACATATAAAAGATAGATGACAAAGAAAAAAATGAGTGCAAAAACATCAAGCTCGACTCCTACTATTGTTGAAGACAGAGAATGAAACATATTTTGATGAAGAGAAAAGACAAGAGGAAGAAGATGAATTCAATGAAGATGATTTGTGTGAAAATGACGATAATATTGATTATGATGAATGACTTTGATGTAAAATTTTATTGTTTTAAATTTTGAGACTGTTTATTAATGTGACATTGTGATTTTATACTTTAGATTTTCTTAATTTAATAACATATTTTTATTTAAAGAATTATATTTATTAATTATATTATATATTTTTTATATTTTAGTGTCTCGTTTCGCTCGGGCGAGCACCTAACGCCTCATGCGTTTTTGAACCTTGGCGCCTTTTAACGCCTAACGCTTTTTAAATCACTGAGTTAAAGAAGAAAGATGAATGATAAATAGAAAATATAAAAGGGAGAAGAGATTAAATGAGGTACAAGCCTCTCTTCTAGTGAAAATAACCGACCTTTTATTGCTAAGCATGTCCTCAAATTATCAAGCGGTCCTTTATGTTAGGTGAACACACTCCTTGTCCAACTATCCAACTACACCATTAGATCTATAATCCTTTAAACTCGAGCTAAAAAATATCCTAATACTCTATATATATATATCTGATAATTAAAACAAGAAGAGCAAGATCGCCTATTATGTCACCAGTCTAACCGTTGTCATAATAAAAGTGAGCCAAAAGCCTACTAACCGAACCGCGAAACTTTGTTCATAAGTAAATGCACAAAAAGTAAAGACTAGAGTCTAGACCAAACCAAACCAGAATATCAGCATACTAATCTGCAAAATACTAACCAAAAAGCAGGATATATATATATATATATATATATATATATATATATATATATATATATATATATATATATATATAAATAATGTTTTGGCATAATGGTTACTCTAACACCAAATATATATACTAACCAAAGCAAGCTAGAGTAATCATTTAGCATAATGGTATATACTAATCTTCCATCAAAAAATTTTAGCCACTTATAACTGATGGTATTAAACTAAAACTAAATTTATCGAAGATATCAATAATTAATAGAGACACATACAATAAAATTTTAGAGACCAAATCGAAAACGAAACAAAGACGCATGTGAGAAAGACAATGAGCACGAGAGAAGTAATACAAAGTACAACATGTTTTTAATTAAAGCATATCAACAAACAAAGAAAGGGAAAACAAGCAGGCTGTTGATTCCCTCTCTTAGTAAGAATAAATGATTATCTAAGTTAAGCACATGCTTAATTTTCACCTATGCAATCATTTAATATCAGCTGGATGTGCTCTTTGTACAGAATTTTAGCTATCCCATCAGGTGATCCTTACTTGAGCAAAACAGGACCCATGCCTCTAAATACCAAGTAATTAACTATGTGACAAATCCTGCTAACTAGACCACAAAGCTTTTACTCATGCAAAGGAAGTAAATGAGTAAAACCAGAGTAGAACATCAGCATCCTTGATCATGCAACATCCTGACTCTCAAAAATAGGAAGTTGGACAACATATTTGGATTTAGTGGTTCTCAATGGCTAATATAGAATCACATGATTACTCTGGCCCTCCATCAAAATTATAACTTCAACCAAAAACTCCATCCCAGTTGGACGTTACACTGAGAATTGGTTACACAAAATAGGCTATTTTCCATAAATCATTCATGCAAAAAAAAATCAGTTGAGCCGTATGCCAGATTGTCAGGTGGATGCATTATCATGAAAACTGTTCCTCGTATCAAATAACAATAAAAAACAAAATTTATATATAGTTATGTACAAAGATCATACCAAATAGTTGTCGCTTGAGATCTTCCTGCATGGTGTCATTGTTACAAACAAATATATAACCACCAAGAATCTCATTTCTTGGGAGCATCTCAGTTGACGGCAATGTCTTAAACCTCTTGTCAACAACATTGTTGTTGTTATTATTGTTATTACCGTTGCTGCTGTTGTTATTGTTATTGCTGTTTCCATCATTCTTATTGTAATTGTTGACATCTTTGTTGCTAGAGTTCTTAGCATACTTGTTGATTGCAGTGCCCAACTTGAAACTGTTGACATCATTAGAGTTGATTTTCTGATAAGCATTGCTCATGCTAAAAGCACCATGGAAGAGACTCTTGACCGAAGCATCATTCATCTTGACATCCAGGTTCATAAGACCAAGATTGAGATTCTCAAATTTGTTATCTTCCTGAAACCCAACCTTGTCATATGGTTTAGCTTCAATGATGTTCCTTGGATAATCCAGGTTATTCCTACGGTCAACTTTCGACCTTGTCAGCTCAGCCAGTTTGAATGTCATAACAGACCACTGATGGTCCTCTGAGATCTTTGTTTGACCTCGGAATTCGTCCCCCAATTTCCAAAGGCCATCCATCTTTCCAAAAACGTAACTGTTTACAGCAAAAAGAATAATTAAAACTAAAAAAGGATGAGTAATTTAATCTCCTATACATTCAAAACTATAAAGAAATGGAATTTTATTAAATTATGTAAACCAGCTTGTTACCCCTATGCATGCTAGCATTAGTCCTTAATTGACCATCATTTTTTAACAAGATTCTCCACAAAAAAGGAAATTTTACGGAAAGCTCAAAGTTATTTTCAGCCCATAGATCTAAGCACTGAAAAAACTACTCACAAAAGATTAGAGGAACTTTTGAGCTTAAACATAACCTATTATTAACAAGATCTGACTTTTAACCACCCAGAGCCTTCTACACATTGCTTTAGCTTGAGCACCCAAAAGATTAATGAATAATTCACAGATAAAGGGATATTTTTTCAATGCAGAAACATAGACAAAATGGCCAACTTTTTGCTTAGGCAAGAGGACAACGATATTTAGATCAGAAATACTTCACCAAGAAGTGCATGTGTAATCACCGACATACTAACTTCCTCAACAGCAAAACTCGAAAACAAGAAACAAAGAAGAAGAAACAGAAGGCCCCCATCCACAATGATTTATCTCGACTGCAAAGAAAGGATTTGGCAAGAGACGGGAGAAAATTCCAACCAAGAAAGACTAAATCTTCGACCGAATTCGAGATCAAGAAATCCAGCATCATACGAGTCACATAAGGAAATGGCAGGTAGAGAAACAAAATTCGTTCTCGAACTCACCTCAACCTCACGCATCCCAACCAAGAATGACCGACCAAATCGAAGCTCGAAAATCCAACATCATAACGAGTTACCGGAGGAAATGACATATAAAGCAACAAAATCCGTGCTCGAATTCGCCTCAACCAGACGCATTCCAACCAAGAAACACAAAATCTCGACCAAATTCAAGCTCGAGAAACCCAACATCATAACGAGTTACGGAAGGAAATGGCAGCTATAGAAACAACATCCATGCTCAAAGTCGCCTCAACCCGACGCATTCAATCAAGAAAGACCAAATCCAAGCTCCAGAGACCCAACATCATAACGAGTTACGGAAGGAAACGGCAGCTAACGAAACAAAATCCGTCCTCAAAGTCGCCTCAACCCGACGCATTCCAACCAAGAAAGACCAAATCTCAACTCAATCCAAGCCCCAAAAACCCAACATCATAACGAGTTACGGAAGGAAATGACAGCTAAAGAAACAAAATCCGTGCTCAAAGTCGCCTCAACCCGACGCATTCCATCCAAGAAAGACCAAATCTCGACTCCATCCAAGCCCCAGAAACCCAACATCATACCGAGATACGGAAGGAACTGACAGCTAAAGAAACAAAATCCGCGCTCAAAGTCGCCTCAACCCGACGCATTCCAACCAAGAAAGACCAAATCTCGACTAGATTCGAGCTCGAGAAACCAACATCACCTTCATTTACAGAAGGAAATGGCAGCTAGGGCAACAAAATTCGTGCTCAAACTCACCTAAACCCGACGCGACCAGCGAGATCTGGGTTTGGGCGCTCTACCGTAATCGATCCGTAATAATTTGGGAACCCTAACCTTTCTTGTGGGATCGACTGCGGAAGGGCAAAGGGCGAGGCTGCCAACCAACACCCGCTTCTTTAAAGGCAAATGATGATGCTCGTCTCGCAGAAAGAATGTCTTGACCTGGATGTCCTTCAACATGTTCAATATTACTCTATTACCCTCGATATATATATATATATATAATAATAATAATACTAATAATACTAATTATTATTATTATTATTATTTATATATAAATAGTTTGGGAAAGTAACCTTCATATATTAATCCCCTTCTAATAAATTAAATTAAATCATCCTTTTTGACTTTATATTTTTTTAATTTATGATCTATATTTTTATGTTGATCGTCTCCAAATCTCATATCTCGCACCGATCAAAAATATTATGATCCATATTTCTCAACATATTGACCAAGTATTGATGCATTGTTCAATTTGTGACACAAGTAGCTTTTTTTATCTCATAGCTATCTATGTATTATTTTTATTTGTATGCTTCAATTCATATTTTAGCTTCTCTCTGGAAAGCAAGCAAACAGAAATGATGGTAATTAATTAAAGGAATCACAAATACATTGACTCATTTACACCAAGTAAATCCTTGTAATGACAAACCTTACATGGTGTATAGATAGACACATCCCAATGTATTCAAATGGAACTTTTCACACAAGTCCAAATGCAGTACATACATCATGTGTAGAACATGATTTAGTCAAGTCTGCAATCACTTCTCTTGGCCTCAGACCAACTGCAAAACCTTGGTCAAAAGAAAATAATAGTTGACTTTGTTTTCCAATCTAAACCAGAGTACCCCAATGAAAACTAGTAGTGTACATAAAGGGTACAAATGTATATCTAAGTAGGAGCCACATATATCACAAAGCACTGGTGGCCAATGATAGGTACAGAGATGTGCAAAACACATTCACATGTAACAACAGTGAGAACCACAGAATCAACAAAAAAAACTTGCAACATATTGTTGGAGGTCTGATATTGATGAATCCAAAGTTCTAGAAAAACATGGATCCCAAATCACATGTCAATGGATCCAAATTACAGAGAACCAGAGGATGTCACCTTCACCAGTGTGATTGATAACAGAACCTGAGCACACAACACTCTTTTTCTAAGTTGAAGAAATTCTCTGGAGAATTTTCTAGAAAAAATGTTTCTTGTCCATATGTGAGCATCTAGCAATGGAAATTCAGTAGGTAGCAGTATGATCAACCAAGATGAGCAAAACTGCCTACATATTGGTTATTCACTTTCACATCAAGTAATACTCTGCTTGGGCACATCAACTTTCAGAACATCTAGAACAATATCATACATAAGGAAATTAAAGCTTAAAAGTATAAATTCAATAAAATAAACTAGTAGCCTTTAATATAGGAGAGACAAGATCACAAGAATTATTAATCGAATGGCATAGGAGTTGTCAACATGGAGGTCAAACAATAGTAATATGACAATTTCATCAGACTATATCAGCTCTGTCCACAGAGAATCTGAAATTGCAACTTGATTGTTGGCTACAACTGAATGAAATGTATGCCTGAATGGCATTCAAACTTAGGCTTAACAAGTCAGGGTTTGTGTTCAGAGGAACCACCAAGTCATACCTAGGCTTTGTTCAGGCCTTCATATGATGAATGGATGACTGCATAAACTTTGCTGGCCTTAAACAGAAGAATTTCCCCTGCCTAAACTGGAAAAAGAAAGAATGAAAGACAAGTAACACATGTCCAAATTCATTAGGTACATTACCATCATCCAAGCCATGAGAATGTGCAAAATTTTCTATTCCTATATTTTGCTGGCCTTAAATCTCATACAGCACAAATCCTCACATCACAGTGTTTAAGACTGAGACCTGCCCGAGAAATACTTGTATTGTGTTCCAAATGATAGAGAAAATATATATCAAAAGAAGCCATCATTTAATTAGTAACATCAGCACCATGAATGAATGAATTTAGGACATCATAGCTCTAGAGGGGAAACAAAAAGTTGGCATTTGAAATAGTGGTTTAAACTTGCCTGATTACCAGTTAAAGCATAAACAAAATGTTATCCTACAGCATAACCTAAAACGGTTGCCAACCAGAACACATACATACACACCAATCTTAGTGAATTTCAAGCTCCCCATAGTCAATTATCTCAATTACCTAAAAGAAGAGTACCGGATGTAGCTGCTCTTCAGAAGCAATACTGTGCAGGAGGAAAAAAGACACCAATTAAATATTTAGAGGTCAACAGTACACATAGCATGAGTTTAGATGGTGCCAAGTTAACATTGAACTTGTGGCATGGTTAGTTAGATGCTAAGAGGAAAAAGAAGTAATTGCATTTAGTTTATTAAGCTACAATAGGTGTGGCTTGGAGCCGGAACTGAACCAGCCAATTATTTGAAACAGCAAAGCAAGAAGGATCAGCATACATCAATATTTGTATCTATTAAAAGATCTCTCTAATGGTACACCTTCAAATATTCAAAAATCAATTGAACAATCAAAGAATAACATAATCCAAACCAAGTGATCTCTCTTAGTCAGTGGTCCTTTTTTGACAAGTACTTGATCCTAGAGTTCAAGCACCTCTTGATACATCACCAAAAAATCCAAAAGATCATTCAACCTTCCATTTCTTCCACTTTTTCCTCAGTTCCAATAAAAAATAAAAGAACCAAGTGCAACCATCATATACATTTATTTAAGACACATCTTTCGGAACTTTTCATCCTTATAGAACCTTTGGTCCCCGATCATGGACCCAAAAACATCCAAAAGATTGTCCAACCCCTCCATGTCACCCCCCAATTCCTTCAGGGCACAAACAATGCTCTCGATGGTAGATAAGCAACCTGCCTTAGGTTGATGCCTCACCTCACCATATAAGCTATCCTCTCCTAGATCCAGCTTCAGATGAGGTAAAAGCTGTAACCAGGGATTCTCATGGTAAATCCTCTTTGCCTTTGGCCATGTACCATCTAAAACCACCAAATGCTTCACCTCAAATTCCACAGCTTTCGTACAGATAGCTTTATCACTAGGAAAAAGAAGTGCCGTTCCTTGGGGCACCAGGATCTCAAATTCTATAAAATCTTGAAATTCTTTGGTGGGTTGCAGTTCCTTCCTCTGCATCTTCTTAACCACAAACCCATTTGAAATCGCTGCTCTCCCAATCGGAGTCTGTAAAATCCAATCGATCTTGGGTTTGGCAGAACGCTCAACTATCATTTTTATATCACTACCAGAGCATGTTACTGTACATTTAGCCGATGTTATTGTGACCACATCATCTGCATCTATTGGATAGTCTCCATGACGATCAAAATCGAGTCTTTCAGACCCGGACAACGAGGAAAAAGAATTCTGCTTATGGAACGTAAGAGGAGGATACGCATCGGGAATTTTTGATGGATTATGAAGGTTACTTGAATGAGCAGCACTGCAACCGCAGTTAACATTGGTGTCATGATATGCAACTCCTTGACCTAAATCACTCATAGGGGCAACTGAAAAATCCGAACTTTCCTCTGCTTCCGGCTCCTCCCGGCAGTCCAGACCGCGTTCAAGAGGGCGAACAAAGAGCTGAGCATGAAAATTAACATCAGTAACGGGGACAACATCCAGGTTCCTGAGCCCCAGTTTAGCGACTCGCGTCGAATTGAGCGGGTGCTTCTTCTCCAAGCTGTGCTGAAGGATCGTGACGCCGATCGAGTTGTCGAGCGGCGGCGACTGAAACCGAGAACAGAGGCAGGTGCGGGCGGGCTTGTCGCAATGTAGGCAAAACGGCCGCCTCGAAGGCCCCTCGCTCCCCATCGCTAGGGTTAGGGTCTGGGAAAGATCGGATCTTTGGGGTACCAAGAAGTAGTAGTTGGTCGCGCGGAGTGATTGATGGAAAAGCAATACAAGAGGGTTGCGGCGGAAGAGTTCCGCAATCGGGGGTTTCATGGCGAGCGAAACCCTAATTTGGAGGCAGAGCTCTTCGGCCAATGCATGGTTTAAGCTGGGTTTGGTTTAGTTGGGCCGGGCCATTTGGGCTTAGAGGCTGAGCATAACCTATTATTATTATTATTATTATTATTATTATATGGGATTAAGTTTATTATCTGTTAAATTCTTTACTAACTAAGATATCCAATGCCTTAAAAAATATATATATGAGATGAATTACTATGTAGTTGGAAAAACATTCTAAATATAACAATGTTAAATTGGTTTTGTAATTTTCGTTTCATGAAATCCATTTAATTCGACAAAAGGAGGACACTAAATTATAATTAATATTTTCTTGTTACATACTTTAGTTAAGAGTGACATTATGCAAGCAAAAAAGAACATGTAATTGTTCCACAAGTAATTATGTCAACATTTGTGTGAGGAAAATTTGATTCAACCCTAATGGTCTAATAACCTCTTTACCACTAATTGGGTTATTAATTGAGTTATTCAATACTAATAGCTTCTTTATCAACTCAGAACTATAACTTTTTACCACCCAATTGATTTGTAAATTTGAATATATTTTACTAATAAAAAATACTAATCATTTTGAAGCCAATCGAAAAATCTAGATTACGATGTGTTACAACGAATCTAGATTCAATAATAAAATTATTTTTTTATGATATTGAGAGATAAAATAATAAAATAATCTATCGACCAACATAAATAAAATTTTATAATCTTATAATGAGAAAATAAATATTAATAATTTAATAAAAAAATATTAATAAAAAAATACTAATCATTTTGAAGCCAATCGAAAAATCTAGATTACATGACTTAGGGATTTAAGTTGATATGTTACGACGAATCTAGATTCAATAATAATTTTTTTAGATATTCAGAGATAAAATAATAAAATAATCTATCGACCAAAATAAATAAAATTTTATAATCTTATATTGATAAAATAAATATTAATACTTTAATATCATGGATTATCTTCAATTGTTTCCTAATGAAGAGGCTAACATGTTTTTATGTCAATTGAGACCACCCTATAATTGCCAGAAGCCATTGATCCACCTCATGAATTAAGTCATCCAACTCCTCCAAATTTAATGTTTGTCCTCTATAGGTGAGAAGGACAGTGAGATACTAAATCCATGTCTTGCTACTTTTCATGCATCATTGATTTCAATAACTTCCATGGAAAAGATTCAAGTAGATATCATCAAAATTTGGTGTCCCACAGAATAAATAGGAGCCATGTGATGTCCTCCACACAAGACACAACAACTTTATGAACAAGTCCAGGTTGCCTGTCCCATCATCTTGAATGCAATTGTCTTCTTGATAGATAGAACAATGATGGAAGGGAGAGACCTCCACAACAGTAGGATTGGGAAAGCTTTGTGGTGAAAGCAAACACATATTGCATCATTCATCATGCTCTGTTTGAGGTTTTTACTTCCTCATTGAGTCACCATGATTTTTTTTTTTGTTGGTTTCCAATAATAAAAATAAGTCAACAGTATTATATTTTCTTGCTTGATATTAGAATAATTTTACATCTTATCCCAATTTAATCTCATATCTAAGGTAAGTTAAGATAAAATTTACTTATAAGAATATGATATATATATATTTAAGTTTAATAAAATTAAAAGATCAAATTGTAATAATATATTTAAGAATATTGAAAATTTTACTACCAAACTGAAATCCAATTAATTGATATCACAATTTGGCTTTATCATGGATGAGGTATTAAAATTTCAAATTTGTTTATACCCTACTAAACTGAATAACTATCCAAATGCCTAAAATTATTTCAAATTTTATTTTGGTACTATTTTTATGCAAAAAAATAAAAACTGAACAATTGCAATCACTTTTATTAGTATTTTTTTGTTTTTAACCTATAATTGTTGAAGGTTTCTTTATTTTATTTTCTCTTTATTAAAGAAGGAAAAGAAAACTTAGAAGGGAGAGTAACATGGTAATTTTAACCTAACATTTTTACTATATAGTAGTAGTAGTACATGGTGATTGCATGGATATGTAGCTCAGTACATAAATTGTATGTGTCTTTAGTCTTTGGAAAGTAATCTAATATATCTCCAAAATATATAATTAATTTAGAGATAATTTATTATTGTTGTTGTTTATAATCTTAGCTCCAATATCAAATTGGTATCCTTGCTTTTATGCTATATGATTCTGTAAACTTTTCTGATCCTACACATATAACTCCGAGGATTCGAAATCTAATCCGATATATTTTGATAAAAAAAAATATATAAATATTATAAATACACATGATCTAATTTTATCCTTTAAAAAAGATATTAAATTTACATAGACAAAAATCTCTTATGATGGGGATTTGATGTAAAAAATGCATTTGGACTAGTGACTAGAAAATGACATGCAAAGGATTCTAGTCATGCAAAACAACAAGAAAAAGTTTAAATTGATTGGGACCATATAAATAAATACTATAACATGAAAAGACAAAATTTACATGAAAAATATCACATGAAATTCTTCTTTTTTTTTTCCTTCGGAAACAAATATTTTCTTTGATTTGATGAACACTGATTTTTCCCTTTTCCTTTTCTTTTAAAGTGATCCGAGTTGTAGTGATTAATTATTTATATGGAGAATACATAATAATAACATATTTATATTAATCACTTCAAATTATAATTGATATTAATTAGTTTAAGTTAAATGATATAATTGATATTTAACAAGTTTTAAGAAGTAATTTATGTTAATTAGGGTTTCAGCGAACAGTCCAATTTGGGGACTTTGGGAAATTGACCGGAAAGGCATATCTGTAAATTCGTAGATGACCTGTATAGGACTATACGATATATTTGCCCACAACGTATACGTATCGTACATATGTACAGGTAGATGACCTGTATATACGCGTGCAGACATAGATACACACGTCGATAAAACGCCCCCTCCCTTTCCATGTCTTTCGTGACGATCTGTTCATCCTCCGTCTTTGGCTTCCTTTCTCTCCTGAGAAACCATGAAGCGGATGGCTGCTCTCAAGCTCCTCGCTTTCCCCCTCGTACTCCTGATCGCCTCCCTTCTTCTCTTCTGCTCGCCCTCTCTTCTCGGGGACTGGGACGATGCGGGCTCTTGGAAGGCCCCCTTCCGTCCCGTGGATCTGCTCCCTCTCCTCCCCCACAGGGCGGCGTGGCCCGTCCTCCGCTCCCTCCGCAGCGCCGTTGACCTCCTCCCCACCTTCGTGGGTGCGGCCTCCTCCGCCGAGGACGACCTCGAGTGGAAAGGCGCGTGCTTTTACAAGACCACCGCGTGGATGGAGTTCCACAACAAGAGCCAGTCCCAATTCGGTGGCGGCACGCTCCATATCAAGGTTTGTGGAGGAATTTTCTTTTGGGCCTTGAAAAATCACTTCTTATTTGGGTTTCTTTTTCTTTTCTCGAGAATTGGGTGCAACGCAGAGTGTTGTTTTGGTTGAGGATTGGGGTATCGGTAGAGGTTGCTGTACGTTTCATCTACAACTGGGGTGAAATTGGTTAGAAAATCGAGATCGAGTTCCTCAATAACTGCTATAACAAGTTCGGATTGCAGCTTCTCATCTCCTAATTTAGGAGAGAAGAAGCGCCGCCCTTTTAATTGAACGAAGATCCTTTCTCTTTTGCTGGGAGGTTAGGGCTGTTTCGATGAACTTGGGTTTATTGGAACGACGCAGTTACTATCCTTCGTTTTGATGGTTAGGTGAAAGTCCACAGGCAATAGGACCTCCGTTTTTAATGTTGGAACTGTCCAAATCGATTTCTAGGTAAAAGAAAATACATGTGGAAATTCATTTATCTACATTTGGGTCTTTTATTTGTGGTGGAACTTATCTTTGTTCCTACTTTGGTGGAAATATTTCTTGCTCACATTAAGCAGGTTGTGATTTGCAGTGAAATTTGATAAGAATGACCTTTAAGTCGTGGATAGTACTCTCCAAGTCTCCATTAATGTGGTTATGGGTAGATGGTCTCTTGCCTGAAGAAAAAACAAATCCTTTCTATTTTTCCTTTTCTGATGATCTAGTGGAAGACAGATTCTATGGTTATGCTGGATAATGGATGATAATGCTTCTTGCAGCATTGTCCATGTCAAGGTGGACAAAGAAGACAATGTTCTTGATCTTGGGTTGCATTTTTTGTTGTGTTTTTAAGTAAATTTGTTCCTCAGGATTCAAAAGTTGTGCTTAATAGAAAGTTGGTTCATTGCAGTCAGGTGGGATATCTTTAAGTAATTTAATATACATCTCAACCACTTGGTTGTACTGGGTTCTCTAAGTACTTACTTCTATGAGATACTTCAACTTTTTTTTTTTAATGAAGGATTTAAGGTTTTTTTTTCTTGAGTAAAGGATTTTATCCTAGATTTTTCTCAAACTAAAGAGGGTTAAAGTTATCATTGAATATTTAATGTACATCACCAAAGAACCACACTTTTCATCTGATAAAATAGGCTACAAGAACTAAGGTTTCAAATCTTAATCCTGGACTTCGCACTGGTCCTTTCTCTGGAGTCTGGACCTGTAAGAACCCCACCATACTGACAGGTAAATTGGCCAGTGCCGAAACAAAAAAAAGAAGGCAAAGAATGGAGGAAGATAGACCTTTATTCTTCTCTCCGCCTCTTCTCGTGCCAGCAAAGGTCGATATTCTAACTGACTCCTCATTTCTCCCTTTTCTTCTTCTCTCGCTTCCATCTTGGTTGGGATCGTACAGGAAGGGGGGAATTTCAAGAGAGGATTGTGAATTTGCAATCATGAAGAGGTGCTGAGGCTATCTTTTTGAAATTTGCACCATTTTTATCAAAAGATATTTTGATCATTGAAATATATGAAATCTTGACTGTTCTAAGGCCATACGATGTAGTTTAAGACAAATTAAGGCATTCTGATCAGTGCTGATTGGTCCATAATTCTATCCATGCTTTGATTGGAAGTTTTGTGCAGACTGCACCTATCTGATATTTGATCTTGAACCATGACCATTATAAAGTTTTAATGCAATTCTGCGAGTCTGCTTACCCAACTACCATAAATCAAAGGCATTCTGTGCAACTCTTTGTTGATCCTCCTCTTGGATCTCTTAAAAGTAACATGGATGCTTTATTTCTGTCATTTGAGGTTCTAGTTTACCTTTTATATGAAAGTATAAAAGCTAATGTATTGTTTTCTTTTTGTCCAGACTAACAATGCCCATAGTTGGACATGCATGGATCTTTATGTCTTTGCCACTCCCTACCGCGTGACATGGGATTACTACTTATTGTCACGGGAACATACTCTTGATTTTCATGAGTGGGAGGGAGAAGCTGAATATGAATATGTAAGTTGTTTCCATATCTTTTTACATTGGATGGAAAGATTTATATGTTGTAAAAGGCTATAACTCCTGACTTCCAGTAAATTGTTTTTGGTAATACTTTTGCGATATCAGGTAAAACATAATGGTGTGTCAATTTTTCTTATGGAATCTGGGATGATTGGAACTCTTCGGGCCATGTGGGATGTTTTTCCTTTATTTACAAATACTGGATGGGGTGAAAGCTCAAATCTTGCTTTCCTGAAAAAGCATATGGGGGCTACATTTGAGGAACGACCCCAACCATGGATTTCAAGTATCAATATCGATGATATTCACTCAGGGGACTTCTTGGCTATATCAAAGATCCGTGGCCGTTGGGGTGGCTTTGAGACTTTAGAAAAGTGGGTCACTGGGGCCTATGCTGGTCATACTGCAGTTTGCCTAAGGGATTCTGAAGGAAAACTTTGGGTTGGCGAGTCAGGCAATGAGAATGACAAGGTTAGATTTAATTTATTTCTACAACAGTTCTACATTTTATCCGTATGAATGTTTTGTGTCATATTTTTATATATTTATCTGTGTTGCTTATCATCGATCCTTCATGTCATACATGTAGTGTTGTAATGTTACAAAAAGATTTAAACAATGCCATCCTGTGGTTGCATGTTCTATAACAAGCATTTCAGATAGGTTTGTTGTCTCTTTGTTCAAGATGTTTACCGAACAAATCTACTATTGATTTTTGAACTTAAAGTTAAGTTTACCTCAGAATAATTGAGCTTCTCTCATGAGTTACATTCACCAAGTTTGACTGTGATCATTTGCCATGTCAATCAGATGATAAGATGTGCCTACGTAGAGGAGTTTATGAACTTCTTTACACATACTTGAATCTTGTTACACCACTTAAACAGTTAAACCTATGTTTTCTGTTCTAAGTTGAGAAAAATTGCTTGTTAATGGAAATAAAAAGTGTACTTTGCATGGTTGTGTACAGAGCTACAGGCTGAAGGTCTTCAGGGCCTTTTTGATAGATAATAAAATTTTACTATTTAAGCCTACTTGTTCTCGTGTACATTGTTTTAGTTGAGAATTACATTTTTTAAAGAAGAATTAATGAAAAACTCACACATCTGTCATTACTTGGATTCTGGACAATCTTAAATCTCAAATCATATGCACATGTGCCCTGAGTTTCTTTTTTAAATATGTGCTGGATAAACTATAAAAAATTTTGAGAAGCAAAAATTTGCAATAGAACTTTCTAACAGTGACATATATATTAATGTTTTTCAGTTTACGTAGTAGTAGTACTTGGTCTATTTAATTTGTTTGAGCTATCTAAACGCAAAGTTCTTAAGGTCAAAGATTTTCTGCTGACTGGTATGATATTGCTGTTATTTAGGGGCATACAAGCACTCAAATTTGTTATATATAGTTTCTTTACTATGACATCAGTTGTAGAATAGCAGTTTTTCTTCTTTATCTAATTATCGTGGACCCAATTACTTCTTTATAGGGAGAAGATGTAATAGCTATTCTACCATGGGAGGAATGGTGGGAGTTTGAGCTTACCAAAGATGATTCAAATCCACATATTTCATTGCTTCCTCTTCATCCAGATGTGAGAGCAAAATTTAATAATACTGCAGCTTGGGAGTATGGAAAAAGCATGTTAGATAAGCCTTATGGTTATCATAATATGATCTTCAGTTGGATAGATACTATAAGCGATAACTATCCACCGCCCCTAGATTCACATGTGGTATGTTATTTGCTAATTCCATACTTTGAAGCCTATGTCCTTAATTTGAGCCCTTTTGTGCTTACTTTTATCAAATACAACTTTATTAGGTTAATTGTGGTTGCTGCACCTGGTTGTCATTGATAATTGATAATTTTGTCATTCTTATGAAGTTTGTGCATCTGGCCATAGCTAATTTTTTTAGTCTGTGTAAGAACGTTGGTATGGACTCATTCTTTAATGCATTAATTCACTGAAAATGATATATCATTGATTATAGTGGATTCAATCATGTGTTTTCTTTAAGCAATATCTTGATTTATAAAGCGGAATATGAGAAGTTTTGTTCTTTCTTGAAAGGTCTGGGGTACTCGTTTCTTCTAGACTTTCTTGGCTTCTATTGGATTTTGGATGTTTGCATATATTGTCCTTGAAAGGATTGCTAGCACACTGACCTTGTAGCTGTCTAGGCAAGTCCATCTCAGTATTTATAATATTTGAATTGGATTTGGCATCCTTGATCCAAATATTTTGTAGATTATAGTTGAATTAAACAAACAATCAGCCTTGTTGGCCACCATTTGTTGACGATAGAAGGGATCAATATTGGTTATTTAAAGAATTGGGATTGTCATCTGGTGAAATTGAGCTCTTTGAATTGGCAGATTGGGAATAGAGCCAAAAATGGTTTAAAAGTAGGGGTGAAAATATATCAGATAGAGTTACAATATTGAGAGGACAATATCTATGTCTACTTTTAGCTAGTGGATACAAGCTACAGCCGAAGCAAGAAGAAAAGAAACAAACTACAGCCGAAGCAAGAAGGAAAGAAACAAACCACAGCTGAAGCAATAAGGGAAGGAACAAACTACAGCTGAAAAGCCATAGCACACTATATAATTATACAGACTGATTTATCTTTCAATAGTATGTGCGTTGGATTCTCAATCTTATTATGATTATTCTATTCATGGTTTACTTGCTTTTTCTTTGCGTATGAACTGAAATTTGTTCCCACCATAAGGCTTGTGTATCTACTCATGTCATATGCATATGTATTGAATATTTATTGTTGGTCGCAAACTGTGATGCTATCAGTTATATTCTTCATAAGGATTCCTTGACAGTCATGATTGATCTATATTATTCTTATGTAAATTTTTTCTATTGAAGTGTAGTAGACTTTATGCTAATGGTTCTTCACTTTAAAATTACTTTCTAATGCTAATGTTGATGCTATAGGTGGCTTCTGTGATGACAATGTGGAATAAGATCCAGCCAGCTTATGCTGCAAATATGTGGAATGAAGCCCTGAACAAGCGACTTGGAACCCAGGTTTGTTGTTTGCATCATGTTGGAACATAGTTTTCCTTTCTGCACTATTAGTGTCATTTTCCTGTTCAACAGATCTATGTATTGAACTGAGAGGAGTTTTTTTTCTTTATATCACAATTTCTCTTCTTTAGGCCAAAAGTATGTTAAATAGCCCAGTCCTTCAGAATATGACCTAGATTTTTCACTTCCAAGAATGTCTACTAAATGTTGATGAAAAACACGTTGTTCACCTATGTTTAATGAGAATAAAAAGGCATGTGGTAAAAAATCTTCATAGTTGTTCTTAATATTTTGACATGCTTAAAGGAGAATGTCAACATTAAATTTTGTTGAAGTTTTGGTGAGAAAACCCTTGGTTAATATTTCTACATACTCATTTGACGCTACATACCTTTTTCTGGAACATTTTAAACAACAAAAGAAAAAATAGCAAGAATGTTTAACAATGTAACAGATAAGGTTACAAGGTGCAGTTATACCGCAAAAAGTCGAGTATCTGAAGAAGTAACTATGTAGGATAGCTTCCCCACCCTCCTTTTCTCTAGGCATATCATCTAACATTTATAGTCTTGGGAAAGTAAAAGCGAACTATTTCTTTTAGATTGACATTTTCTTCTGTAGAACTTATATTGGAATATACTTTTTGTGGCATGGTTCTAAATACTGTCCGAACCAGTCCATACCGGATGGCATTTATCCGTCTGACGACAAATTGACAACCCCTTTTGGGCCTTCCAATCCAGTTCTTTTTTTTTTGTTCGACCAGTGATCAATACAGGTACAGTGCTCGAGGTTTTAAAGCCATGCTTTGTAGAACTAAAAGAAATTTCTAATTACGTGGATTTAACCCAAATATGCTGATTCCAGCATCAAGGATTAAGCTTCAACGAGAGCACTAAGTTCTGATGTTGGTTCCATCTATGCTTGTCATTCCTTCCTTCCCTCCTGACATTTTGCTAGAATTCTACAGTTTGTGATATAATTATCAATCTTTGCACTTAACCTTAGAGGGATTGGTTGAATCATTGCACAACTTTAAGGTACTAGGAATAGCATGCAACAGGACATCTCTTCTATTTCTTTATGTTAATTACATTCAGATCTGAGCTCTTCTAGGTTCAAAATCTGCCCTTTCTCCTTACAATTTCATATTTCAAAATCTGCCCTTTATATCTTGTCTAGACACACTTGTAAATTAGTGAACGTTGAGTTTTTCTTTGTGTATTCATCAACTTTGGTAAAATTGATATGCAGGGTCTCGAGCTGCCTGAAATTATTGTTGAAGCAGAAAAGAATGGAACATCCTTTGATAACTTGTTGACAATTCCTGAACAAGACGATTGGGTCTACACGGATGGGAAATCAACCTCATGTGTAGCTTTCATTCTTGAAATGTACAAGGCAGCAGGATTGTTTGGTTCAAATGCCAGCTC
The DNA here is from genome assembly GCF_036884655.1 of Musa acuminata AAA Group. Lineage (NCBI taxonomy): Eukaryota > Viridiplantae > Streptophyta > Magnoliopsida > Zingiberales > Musaceae > Musa > Musa acuminata. The sequence goes on from NC_088336.1 coordinate 21,514,040, forward strand.
CATTCAAGTTACCGAGTTTACCGTAAGTCCACTTGACTTGTTGGAGCAACTGTCATTATGTGTTGTTTGTCATCTCCAAAAAAAACCCATTATATGACAACCTGTTTTTCTTGGTGTAAATTAAACTGCACGTAGTTTGTACTTATAATCTATAGCTAATCTGCAGTGATATTTCAAAATGTCACTCTGTGCTTTCTAGTTCCAGCTAATTCTCCATGCCATGCAGATCAAAGATGCCTACACCCTCAACTTTTTCGAGAGCAACTCGAGCCGTCTGCCAAAGTGGTGTAACAAAGATGACAATGTGAAGCTTCCTTACTGTCAAATCAAGGGTAGATATCGAATGGAGTTACCGGGTTACAATACCATGCAGCCATACCCACACATGAACGAAAACTGCGCCTCCCTGCCACCATATTATTCCAGGACCAAGGACTGCTGAAACTGCTTCTCATCTCACCACACGTCGACGGGCCTATGCTACCTTCTCTGCTGTTATTTCATGTTCTTCCTACTTGTATATATAGGAGTAACATGCAGGTCAATTGATGTAAGTACTGGAAAAGACTGTATAGTAAAGCCTGATTGCTCCTGTTGGAAATTGTTGTTTAGTGGTAAAGTCGGCGAGTAATTATGGCGGTGTATAAATTGATAAAAGCTATGGTTAAATGCAGATCGAATCTAAGAACATATATTGTTGTTGTGCAGTGTATAATGGATATCTTGTTTCTGTTCTAGTGTTGGATATGTGTCCATCTTGAGCTAACAGTTTCATACATCTGCCAGATAATAAGATTGAAAGCCAAAAGAATGCCATGAGTAGTTTATAATGTTTGTTGAGGAACTGAGGTAAATAATGATTTGAATACTTTTCACGAGTGAAAAAAATCAAAAGACATTGAGTAAGATACACTCAGCAAAGCTTTGAGGAGAATTCTGTTTTCATATATTATTTAGATGGTATGTATTTGATGAGTAAAACCATATTTGTTTTTTTTACACCAAATCCCTTTTTGTTTAAAATAATTTAAGAAACTTAGTATAATAATCAAAGATAAAAACAAAATGGTAATATATCAGCATCAAGCTAAATAATTGACTGTCAATACTTGATTGAGTCGATAGGTAAATCCCGATCCGTATATATCAATCCAATCAGTATCTAAAACCAGTGGAAAAGCTTTTATAATTACCCATCTACTTCACTGCTTAGTATTCCATTTGCAGAATTTAGACTCAGATATGCTTCTTCCTACAAACTTGCAAAGCATCATCATCACAAACTGGATTACAATCATAAATATGTCATCACAAACAAATCACTGTCATAACAGCACAATGAGATCCACATCTCAACAAACCGAAATATCCAACAAACCAAAATATCCCAACTACTTGAGATCGGCTATATGAATTTTTTTTTCCACCATTGAGCTCCTCAAGTAAAAATATTCTAAGAAATTAAATCAAATAATTTTTTCCTGCAATGTTCACTACTAACAACTCCACACCTCTCCTGCTGTGAAAATATCTCATTGGGAAGCTTGCACAAAGAGACTATCAACCAAATAGCTTTGATCCAGCCTCTCATTTTAAGTCTGTTACTGCTTCCAAATACCGCAACCTTCAAATAAAATCCAAGTTTAGTAGCCCCAGCGACGAGCTCGTGGCGGCATTTTGTTCCTGCTACCGGATGGGGTGGTATTGAGCTGATACTCGCTTGGGAGGAAGCTTCCGAAGTATGTAAAGAACAAGTGCCGAGGGGAGTATTTCGGTCAGCTGTCGAAACAACAATCATGTTCTTATATGGTTATAACAAATAATATAACCATCTTTATGAAACTTTAGATTTAACATACCATGTAATATATGAGGTCTAATATGGGATGATCCAGAACCACGAGAGATGCCTCTGCATCAAATGCAGATAACCCGACCTACAATCAAGGAGCAAAATCATGTAGACAAGCATGATTATATGAATTGTAGTTCTCAAAGCAACAGTGTGGAGACTATTTGATAGCAGCTCTAAGAATCAGCTTCCAAAGATATGGGCACAATATACTAAACATGACCAAACTATGAACAGGACGAAGTAACCTTACTGCAAAATTATCTAGAAAGCCACAGATGAATAATAAATGAAAACAATAATAAGGCTTCCTATTGAGGCAATAACAGAAAACCTTAGTTTTCAGATGTAGGAGACTTGCATATGTTCATTTTCTTTATGGCTCTACGAATGTCTAGTCCACCAGTAATCCAGTGGCATCACTTCTCTATGGATATTTATTTGAACTTGTACATGCATTTCACCTTGGTTTGATTCAAACTCAAAATAATTTACTTGATACTGCTATTGCTGAAGCATATTAACTACAAATTGACAAGTTCCGAAAACAGAACTATAGCATAACTTGAATACCATTTGAATGAAAATAATTAGACTGGAGTGCAATTTTAGATCAGAAATCACAATTTCTAATAGCAGTCATTCACAATAAACAAGAAAATTGCCATTATTTAGAGACTTTTCATTCAGAAGCACAAATAAACAGATATATGCAAATTATCTTGCCATTGTATATCTGAGGTGTCAGAAATACACATTTCAAAAACTTTATGAGCAGCAATTTGCAGGTATTGTTCGAGATATTTACTTACCATAAAGCATCGTATAAGAAAGCAGGTGAAACATATAGCTGTGACAGATCCAACCTGCGTCACATTCCACATTCCTAATTAGTGTATGATATAAAGAGAAAATAACAACAAGAAAGTAGGTTCCATAGTCTCAGTGGAAGCAACAAGCTGCTTTTATTCTGTCAAGTGGCAGAAATCAATGCTGTAGACTGCCCAAACAATGAATTTTTGACTGGAAATATAGGTAACGACTTTGTTGTCAGCCACATAGGGCTTCAAGAGAGCTTTTCGGAGTGGGTCATAATAGTGATACTAAATTCGTCCGAGAAGGTCATGATGATTTCAGTGTGACGGCTCAAATTGGCCCCTTGCAACCCAATGCCCTCCATCTGGAGTGATTCAGATGGTCAAATTGGCCCCTCGCTACCCAATGCCCCTCCATCTGGGCCGATTGGGATGGTCAAAGTCAGAGGTACATGTTATGGGATCCGGAGAAGCGACCCACAATACAAAGCCACTTATATGGTTGTTTTTGAGTCAAAGTAATTGTTCAAAAGAAGTACCTCATGAAGTTTCTTTCTCCTTCCTTTTGATTCAATCGGGAACCTCCTTAGCATGAGAAAGAGCCTAAGCAGAAAAAAGAAAGAAAACAAGACCGTGAAGAATGCTAAGTAAATGATAAAGAAATCTTTGCAAACAGATGTTTGCTTCACATTGTTACCTGCCTCCATATACCAAGAATCCAAGTGCAGCTATAAATGATACCGCTGAAATTATAGATGTGTAAGCATTATCATAGTAATGAGAAGACAAAAAAAATCAAGTAGTGAAATGTGAAGATTAGGTTACCTGCTATAAAGATTTTTCCGACTAACTCGATTATGCTGTTGTCATTTATCCAGAGGTATATCCATAAACAAACCTGATATAGATTTTCATAAGTACTGAAATAAAGTGAAAGAAGATGCAATAAATTGTGGTAACTTTGAACTCATATGTGATCTGAGTATCTTTAAGCACTTTCTTTTCTTAAGATGGTAACAAAAGAATATTTCTTAAGGTGATAATGTCTAAACTTTAAAGATATAACTTATAAAACATTGTTAACATTTGCCAAAATGCGGGAAACCAAAGTGAAGAATACTATATCGAAAGCTAAATAAATTGATTGTGAGTCAATATACCCATCGTCAAAATAAGATTCTTTCACATGTGATTAATTTATATAAGAACAGAGGGGTTCCACACAGGTACAAGAACATTTATCAGATTAACCACAGAAACAAATTATATGAAAGAAAAAGAAGTATCAAGCAACAGCATCAGAGTATGCACAAACCTGAATAACATATATCACAATATTAACGCAGATGTATGCAATCCTCAGCTTGTTTGTTGGAAGACTTCTCGCCTGAGAATTAAAGAAAATATCTTGTTAAGATGCTGAGTGAATCCTATGAACACAACACCTATTCAGGCATATGAAAAAGAAATACTTATCAAACTTGCCTGATGGTAGATCTCTGCCCAGAACAGGACAAGCAGCGTATACGTAGAGAAGAATAACAAACCAGGAAGATCTAACAGTGTGAGAGTAAATACCTGGTAGAATAACAAAAGGTCCAGATCAGTTGTTGAATGTTAGTAACAAATTCCAATTGAAGTTTTTTCTTTCAATCGAGACATAGGAAGCATGATTGATGCAGTACAGGAATAGATCAGAGTTTGATCTCAAATTGACCCAGACTGGATTAATAAAATTTAGAAAAATTTGTCATAACTTTGCCTAGAAGGCTGCAAACTGCATACATTTAATGTGTTGGAAACTTGGATTGGGGTTTCTCTAATGAACATTAAAATACATTTTAGATAAATGCATAGAAAAGAGAGGTCTCAAGTTCAAGTCACCAAGTTTCAAGACATCAAGTTCGAAGCTACCAAAATCCAAGCTATCAATTTTCAAGCTAATAAGTTTCATGGCAGAAAGAACTAATGATGTCATGTAATTTGTCTTTGCAAATTGAGTCAATTAATTATGTTTGTGATGGCTAAGGTCATTAATGTAAACATTTATAGAAGGAGAGAGGACAGGGATTGTGAGCCAATCTAGGATTGTCTCATATGAATTTATGAATTTCTATTGAGATCTTAGTTATCCAAAGAAAAAAGATATCTGGTATCCCAAATTCTCTCTCAGTCTCTTCTTGTTCCACATCAATAATCTTGTTGGCAAAGAAAACAATTACCAAATACTCATCACCTGACAAAGTTTAACAGAATGCTAAACACAAGCAGCTAGGAACAAGAAGTATGATAATATATGCAAAAGTTTAAAATTTCCTTATGATAATATATAAAACAGTATAATTTTGTGCTGATTAAAAGTCCTACTTTGAGTTGAATCACTATAGGTATGACGAAAGGCCGTCGAAACCAAGGATATATTTTGAGGGGGGTATTAATCTTCTGAAGAGCATTAGAAAATTTTGGTGAAAATATCGCTGCATAAATAACAACCTGAGTCATAGATCTACTACAGCAATAATATATAGATAATGTAACAAAAAATGCTAAAACTCGACCGGTAGTTTTTGTTCTATAACTTGCTACAACAAATTTGTGAAAACAAGAGTTCTTGATGAAGTCGTTGGAAAATATAAATTCCTCTGTTCACACAAGTGCATGACAAGATATTCCATGAATTCATGTTGCGTAGACATGCATATTAGTTACCAATATGCATTACTCAGCATAAAATCATGGTTTTAAAATTTGGTTGGTAAGGTAAATACCGATTGCTATTTACCAGTTTGTGCAAGGACAAGTATCAGACATACGATCTGGTACCTCTTGGAGGAGGCCTTTGCCTGAACCAGAGAATCCTACTGAGCCATATATAATATTGAAGATTTGAGTTATAACTCCCCTTAACGATATGATTGTGACAAAAATCTCTTGAGTAACATACTTGGTTCCTACTATAGAGATGTTCTTATCATAAAAGGAAAATTTGAAAAGCTTTATAGTATCATGAATCAGGTAATGTATGTGCTCTGCTAACATTTTGTTTTCTCTTGATTTCTCATAGCAATATATTTTCCTTTAGCCCTAATATCAGTTCATTTACATGATCCTTTATCAACTTAGAAATCCAAATGCCCCATAAAACATGTAGTTGACTGCTCATAGCAACAAATCAATCTTGGAATGCATTTACCCTAGGCCGGAAAAGAAATACTTGAGCATGAAATCCAAACTCCACAGCACGTACTGCAACAATGACATAAGCATCAGTAATTGTTAAATGGAAATGAAATTAGAAGTTACAGTGATCAAGTAGTTCCATTCACCTCCATTTACAATAAAATTCATGAAATGGAAAACCTTCTGCGTTGTCCAACCATATTCAGGCACTCGTAGCTGGATCCGTATCAATTGAACCTGAAAAAATTATAGAGGTTATGAGCTCTGAAATCCAACCAAAATATTCTGCTGAAATGCTGATGGAACTTCTTGAGATTAGCAACAAAAATTGAAAGAAAATAAATATTTCAGATCATTTTTTTATTTTGAGGCAAAAATGGATTATATTGTCCGACTAATAATTTGTCAAAAGAACACGACCAAAGAATGGCCCCATCACCTGTTACCAACAGTAATAGGACTGCAGACAACTCACCCTACAAAAGCACAAAACAACAAGCAGGAAACAGTGAATACACCACCCAATCCTCAAACAACCGGCAATTATCCTCTCACAAGTTGTTTGATAGCACTTGATTCATTATCACAAGCCTCGACTTTCTTGGGGGGATTTATCCAATTTTTCAGAAAACAAACAATCTTATACCAATCATTGCTGCGTCTAAAGTCTCACCATCTGCTTGTCCAGATTTAAAAAAACCTTGAAAATTGTATTATTCGTCTGGTTCCTGTACCTTCTAAAATCTAACCAACTAGCAGAACAGAAAACTACCAGTCATATATCCTTTGAATAAAAAAAAAGAGATGATATTCTAGAATCCATGGAACCGGATAGAGGAAATTTATACAGATAACTAATCAGGTGTTTTAAGGTCAAACAAATTTCAAATTGCATCAGAAAATAAACTTCTGGAGACTAAACTTTAGGAAAAGAAGTCACAAATTTTATGAGCTAAACATAATTTCGAAAACGAAAGCAGCTCACATCCCTCCGTAGCAACAACAAAATCCCAAATTGAAACAGGCAAATCACATAAACAGATGATAAAAAGATAGGGGAAAGGAGGTTGTGACCAGAGCGACGCAGGAGACAAGTGCGTAGGCAGAGCAGAGGAAGTAGAACACGCCGTCCTGCCACCGGTCCGACTCGTTGATCTCATCCCACCAGCTCGAGAGCCTCCCAGCCGCCAAGCTCAATTCCTCCATCATCGAGATCGATACAATCTCTCTCCTCCCTCAAAATCCAACAGATCAAATGAACCAAAATCAATTTTTTGCGAGGCCAGGAGAGAAACCCTCGACTGCCCGATTCAATTACGCGGCAGTAATTGAATCGCCTTAGATGCCAAAGGATGGCGAAAGGGGGTTGGTCGGCAGTAAGATGAGACCTGAGGCCACAAACGTTGTATTGACCCTTATGGACTATGCTACTCACGTTATTACCATACGTTCAAGTGACATTTTGTGAAGGACAAGGGTATTTTAGTCATTTGAATGTATAGGAGAAGACTGCAATCAGCGTCGGAGAGCATCTTTTACAGTTCCGCGCGGGAATAGTGGGATCCGATGACGTGATTTACCAAAAAGCCCTCAGGCTTTACGTGTACTGTTCTGCTGTCCGTGTGACGACAGCGTTCAGCTTGTCAGCAGGAATATTAAGAAATTGATCTATTTTTCTTTTTCTAATTAAAATTCAGTAGGCACAAAAGAAATATATTTGGTGATACAGCAGACAGGATTAATGTGAAGTTAAATAATGTCAATATCAAAATTCAAATAATAATCAATCGGATTCATATTTGCCAAGGTAAAAGTATATTAATTAGATGCCAAATTCAATTCTAAAATTTATAGGTTATCCATCAAACCTAATATATCTAATCTAATTTTTGAATATATGAATATTTATTTAATATAGTACTTGAATAGAAGAAACAAATTATATATCAACGAGTGAAGTTTGATTATTTACATATAAATAGAACATCAAATTGATATATATATATATATATATATATATATATATATATATATTTGTATTCATCACCTCTCATTTCAATGAATTTTGTGTTTGTTCATCTATATTTAAGTTTAGCACATATAAAATTAGAACTCTAATTAACATTAGTATCTTTTGAAATCTTTGTATAATGATAAAAAAAAGAATTAATTATTAATTATCCTCTATACTTGGATCCTATTACAATCATGGTTTTTGAAGTATAAAAATCAAACAAGTAACCTCAATTGTCCTAACATTATTAGTTGCATTGACAAAAGAACATAACATATGACATCTTGGATTGATGTAAAAATGATAGAAAAAAATAATTTTAATATTTCTTTAATTTCTAATAATTTTATCGAAAAAGAATAATTTTAATATTCTAAAAAATATAAAAAAATATTAATTATTTTCGTATCAATCCAACCAGTAATGCACCTGACTATTTTAGGACAAAGGAGGTTATTTGTTTCATTTTTGAAATTAGAATGCGTGACTTAAATCGTTTCATGATAAGAACCACCTTACGGATTTAAAATGAGTCCTTCAATTAATCCCATGAATAACACATGAGTTTTATGATAATCGATGCGATCTTGCAATAGCCCAATCATGACTCGATGGGTCCATTTAATATGGTAGCTTTTATCATTCACATCACCTTTATATCATGTCACGGTTGATTACGATGATAAATATTATCTATATACGCTCTAAATACGATTTAAGTCACGAAATGGAGACGCGTATCGTTCCCGCCAATTAGATTAAAATATAATGGCGAAATAATATAATAATTCGGGCTAATGTTCCATGTGGGCCCCTGGAGAAAAACGAGTGAAGAAGGAAGAAAGCACGTTCGGTTGACTCCGTCAACCACTAACCCGTGAGCAAACGCCGGTCAACGAGATGGTAGATGAGTGGAAGTCGCTCCCTTCATACCTGAAAGGACGAAAAGGCCCTCCCAGGAATCTCGCCTGGCACTTCGACGCCCGTTCTGCCGGGGTCAATGGAGTCAAATGAAGTCGGTGAGGGCCCACCGATGCTTTCCGTGTCGTTCACGGATTACGCGTCTCGTCTACCTGCTCTGTGATTGGAAGTCAGACTGGACCCGCTTTAGTGGGTTGAGATGGTGTAGAGGCAAACGTGCCAGTCGAATCCGAAACGGTTGCTGAGATGGATAACGGAACGGAAAGGAAACGCCACCCCTCCACTCCCTCTCCGTATACATAGTCGAGTCGTTCTGTTCTCATCCCCCCACCATTGTCGTAATCTTTCGAGGGGGAAGACGACCGAAAACGCCTCAACAACTCTATTTTAACACATCACATCAGCCACGACAAGCCCCCTTCTTCTTCTTCGTCGATCCCTAACCCTCGGGCTCGGCTCTGAGTCGTCATGGGGGAAAGGAAGAGGCACAACGGCAGCTTCCTCTGTTTCGCTGTTGTGGTTCCTGAGGACGAGGTGGAGCCGCGCTGCGGTGATGTTGAACCGAATAAGGGAAGCTACCCCCGGCGGCGCTGGAGGAGTCGGATTCTTGCCAGGATTTTTCGGTCATCGGCTTCGGTTGCCTCTCTGGTGCGGGATCCTTTCTTGAATTTGATGCGACAACCGGCGCAAATTGGTCTTTTTTGTTCCTTTGTTGATTTCTTGTGGATGAATTGATTTCAGAATCGTGGAGAGAAAGAGGAAAAGGAGCCGAAATTGGATTCATCAGATCGGAAATTGGCGGATGACGACGACGAGAGGGCAGCATCTATCTTTTCCTCTTCCTCATATTCCGCCTCGTCGTTGTCTTCTTCTTCTTCCTCCTCCTCCTCCACTTCCTCTCGCTTGTCGCTGGCGAGCTTGGTGGCGCTCCGGGAGTCCACGGTGCCGAGGGCACGGCAGAAGATGACACCACCTCCCAGAAAGGCCCCGCTGGGGCCAGCGAGAAATAGAGGTGGGGCCACCGGGATCTTTCTGCTCGTAGCGAGCCTCTCGGTGATGGTCTTTTGGGGCCGGCTTTGCTCGATCCTGTGCACGTCGTCGTGGCTCTTCTTCGTCGCGTGCCAGTTCTCCAGCGGCAGACCAGCAACGACCGCAAAGGAGGTGAAGGATTGGACGCCATCGGCGGAGCTCCACCGGAGGAGGATTCTGGTGGAGCAGGCGATGGAGAAGAAGCGGGTCGTCTTGGAGGGCCTCTTGCAAAGAAACCAAAAATTAACAAATAAATATTAAATTTAGAAATATTCAAACTGGTTATTAAAGACTCACAAAAATAGTCTTTTTTTTTTGTGTGCAAATGCACTGATTGCACATCGAGACGATGGTGTCTTTATATTTTCTTTTTCTTTTATATTTTTCATCCTAATATAGTGTCAATATTGTATTTTATTGAGTAACAGCATTTCAGAGAACACTGAAAAATTTGATGATCAATAAAAAATATTAAATAATGATAAATTGGATGATATTATCTTTGTTGTGATAAGATCGTCCGACATTGATTTAGGAGTATTAGAACAAAAGACTTATTTATTCTCATATGATGTTGCCATTTGGGACCCACCATATCAACCTATATATATTAGTTAAGTGTAATATATATATATATATATATATATATATATATATATATATATATATATATATATATATATATCAATTTTGTCATATATCAATTTAAAAGGATGTATATGTAAGTTTGCTTTTATATATGCACCCTCACGATTTATTTATATATCCGATTTAGTGGAGTTACGTTTTCCCCAATCGAAGAGTATGAGGTGTTGTTGTTCGGTAGCTGCGGTCCGCACTAACCATCTCTTCACGTTTTCCCTTTCCATCTCCTCCACTCGACGCCTCCTCTCCAAATCCCCCGCCGCCGCTGCCGCCTCTTACTCCTCGAATGCAATCCTAACCCTAGCCGTCGATCCCCACCGACCCTTATCTTTCCTGTACGGTCCGTCCCTTCGCGGCGGCCGCGTCCCGGAACCACAGTCGTCGCCGCCGGATTCCGAGGCGGACGATGACGGCGGCGGAGGCAGCTCTTTCGACAGGGCGAGCTTCTCCCGCGTTTATGATGTCGCCGCCCTTAGGGTCCCCGCAGAGGAGTGCTCCGCCCTCGAGCGCCGCCTCCGCGGCCACCTCCTCAACTGGCCCCGTGTCCGCAACGTCGCTAGGGTTCCTGGCGATGAAGTGGACCCCGAGATCAGGAGGATGCTTCGAGATGCCGAAGGGGACGGCGGGTCTCGGCTTAATTCGCTGGCAGCGAGGGCGGACGGGAGACCGGACGACGGGAAGATGGCACTGAGTCCGGTGCTGTACAGGGAGAAGCTCGTGAAGGAGTTCAATTTCCGTGGGTTCTTGAAGTTCAGGAATCTGGCGAAGATGTCGCGGCCAAAGAAGAAGAAATTGAAGAGTAAGGATGGGGTTGATGGAGTGAGGAAGAGTATTGGAAAGAATGATTTTGCTGTTATTGAAGTGATTGGAGAAGGAGATGAAGAGGAGGGAGAGGATTTGAGTGGTTTGCTTGGAGATGACTTCAAAGGATTGAGGTGGAGAGGTCCTACTAGGCTGCTGCTCTTGGATCAGCGACATGCCAAGAAACCTGTGGCTGAGCTCCCAGAAGCCGTCAAGGTGCCTACGATTGGTTTGTGAGTCCTGTTTTAGTTTGATGATAGTGACTGTGATTCCTTTGTTAGTCCTTCTGTTTTATTTTAATGGTACATTACATATTTTAGTTTCATTCTGATTTATACTAGTTGTATCACCAAGGAAAAACTTGTTTGATTAGCTTGAACAGAACTTGACAGTGCATTGCAAGCACCCTAAAGTAAAAAAAGTTGTTTGATTATCCCTTTAATTGCATTAGTTTGCATTACATTCAACTCTCTGTTAAAGAATGGAGTATCTGCTCCATTAGCTAAAAAAAATGAAATGTGACAGTTACATTCCTTCCTGCAGTTGCCATTTAGGAGATGTTTTCAGTGCACCATGGAGTCACATTAGCATTCTAGGCTAGGATAGTCTAGTGGGTTCCAGGATTGTGGTCTGGGCAGTATCAGTGCGCAAGTAGCAATGGTCAACTTAGTTGCTTTTAGTACATCTCAGTATAATTTACTAGTTTCTGTGTCATTTTTAGGGAAAAAAGGTATATATTACTGAGTTGAGTATTAAAGTTCCACTTGGTCATCTTTTTGTGAAATATCTGGTTCCTAGAAAAGAGGATTTCTTGCTGCCCTCATTGATATAGATTCATTGAGGATTTCTGAGAAGAATAGAGTCGTGTTCTGAGATTACTATGAGACTGTAGAACTTTCAAGATGCTACAAGTACAGACTCTGTTGCAACTGTTGTGCTGTTGCTTCATAGGACCATTTGGCATCACTAGAAAAAATCAATGATTATTTGCAGAAGAGTTATAAGTACTTCACTTATCTTTCCATGTCACAATTGAGAAGTTGGTTTGGAGTTTCAGTATTTTAAGTACACATGGTAACATGGTATGCCATTGGAGAAAGTGTTTGATGCATGATGAGTGATCCTCAGAACATAGAGTGACACCGCAGGCAAAAGAAATTAAAAGAAAAGAAAAGAAAATCATGCTTAGCAAATATACAGAGTGCAAGTTTGTGTATGTGTGCTGCTGCCATTGCACTACGGAGCTATCTCCGGGAGACATCCCTGTGGTGCTCGCCATATGTGTCGAAACTCCAGAAATTTGCTTGAGTAATTCATTTAGCTCCATTTTGCTTGTGGCTTTGTATATTTTAGAACACTGTTTCCTATCAAATTTTTAAATAGATATTTTATTGACTTTGAACCTGAAAATTGTTTTCATGCTAAGCTGAATAGATGTTGTCCTAAGCATGTAGTGAATTATTTTATCTTTCCAGGCTGCCTTAAAGTATGATCCACACCAGAGCAAGCCTTTAGCATTTGAGCTTGTGCAATGCCAGCTGACCTTATCTTATGACTATTGGCAGATGAGTGAGGTATATTTAAGTCTTTTGTACATATTCAAGATTCTGTTTTTGATAGATTGCTTATCCTTTATAATCCCCTCATTTTTCTTTTTGTGATATCCTTTGCTCTTCAACATATTGAAGGTCTAAGCTGCCTTTTGCAGCTTCTTGAAGCCTTGCTACCTGACGGTATGACTATTCCCACTGGATTTGAAACGGTTGGGCATATTGCACACTTGAATTTACGAGATGAGCACCAATCTTACAAGAAGCTTATTGCACAGGTCTCAAGAAATTTTCCACAGATTTCATATTTAGCAATCAAATAATAAGGATTGTCCAGAATTTTGATGAGTTTCTCTTGTCCAGGTCGTCTTGGATAAGAACAAGCCAAAGATACAGACAGTAGTGAACAAAACTGATGCTATACAAAATGATTACAGAACCATGCAGCTTGAAGTATTGGCTGGCAATCATTCTCTTGTAACGACGGTTGTGGAGAATGGTATTCGTTTCCAAGTTGATCTAGGAACAGTGTATGATTCTCATTTTCATATTCATCTTGATTTGTATTAGAAGTATGCAATTTTTTTTGTAATTATTTGAAAATTGCCTCACTGATATACATGGGCTGAACACTAGACTCGTGTAAATCTTATGCAGGATTCAATTTCAATCAGTCAGTTAATTCAAGCATTAGAAAAAGCTACTTGCAAGTTTACATGCTTATATTTCAGGTTCTCTTTTCGTTGTCAAAAGACCACACCAAATTCAGTAATGTAAAGCGTGAATGAAGTACATAAGACTGTCCTGTGAAGATCATTTTAGTGCAGCATGTTCTTTTGACTAATTGTTCCCTGTCAGGGGTTTCATGCAACAGCTTATAGAAAGAAGATGACTAAATAAGATACAAAGACTGAAGAATTTAAGTTATATAGTTGAATAATGTAGTGTAATCCAGTTTACAATTAACTATCAAAATTTAATGTTTCTGAGTAAATTTTTTTCATCAATCTTCATAATTCACCTTATTCTTTTCTTTAATACTGAGTTTCTTAATTTTCTTTAGTATTTAAGAAGTCATAGTCACTTCATTATGCCTTGTGATTAATTACAAAGATTAGGATCATCAATTTAACTATGTTTCTTCTTCCCGCTGCAGTTATTGGAACTCTAAGTTGGCAACTGAGAGGCAACGACTTATCGATAGTTTTGCAAGCTCTGATATAGTCTGTAAGTATCTCTTGGTTGTTTTGAGTTACTGGTGCTGTAATTGACTAAGTGCAAGTTGTTAAGGATACTCTTTAGATTTAATAATATGCTAATGCTCTGATATGCTATTTAGTTTTTTCCAACTGGTAATAAGTAAGATATGCAGCTTCTTGCTCGTTGCTTAAATATTTTAAATTAAAACTGTGCATGTGAATGTACCATCATAAAGATTGCTGTTCTTCTTTCATGTGTTTATATATAGATGTGTGCGTGTGTGTGTCACTGTTGTGTGGAAACATTAAAACACATATGAAGACTAAAAAAAGCTGGTCGAACATGTTATTTAATTAATTTGGTGAATTAAGTTATGCAATTAAATTCTTGCATCAAAGTTTAGCCATAATATCATCTATTTTTTGTTATGTCCTAATAGCCCCTTATTCAGTGATTATTGAGCGATTCAAGATCAATTACATGCATGTAGTTGTTGCATTTTGTGGATTTTGATCTCCATTGGTACATATTTGGTATGATTCACATCTCTTAACTCATCTGATAGGTAAGGGTATCTGGTTGATACATGAGAATTTTTAGTTATATTTGGTTGATATATTGGATATGCAGTCATTAGATGATATTTCTTCATAGTTCCATATCATTTTAAACCAGCATGCAAGTTTGCCAACATCTGTTTTTGTGTTTGTGAAATTTCTTGTTGTTAAGTAGGTTCTATTTCGATGAACTTGTAGGAGCTAGACATGATAACACAATATATTTGGTTGATGAAAGATCTTAATTGTCAACAGTTCATTATTTCATTAGAATAGAAATTATAAATGCACGTATGACATGTTTATACATCAATGGACAGGTGATGTATTCTCTGGTGTTGGCCCAATAGCTATTTCTGCAGCAAAGAAAGTAAAGTATGTATTTGCCAATGATCTAAACCCCAATGCTGTGGAGTATCTTGAAAGAAACATTGTCCTCAACAGGCTTGAGAGAAAAGTGGAGGTATGATGAGCTATCATTTTCAAAGATTTGTAGTGATTGTTTTAATCCTCAAAATAGTATGATCATGATTCAAATATTTGTAGCCTTTATATATATATATATATACATATATATATATATATACATATATATATATATATATATACATATATATATATATACATATATATATATATATACATACATATATATATATACATACATATATATATATACATACATATATATATATATATACATATATATATATATAATATTTTGCCATTTTTAGCTACTATGTTGCTACAATACTGATGTGTAGTGCTATCGAGTAACAGCAGTTATTTTTTGCACTATTGGCCTCTGTGAATGATGTATTTATAGACAAACACAACAATTTTGGGGTGGTCGGAGTAATGCATTTATTGAACATTCATAAATTAGAACTGATAACGAGTCATGTGAAATCATTTAATTTGTTAACCTTAGAGTTTAAAATGGTATTTCAAATTTCAATGTTTGACTAAATGGTTTAAGTGATATTTCAGCTTTTGCTAGTTGCGCCGTTAATCCAATTTTATGTTCTTATCAATTTAAAATGGTTTATTTGTGGCTAATTTGGAGCAACTTATTGTCTTTTGAGAACAATGTTCTACTGCCTGTTGAAAGAAACGAGATGGCTTTGACATTTATGTCATGCCTGTATGTATGGGACTGCCACTAGCAGCAGTTGTATATATTCACATTTGTAAAGCATGTTTAATGACTTCGTAGTTCTTATTTATTGCCTTTTTGTTCTTTGCTTTCTGCATGTTACCATAATTTGGAGATAATTAATCAATTTTCTTAATGCTGCAAACTGGCATTTACAGGATACATAAACATCTCTAATTTATGTACTGCTCAGGTTTTCAACATGGATGGCAGGAGGTTCATCATTGCAATGTTTGCCAATCAACATCCTTATTCTATTACGCAAGTGGTTATGAATTTGCCAAATGATGCCGTGGAATTCTTAGGTATGTTTGTAATTAGCTTATTGTGTTGAGATTTTAAACATATCTGGCAATGCAATTTTTCTTATACATCCTATTAAAAAAGGTTAGCTAAATAGGACTCTCATATGTTACTGTTGCTCAAAACATTGTACTCACACTTGACTAACATCATGGTGGTATATAATTGCCTCTTCAATTAGATTTCTTGTATATTGTTTGGTGGATCGATTTTTACCAGAAGCCAGAGCTGAACGATATACATCTGTCAAGATATCATCATGACTTGCTTCTGCTCAATTCTTGAATTTCTTATGTTAACAGATGCATTTAGAGGAATAGTCAGGAAGAAACCAAGGCCGGGTTGCTCTCCGCCGAAGATTCATGTATATGGATTTTCGAAGGCGCAGAATCCTGAGTATGATTTTCACGAGGTCAGGTTACGCTTATCCTGACCAGTACCTCCTTTCTCGACATCATTCTTGTGCTAATTCAAGTTAACTGGTTTTTGTACGCAGAGGATTAACATGGCACTGTGTGAGGAAGTCGTTGACCTAGAAATGCACAAGGTCCGCCTCGTTGCACCTGGAAAATGGATGCTCTGTGCATCATTTGTCTTACCGCAGGTTGCTGCTTCGGAGGCACAAACTGTTAGCACTAATAGATAGTCCATCCATTTTGTAGCTTGCATGTTGCATTCGCAGGATCTCAGTGCCTAAAGATGCCGGATCTATTGGCAGATGTATATAGATCGAGTCGATCTTTGAGTTGCGGCCAAGTCTTCAGGCCTATGGCTCTCACCTAATGTATGTAGACTTATGGTTCACACCTAATTGAGAAGGCACAAGACTTCCTAAGACAGAAGTCCCAAGAAAACAATTTGATCGCAGAATAGTGGAGGGTAAATCATCACATAACAGTCTTTTTATTTTTATTTTCATGATTGTAATCATCCTTAATTCCATGATCAATTAAATGCAAAATTTTAGTTCCTGACAGCAAAGAGTTTTGCAGTCTGTCAGCTGATATGGTATTTACATCACAAATTGATGTATATTTGGCATCTGTCTTCTCGTTTGATTCAATCTAAGTAATATATTGATGTCATATAATGATAATATCATCTTCTCAACATCATAACATAAATTATGACAATATAATATACGATTTTCCTATATTTTTAACTGAACATATTACTACTATTTGTAATTTTGGCTAAATAACTTTATATAAAAATATCAGATCCGACCCGACCTTGTGCACGACCAGCGACGTCGCGATGCAACTGCCACCGCATGGTTTAAGATTCGTGGAGAGGGTCGGATTCCCTTCTAAGCCCCCCTCCAAAACCCTATCCGCCCCCCGTCGGCAAACTAGGCTTGAAGGATGAGTTTAAGCTTTCGAGTTCGCCTTTTCGTCCGCCGCTTCTCCTCCACCGCTACCACGGTGGTGGGACCTAGCCCGGACCCTAACCCCCGTTCGTACACGGAGACGCTCGCCGTTACCATCAACAAACTCTCCAAGGAGCGCGACCCCGACAAGCTCGCCGCCGGCTTCATCGCCGCCTCCGCCTCCTACCGCTTCCGCTGCCGCCACCGCATCTATGAGATCGCCGTCCGCCGCCTCGAAAAGGCTGGCCGCCTTGACGCTGTCGAGGCCATCCTCGAGGCCCAGAAGCGGTTCCCCTCCGACCTCGCCCGCGAGGGCTTCGCCGTCCGTCTCATTTCCCTCTACGGCAAGGCCTCCATGGCCACCCACGCCGCCACTACCTTTCGCCAGCTTCCCGCCCTCGGAACCCCGCGCTCCGTCATGTCCTTCAATGCCCTCCTCACCGCATTCGCTGACTCCGGCGATGTCGAGGGCCTGGTCGCCGCTTTCCGCGATATCCCTGCCGCCGACACCACCATCGTCCCGAATCTCATCTCCTACAACGTCCTCATCTGCGCCCTCTGCGAAAAAGGCGATCTTGATGCGGCCCTGGGTACGGTAGACCTCATGGAGAGGAATGGGATATCTCCTGATGTGATCACCTGCAACACCCTCCTGCATTGGTCCTACGAGAAGAAGGAATCTTCGGAAGCCGAAAAGATTTGGGCTTTGATGTGGAAGAAGAACATCGAACCCAACACAAAAAGCTTCAACACGAAATTGAGGTGGCTGGTTTCAGAAGGGAGGACTGCGGAAGCAGCTAAGCTCGTCGACCAGTTGAACCACGTCGGGCTGCAGCCGGACGCTTTCTCCTTCAATGCGCTTATTAAAGGGTATTTCCAAGAAGGGAACTTGGAGGAGGCCAAGAGGCTGTTTTCAGATTTTGCGAAGAACCAATGCGCACCAAACAAGGGGACCTTTGCGATTATTATCCCTTACCTTTGTGAGGCCGGTGAGCTCGACTTGGCTCTAAAATGCTGCTATGATAGCATGAATACCCGGTGTTTTGTGGAAGCGGCAGTATTCCAGAGGGTGGTGAACGGATTGGCAAAGAGTTCGAGGATGGACGAGGCTACAAAGCTTGTGGATGTTGGAAGGAAGAATAATTATTCTAGGAAGAGCCTTCGGATTCCTTCATCCAATTTGAGCTTGGCCGTATAGGGTAAGCCGGTTTTGTGCTTGTTTCGTTATAATTCATTTGCATGTTCTGCAACAATGCTTTAGATAGTCATATTCTTAATCATGAATTGATAACTCTGATTGTAATTCTTCTTCAGATAATAGTGATAAATTGATACCTCTGATACTTAAAAGGAATGCTTTGTTCCTTGTTGCTATTGGTGCTGGTAATTTCTAGGGTTTCTTTGTTGATGTTGCTGAGTAGGCTCTTGAGCTTTAATTGTTGAGAGATGAGGGCATGAGCCAGCGTCCTTGATCTTGATTTACTTGATAAGCAATAGTTTATGGTACAAAACACTTTCATCTTCTCTTCCTATGATAATCGAGGTTGCATCTGACTGAAACATAAATCAGATCAACCACTAAAACAGTAAAAGTTTCTTAGAATACTCTGTTATTGGCAAACCCTGAAAGTTACTTGAAGTATGACCAGTTATATGCTATGATGAACACGACTATTTCCATTATATAGTCTTTAAACATGATGTGTAATGCATATATGTGATTACTGTTGTAGAAATCCATACATGAGCATACATGCAATGGCTCCACATGTTACATAATGAGAAATTCTTGCATGATTAAGTAGAACTGTGGTTGTCGATACACTAATCTTGAATGCTTTCTAAAATGAATCTGAGGCAACTTGAGTTAAGTAAAAACTGGCACAATCACTGCTTCTGGTGAATGATTTTTAGAACCTCAAGAGTAGATTCACATCACAAAGACTGTTCATCCCTGCAGGGTTTACCAGTTAAAGATGCTTCTTCAATCTGGCAGCCTATCATACTATTTAATCTACTTCCTCATAACTTGCTTAGACTTAGAGAAGAAGAAACTTAAAGGATGCTAGACAAACTTTATTCAGATAAAGGAGCAGGTTGATGGCACTATTCTTCTTATTCTTATTATTGTCATATGAGGCATTGGAAGAAACACTATTCTTGAGGTTGAAAGAAATCCTTTTAACATGATCAACATTCTTAATTGTTTACATTCTTGACAACTTTGCAATAATGTGAGTGTTCAAAATTACAAGCTCTTTGGCAAATTTTTGTGCTCACAAATTGCTTCTTATATCACATGAGAATTGAAAACAAGATAGATCCAAAATGATGGTTAAGCATTTCTCTCAACTTGTTGAGGTCAAGTCCAGTAAACGAAATTAATGAAGTATTCTATGAAGTTTCAGAGTTTTAGTCAACCATTCTTGAAACCTGATGGTCAAACATCTCTCTCATAGTCAAATTTGCTTCAAAAAGTGGCATTTTCTTCATTTCATACTCAAATGCGCTTTCTGTTGATGAACATTTTAAGAAGGCATTTCATCTCAGCAACTCGAGGATACTTCTGTAGAATGTGAGCATAAGGTGACAGAAAGCAGCAAGGCAGAAATCCAAGACAAACCATGGGCCAAGAAAAGCAAACAGAATCTAGTAAAGGCTCAATGGGAAAACACAGATCCAGGAAAAGCAAAACCAGCATCAGTTCACAGCTGACTGAACTGTCCTCTCCACTAGCTGAAGCAGTACAACTCATATTCTCTTCTTTTCAGCATGCTATAATAATTCAATCCTCAAGAGTGACTGCTGCACTTTCTAATCCTAAGCAAAATTTGCTCCTACTGCATCTCTTGTGGGTGTCATCGTCAGAAACAGATATCTCAATCAGCTCTTACAGCACTACATGCATCATCAAGAAGTTTAAGGAAGCCTCTGCATTTGAAGCAGTACAATGCATGTGAAGTGGTCTGCTTCGCTGCATCCTGCTGGCCAAGTTGGTGAGGCCAGAGATCCCAAGGTTGCAGACTGCTTCGTCTCAGAAATGGAGGGGGATAAGGTGTGCTCGAGAGCTGGAAATATTCCCTGAAGCAACACGAGGAATCCTCATCTCTGCCTTTGCAAAAGTCAGCGGCTTGAGCTTTATAAAAGGTGAGTTCTACGGGAGCATCCCCCTTCGACGCTTCCTTTCCGAATGCCGCCCCCGAGGGTGATCGAGGTCCGATCAGGCGATCAGAGCTCGCACTCGCAGAAATGGCGAGTCGCCCTCACGGAAGACACGTTCGATCGCTTTGTTGCTTGCGGCGGGGACACTGCTAGAAAGGTGTTTGGTGAAGGGTCGCTCTTCAACCCGCTACTGTTCGGGAAGTTCTTCGACCCTGCCGATACATTCCCGTTGTGGGAGTTCGAGGTGGAGACATTGCTCTCTGGCCCTGGGAACACCTCCAAAACTGCCGTTGATTGGTCTGAAACAGACTCAGAGTATGCTCTGAGAGCGGAGTTACCAGGTACTGGTGTGTCCTACAGGAAACAGATCTATCTAATGTCCATATATCATCGATAGAATCTCAACACCATGCTTCTCAGTTGGTGAAAGGAAATGTGATGCAGAAATATGTGGCGTGAAGGAGAAGGTGGTGGAGATCAGTGGCTTGTGGGATCAGTGGCTTGTGGGGTGGGTGAGAAGCTGAAGCAAGGGAGTGGAAGACCAGCCGCTGGTGGGAGCATGGCTTCGTCAGGCGACTTGAGCTGCCACTGGATGCAAACTGGAAGAAGACTGAAGCGTACATCAACGATGACATCTTTCTGGAGATCAAAATCCCAAAGACTGCTTCTGGCAGCAATCTCTGATGTCCATTTGTTCCTGCAGGAAGAGAGTAGGAGATGGTGTATATGATAGCCGAGGAATGCTTTCTCTCTCCCACACACAAGGCATGATGCTTGTCGAGAATAAATTAGATTAATTGCACTGATATGAACTGATGTCTATGCTTCAGTGTTCACATAAACATTGGTCGATCTATAGCTTCTTCATTGGACTGTTCTCATCAAACACTGGTCCTCCGTCCTCACCATCTGCAGGATCTCAATTGAAGGATGAAGTCAGGATGCGCAGTGCTGCATCCACAACATCGGCAAAGGCACCACCAACACTCATATCAGTTTCTGGATCAAATGGGTATGGCTTCATAGTCTCGGTAGCTTCCAAGATTTCATCCATCGGTATCTCTGGCTTCGATCTCTCTACAGGTTTAATGGGTTTGAAATACTTCCATGGATCTGCACAGTACTCCTGCAGTAAAACAACACCATTGAACTGCATCAACTCCATTATTCCCAAGCTTGAAGGTTCAGAGGTAGTACAAAGAAGAAACCTCACCTGGTCTGCATGCATCTTTCTCACAAACAATCTAAATACGTTGAAGTTAATTCTCTTCAGTAACTCATCTGATAGTCTGAGATATGTCATTGCTAGAACTCTCAGCTTTGGCCTGCCATTTCTGCTGACTCCATTTGGCCTAGCATTCTTCAAGATCTGGTTATACCCCCTTCTGTCATATCTGCTAAGAGCATTTTCGCATGCCACTTCGATCCCCTCTCTCCATGCTGCACTGAACACCTGACATCAATTCCCAAGCACCTGGTAACTCATGTCTTGTGCTCTGTAATCTGATGGTGGTGGTGCCTTTTACCTGTCGAACGAGTTCTTCAGGCCCACTCTTGGCTCTTCTGATTTGTTCCCAGTTTCTCATCTCCACACAGGTGAAGTTGAGGATAGCATCATGTCTTGCCATCATTCTTGCGATGGTTCTGTAGCCGTCGCGATCGTTCAGGTTGTAGTAGCTTGCAGTTAGCTCTGTTGCATGGTTGTCGTCTTTGTACCACCAGTGGATGCCGGAGACCTGCGATGCAAGTGGTGGGATTACAGTGAAGGCAACACAGAGAGGGCTTCCTAATTGCGTCGAGAGAGTGCAATAGGACACTTGCTTTGGCTGCAAGCTTGAGTTTGCATCCTAGGAAGGCCTCATTAGCTGCATCAAGAATCTGGTCTCCATGCATTAGTAGCTTGTTCGAGTACCAAGTCAGGAAGAAGCTTCCTCTTTCCGTGAGATATGTCCCATTCTTCGCCGCGAAGAACTTCGTCTTCGTCGGCTTGTCGTTGTATTCTCCTGCATCATCTGGCAAATCCCATTCAGGGTGTCCTGCCATTGTTGCGTCCTCTTTGAACTCTCCCTTCATGTACTTGTCATAACACTACAAAACATGCTTCAGTCATCCTCTTCTCCAGTTTCTGGAAGAGGTTTATTAGCTAACCAAAACTGAAGACACTGTACAAGTAGCGATCACAGTGAGCTCTTACCTGAAACTCTCCAATGCCTGGAAAAACCCATCCCTGTGCTTCAGGGTAGGAGGGGTACCTCAATTCTCCGGCAGGGCCAAGACCCACCTCTATGTCTGTGATAATACCAGCATCCAAGAAATCTGCCATGTTTGCTCTGAAGCTCTTCATGAAGTCACTGTAAAGCTGCAAACAAGAAACAAGATAGTCCCTGCATCCACAACTTCTTCAAGCGGACTAAAGGTCACGAAGAATGATGGTTTGCAGCTCTAACCTCAACAGCAGTGCGGCCATCAAATATGGGCTGGTCGTCTACCCCAACGGTGAGGTACTCTCGATTCCTCGTGCCACTTCTGTTGGTGTAGTAGATATCTGGGTCCGACTCGCCGACATCGCGAACCCACCGCGGCAACGGGATGTCGACGGCGTCGCCGATGTTTCCGCCGCACTGATGGAACGACACGATGGCCTGCAACTTTAGCCCTTCTTCCTCCACCATGTGGAACAGCTCCCTGTATGCGCTCCAGTCGTAGCATTTCGCGCCCTCGGCTTCGACGATTCCCCACCAAACGTCCACCATGACGCCGTCGACATCGGCGGCACGCAACTGTCGCAGCTGCCGCCGCAGTTCTTCCTGCTTCTCCAACACGTTGCTGACGGAGATGACATCCAACTGTTGGGCAGTCTCAGATCAAAGACCGTAACGTCACTGCTGCTGGGCCAATTAACGAAGAACAACTTACTGGGAGCATCACGAACACCGGCACGTAGTTTGCCAGCATCTTCTCCTTGTCTGTGCGACAGTCTGCTCTCTGCATGGAGTTCAGTGTGGCGGAAGCGCCTCAGATCCATCCTTAGCTTGGCTTGAGTACAAAGACATGAACAGAGTATATATCGAGCAGAACATCTACTTCGATCTACTGCAATGACATGAATGGACGAGTTCTTACTGTCATGACAGTAGCACTAAACCGTACCTCAAGATCAGAAACCATGGTTGGAGCAGCAGAGGTCACGGTTTGAGGTGCAGTAACTCTCTTAAAAGGTCCATCTGAGGAGAATCTCCCACCAAATTCTATCTTCTCCATCTTTCTCGATCCGCCCACAGGAGCCAGTTCATGCCCTCCGTGCCGCCGGCGGAGCTCTGTCCTCGCCGGCGATGACCTCTCTAGATGAGGTAGGCTTGCATAGGAGATGCTTGTCATCAGGAATAGCTCGCTCTTGCAGCACGGAGAACTCAATGCAATTGCTCTGTTCTCAACATGGACTCTTACCAACACCCAACAGAGAATGGGTGGTGTGGATGATCTCAACTTGGATTTGTCTCTCTTTCTTTCTCTAAAAGAAATGAAAATTTATCGTTCACATATTATTGTTCGAACAAGAAAATTTTCCGAGCTCATATATTCCTTTCCTCCAAATTCGAGAAGGGCTCAAACTATCACTAAATGATGCACGAACGATATGAACAACCAATGATTTGATTTGATGAAACAACTAATGCATTCAACATATTAAGTCCGAATAATTGGACTTAATACAACAAAAAACCTTTATTAGTAATTAAATAAACTTAAAAATACTGCATTACGACAAATATGAGACAGTTTTACGTCATGAAACCCATAATAATTGCAATTACATCACCTTTTTGTTACTACATCGACAAGAGACCGATCACTACAGTTCGCAGGCTCGAACGACAGCTTTCCACCGGCGAGGTCATAGACGAGATGCATGTTCTGCTGCTGGAAGTTGCCCAAGATGGAGAGGTTGAACGGAGACCCGAAGATTGCCAAGCACAACAATCCAGCACTGGAATTCACAACGAAGTAGTTCGCCGCCGGGAAGTCCATATCAGCGCCATCGAAATGGAAAACCAAGATCGGCACTGCCACCCCACTTGCATCCGGTGGCAAGGAGAAGCAGAGATCATACCCGGCCACGGTCGCCACCGGTAGATCGATCTGAGACACAAGCGCTTGCTTCAACATCGCGTGAGCGGGATCCGTCAACAGGGTAAAGGTGGTGCCGGAATCAATGACCAAGCCGCCGGTCCCGTTCGATTGGAGCGCAAGGGTTGTGTTCGGTATCGGTAAGAGGGTTGCACCAACCGAGATCCCTTGCAAGGAGAGGTAGTATAGGGGAGAAGGGACGTTGACGAACGGCGTGGAAGAAGCCTGTGGGCTCGGATTTGCCGAAGAGCCAAAGAGCAGAGCGGTGGTTGTGTCGTCAGAAGCGAAGCAATAGGAGAATCTTTCTTCACCGAGCTGGGACACCAGTGACAATGGCCCCCTCGCCATTCCCAGGATCCCGGCAGAGTTAGAGAAGAAGGGTGAGTTCTCCGCTCCAACCTCGCTCACGGTGCTGCACCCGAAGGCGATGCCGGTGACCGCCACCGGATCGGCTGCGCCGAAGGTGAAGGTCTCGGTGCCGAGAACACCTTTGGTGTACGAAGTATCGCCGTAGGAGTAGCTGTAGTGGCAATCAGGAGAGCAGGAGAAGCGAGGGAGAGTCTGGCACTGGGGACTGGTGCAGGGGAGAGCGGCGTAGGTGAGAGACTCGGAGGGCTGAGAGAAGCACTGGGTCCAAACCAGGTCGCTACCGGTGTCGAGCATGGCCGAGAAGACGAGGGGCGGGGTGCCGATGGCGAGGTCCACGAGGTAGCCGGCGCTGCTCCAACGGACAGGGAGCTGGACACCGGTCTGCGTGGCCTGCAGGCTCGCCTTGCGAAGCATTGCCGCTCGACGGAGGAACTCCAACCTGGAGAAGTTCCCTTCGTGGGAGTCGATGCAGGGGAACTGCGCCGTGCCCGGCGCGAAAGACGGGAGCACGGCCACGAAAAGCAGCAGCAGGAGCAGCGGCGGCGGTGGCATCCTCGTCGACGACTGTAGCCTTTCTTCTGCTATTCTCTCAATATAAGGAGAGATTCTACCTCTATTTATAGCGTCAAACTCCTAAGACGTTTCAATAGTTCCCAATTCGATTTCCTAGTTTATTTAGGAGTCAATCTTATGGTTTCCTACTAACCTAATTAGTATTACATCTCTACGGAGTAATCATGTTTTCCTAACCCGACTCATCAATTACAATGCTAAATCTAATTGCATTATTGCAGACACTAAAGATTCACAGGTAATCGCCGTTTATTTAGGAAACATGCAATGTTACAGACACAGACTCGTCGAAATGAGATATAGCAGTGAGAAAACAGGACGATTCACAAGCCGTTTGAGTTGTCCGCTCCAACCTTGTTCCTGGTGCCACACTCGAAGGCGACGCCGGTGACGGCCACCGGATCGCTGCCTGCTCCGAGTGTGAAGTCCTCGGTGCCGAGAACACCATCGGTGTACGTAGTGTCGGCGTAGGAGTAGTAGTTGTAATGGCAATTAGCTGGGGAGCATGAAAAGACGGGGAGAGCCTGGCACTGCGGGCCGGTGCAGGGGAGTGTGGTGTAGGTGCGAGACTTGGAGGGGTCGTAGATGGGCATGGGCTGAGAGAAGCACTGGGTGCAAGGATCGCACGCTGCCGGTGTCGAGCACGGCTGAGAAGGCCAGTGGCAGAGTGCCGATGGCGAGGTACGTTGCGCCGCTCGCTGGAGGAGATCCAGCTTGGAGAAGTTCCCCTTTTCGGAGTCGACGTAGCGGAGCTGAACCGGACGTTGGCCAGCAAGAGAGCCGGGAGCGAGGCCACGAACAGCAGAAGCAGCGGCAGCAAGAGCTGCGGAGATGGCGGCATCCTTTCCATCGAAGCGGGGAGGGGGGAAGGTCAACCCTTTATGACATCTCGACGTTGACCCTGCCATGAGAAGACTAACAGGGATGAGTGCATGACTTCTTTGTACCACGATGACCAAGTCATCAATTCCAAACGAATCCATTCAAAGGTTCACGTCATAAATCAAACACATCCAGCCAAATTAATTGACCAAAAATATTATGTACTCACATTGGATGTACATAATCGAATTGGATGATTCGTAATTCCACAAGTAGCTTAAGCTGTTACAAAGTGATCCAATATGTTTAGCATTCGGAAGAACTCGATTATGGATTACAACAAATCACACGATTTCCATCACGGATTTCAACACAACAACTCTCATTTGCATGACAAGTAGCCGAACGCCATGAGCACAGAGAGACAGCAAAATGGGCGTAACAGATGGGAAGAAGCAGGACACGATTCACAGCTTATCGCATTGTGCCGGCGTGAAGGACAGCGTCTTCCCGGCGACGTCGTAGAGTATGTGCATGTTCTGCTGCTGGAAGTTGCCAAAGATCGACACGGGATCACTGCTGGGATTCATTGCCAAGCACATCACTCCCGCCTCCATGTCCACGACCATGTAGTTGCGCATCGGCAAAACCATGTCGGCGCCACTGAAGTGGAATGTCATGTTCGGCAGCTGGGGAACCTCACCAGATTTCAACTGGAAGCAGGTGTCAAACCATGGGATATCGTTCGCGGGTGGCAGATCCACCACAGACCGGAGTTCTTGTTGGACGAGCTCGAGAGCAGCTCGTGGCAGAGTTGTGAAAGTAGTGCCGGAGTCGATGAAGATATTATTAGCGAAAGTATCGGATGGAATCGGCAGCAGGGTTGCACCGATTGATATCCCTCGCAGATCCAGGAAGTAGTAGGAATCAGCAACCAGTGGCGTCGATCGAATCGCGGATGCCGGTTCTTTCAAGTCTGCGAAAGATCCGAGCAGTAGAGTGCCGGTAGAAGACAGGTCATCGATCGAGGTGAGGCAATAGGAGAACTTCCCGAAGCCGAGCTGCGACACCAGAGACAGCGACCCCGGGCCGAGTCCGACGAGGCCGGAGCTGTAGAAGGGGGTATTGAAAGAGTTGTTGTACCCACAACCAAACGTGATATCGGGGATGGGATCGCCGGAGCCGAAGGTGAAGGTCTCGGTGGAGAGCACTCCCTCGGTCCAGGAGGAGTCCATATAGTCGTAGTGGTATATACACGCGGTCGTGCATGTGGAAGGAAGGGCCGTGCAGTAGGAATCGGTGCACGGCGACGCTGAGTACGTAGAAGAATTGGAGGGATTGTACTGAAGAGCCGAATGGGGGAGGCATTCGACGCATGGTTGGCACTGAGCCCAGACGAGGTCGCTGCCGGTGTCCATGATAGCCGAGAAGGGCAGAGCCGGCGTGCCGACGGCGAGGTCCATCATGTACTCGCCCAAACCGTCGTGCACCGTGGCTCGGGCGTCGATGCCGGAGACCGTAAGCATTTCTCCGATGGCATCCATTCTGTGCTGGCTACGTCGCATGGCGCGCCGGTAGCGTTCCGACGCGGTGAAGTCGCCATTGGAGTCGACGTGGGTGAGGGTGGCGCGGATGCCGCTCGGCGCAGGACAGGCCAACGGGACATGCAAGAGGAAGAAAACTAGAAGACACGGCAGTAATTCCATCGTGTTGAAGATGATGATGGTGTATCGAACGAGGTATCAATGCGCATATATATATACTGCTCCATATCGTGCGTTTTTCTTGTCGTGTCTTGGAACATGCCAAGCAACGAGAGCTGGAAATCGCACCTTCTTCGCCTCACCATTGAACCATGCCAAAAGACCTACGACTCACCTGTTAACTAATATCAGAGACGTTAATTGATTTTATACGTCATTATATGTAATAATTGATTTTGTAAATTTATTGAGTTGGATTAAAATGTTTAAACTCATTAATATACAATTTATAAAGATTTGTCTACTTTGGTCGGTCACGATCGTTGCACGTGCAATGAGGACGGCGATAGGATAAATTGAAATTTAGGGGCTTTTTTGACATTTTATGGGGTTTCCAAGAATCCGAGGACTTGCGATTAAAAATGTGGAAATTTGCAGAAACACCCTTCTTCTTCGGCCGTTGAACCGTTCGATTTTGGCTTCGATCCCTAACTCACTTCGCCATACCGCTTCCGCGCTACGCCGCCCGATCTAATCACGTCGTGGCCGTCTGTCGCCGTTTCGATCCCATCTCCGCTTCGACTCTCGGAGCTGATCCCGAACTTTATCCTTCTTTTGTTACTTGTTCGGTGGGGAATTTGTGTACGGAAAGATGAGATGCAGATCATTTAGGCAATGGGAGCTCGGGTTCCTTCTTCTCTATGCCGCTGCCTTTTATGCCATAGTCATTGACCGATCTTTGCATCTGTCCAACAGTAATTACGTCTCCTTTCTGTTCTGTTAGTTCACATAATATGCTTCGTTTTGTTTTGAGCTAAGAATTGTCTGCTTATCACTGCAATCTTTAATAGATCACTACGAGAAACTTAGAGGTTTACGCCCTGGTTGGATATCTGGTCGTTTAAATGTAAGTCCTTTACGTACTTTTTTTTTTATTTTTTTTTATTTTTTTTTTCTTTAGTTGTAACTCGCTTCTTCATATTATTCTTTTCTATAAGGGGCCTTTTCTAATTTCTAGAGGTAATTGATCAAACAGAATGTGACAATAAGTGTCACTTGGAATTCATGGTAAACCTAGTGTGAGACTAGATGACCTACCTTAGGTTTTCCGAAACCCTGTTAACTGTCGCACCAGAATTGGATTGCAATTTCTGGTTTTGTGCTTTTTTTTTTTTCTGGAAGTCACTTATATCAGACATTCATTGTTTAATTTGTTGTACCATTCAAGGCTTAACTTCTCTGGAATGGTCAAGAAAATTGAGAATCTCTTCGGAACAATTTTGATTAGGTTTCTTACTCCTGTCCTAAAGTGAACTGCTGAATAAGAGTGGTAATGGATCATTTTTAGTTTTAGATTTTGAGGGATTCATTAGAGAGATGATTGGAGCAAGGGGTAATTACTCTATGTTCTATTCGATCTTTATTGCTAATTTAATTGGACTAAATGCTTTATAGTTCAGACAAGGTTCATAGTGTTTTAAGTGCTGGGTGAGCCATTCAGGTTGTTTATGCTCATGCTTGCATCTCAAGTATTTACAGATGTGAATATAATGACATTCTTGAATTGCAATTCAAACAGTGGAAAACATTAGCTATTGGTATTATGCTTGGTTCCTTTCCCATTGTCACCATGGTTATAATTTTTTTTCTTCTCTTTTTTATGTCTAATTATAATTTGGTAACTTGATTATGCTTTTGCTGACCTTTAGATCAAAACCTTTAGAATTGTTTGTGTTCTTGGATCTTCCTTCAGGATATCTCTGACGCACAATGGAGAAATTTTCGTGAAAACTTGCCTATTCTTACTGTTGTTTTGGGGTTCTTTACAATTGTGGCAAACATCTTAAGGTATTGGTACAACTTCAAAGGGAGAGGGATGTCTTTTATATGGATCTTGACATCATTGAGTTATTTATTATATTTACATGGAGCATGGTATGCCTCCTGATCACAAGAACTTTCTATTTATCCATTATGCGCCAGTTTGTGTGGCTTCTTAGATGACTAATTACTTATTTATGCAGTGTTGGGTATATTATTTCAATTGCTTCACTGAACTTTTTCATGGCGAAGGTTTGTGCATTTGCTCAATGCTACATATTTCTGGCTCTGTTTAATATTTTTTTAGTACTGAAACTATATAGTTTTTGATATACAAGCCTTTGTGTTTCCATAGTTCAAGAATGAGTCAATCACGATATATCGAAATCACATGCTGAATGATTCTTTATGTTCTTTTATTTATCAAATTATTGGTGAACTTTAGATTGTTCATTTTATATTATATTTATATCCTCAAAACAATACAATATTTATATAGTACGTCATGATAAATCTTATGAAAGTATCCACTATGTTTGACCATTCAACATGTTGACATTGTGCAGCTAAATGCAATGTGCAACTACTAAAGAATGTCCTATAATTTGGTTGTGAAGTGGTTGACATTGCTTTTGCTAGATGTTTGTTTCTTTTCTTGTTTCTGATGCTGATATCTAACATTTAGTTGTTCCCCTTATTTATATGCTTCAGGCATCTTAACTTCTTCCTGACTATTTATTCTCTAATTATTTGTTGAGATGTTGGAGGGTGTTTCTGTTTCTTATTGCTTGAAATTTTTGACTAGCTGAATAATTCAATAACTTACTATGAACAATAAAGGGAGGGAAAGAAGTAGGGGGAGAGCAGAGAGAGAAACATGAGCAGATACCAACATCAAAGGCACAATAACTGGCATAAACTATGCAGTTACATAAATATTTTATTCCTTATCAATCATCTTTTTTAATATAAAGTCCTTGAGGCCTATACTACTTTGTCATTTTTGGCATCCAGTGCTGGAGTTTGTTTTTTCACTTAATATCAAGGTTTCAATTTTTGGTTTGAGACCGATACTGGCACAAAACTTCACGGTATGTCAGTATACCAGTTGACACTGGAGTTTGTCTAGTCCCTGGTTGAAGGATGATCTGTATACATATGAATTGTTTTTGATTGTTAAGGTGGGGCTTGGGGTAGATTATGGAGTCAATTTCACATAGGTATTCTGTCCTGTTCCAGTAGTGTTTGTCTTGGATGGTTGTATTTAGTAAGTTGTTTAATTGTTTATAAAAAGTGATTTACATGCTGCTAAAGAAACAATTTATGCAGTTATAGTTCTATTCTGTTGCATATATATGTGAATTCGTCTCTAAAATGCGCACATTTATCCACTCTGTGTGTTTTCCTTCTCGATATGTTTGTAATTGTGTTTAATGAACAAATGGTACACTACTGATACTAACAAATAGTTTGCTTAAACAAAGCGCTTTTATAATCTTCCAAGTCAGATTTCAGACATTTCACTTCTAAGCAGAACTTTCATTTCTTTTTGCAGGTCTTTGCTCGTTCCAAGTATTATTTAGGCATGCTTTGGGTATTTAATTTAGCTGTCCTCATAGTCAATCGTATCTTTGAAGGCTACTCATTTTCCTTGTTTGGGTTAGTCGCAGAGTTGCCTACTTACCAAAAGGTTTTTTTAATATTGAAATCTCTCTTTATCATGTTACTTTGAAGTTTTAACATTTTGGATCTGGTTGACATGATCAGGCAACAGTTAGCATTTCTGGACAACTACAGAGGTACATTTAGGTGGCATATATGTTTCAATCTAGGTAAGTTGGAAAAAAGACTTTCTTATTAGATTTTTTTTTACAATCCTCTTGCAGTGATGACCTTAAATATGCTTTTTGGTTGTTTACAGTGTCCATTATTATTGTGATTAAGAATTTTGATAGAGCTTTAAATGAGAGCTAACGGTGTTATAAAGATGCTTAGAAAGAAACCACTATTGAAATATCATGTTTTATAGAATCGAGTTGTTGGGCTAGCCATGCTTTATAGATTCAATCATTCACATGTTGGGCTATCTAAAATATATTCCATAAGTTTGTGTAGTTGAGATAAGAATGTTGAGATGAATGTGTGGAGCTGTTAGAAATGATAGAATATGAAACATATTATTAATCTTGTGACAGACTAAGTGAGTCACTTAATATTAGTGATACAAGTAGAGGTAGAGAAACACCTAAGGATTCTTTACTAGAAACAATAAAAAAAGATTTGAATGCTTTTGATTTTGCTAAAGATATTGCCTTGTACAAAGCTTAATTGAGGACGATCCATGTAGCCAACCCCAAGGGAAAAGATCCATAGTTCCATCTGTCAACGGTCAACCCCAATAGTTGGGACTTTTACACTTACTGCACTTCCAGAGAGTTGTTGTACTTGTTATCATTGAAATTGAACCAGCCAATTGATTTTGCTTGCCAGCACAACTGCAACAGCCGCTTGACATAGCATGTATCACCTGATTTCTCAACCAATTATATGCTTAGTTATCAGCAGTGTGCCACTCTAATGGATAATATCTTTGTCAAATCATGTTTCATGCTGTTCTCAGTCATTTCTGATGCTAGTGGCAATGGAATAAATTTCTCTTTTAGGTCCCTGAATAGAACTACAATCTTACTTCAAGGCAAATGATCTTTTTGTTGGGTTTTTTTTTATCAAACAGTTATACTACGCATGATCAGCTATGGATGTGACTATCATTGGTCATACAAAAAGCCCCTTTTTGATCAAAAGGTAGATGTATTTAGTATTTACTATTTAGACTCCATTGTAGAAAGCTTTCTCTCTTTTCTAAAATCTGCCATTTTTATTGTCCGCAAACTACTTGTTGATTTAAGCAGGCTTCTGTTTTATTGTGTCAATCTACATGGTCATGTCTCATGCCTTTTCTCTCTTTTTAGCTTGAACCATGAGGATTATTAATGGAGCTCATTGTTGGTAGGAAAATGACAAAATACTTTCAGATATGAATTTTGGGTTTAGCTCTGAATAAAAAGAATGGAACACATGATCAACTTCTGATCTTTTGGGTGATCTTTAGCATATAAGTTTTATTGGTCTTAGCAAACAACTTGCACCCAAAGAATGAGGTGAAAAGTAAATAGCTACATATAAAATGTGTAGAAATCACATTTGGCTGATCAACTTCTGTCTCTATGATACATGAACTCATTCCACATTTAACAATACAGGAAACTTCATTAATTTCAGGTAAATGTGTGAATTTGAGTGTTAATGGTTTAATAATGAGGCATTTTTCTGATGCCAGAGTCCATAATGTGCATAAAGAAGTGGTCACAAGGTTCTCAGTTCACGAAAAAAGTATTTTTTGCAAATTATTCTTTTTGGCCATTAGTGTCATTTCTTCTGTTGTTTCTAACAATTGATACTGTGTTACCTGTGGTATCTGGCTTGTTTTTGCCTCATTCAGAATATACAATCAAAGGAAGTTTACTTATTGACTGCAAATGTTTGGATGTGTTTATACATTGGAAATTATAACATGCTAATTTCTTTATCCATTTATATTTAGTTATCATGTATGGGAAAGAAATGGGGGTTGGAGTGACAGAAAAAAATGCCTTTTTTCTTTCTCTTTGCCGGTGTTTCATTTCTTTTCTAACTTATTTAATTTTTTTATTTTGTATTTTTTGTTTTGGGGGATGATTGGAGGAAAAGGCTTCGTGCCTCTAGACTAGAGGGAATTAATAGTGAGGTAAGAAATTAGCATATGTACTTCTTACCTTCTTTTGCTCTTTCTTTTCTGGCCAAGTATGGATCTCAATTGATATAGCAAGATTTGGAGTTTGGTTTTGAAAAAGTAGTCGTAGTCATTTTTTTTTATACATGAATCTAGCATGTGTATGATACCTTACTAGTGTAGTACACCCACAGTGTATCTCCTATTACCTAGTTTTCAAGTTTTTTTGCTTGGCCTTCTTATGTAACCAGTGTGTAGTTACATAAAATGTTGCTGCAGCAGCTCTGTCTCCTTTTTTCATATCTTGAATACTGGGGAAAGTCATTATAGAGAAGCTAGCCCTCTATTTAGTTGTAATTTCCTAAGATTTATCATATGTCAATAATTCATGCTTTCCGGTGTGACAGATGTTGATATATCTCTGTAGTCAAACTATTTGTTGATGTATATATAGCTTTAAATTTATGTTGTTAAATGACTAATCTGAAATCTTCTCAGTGTCTTCTGGTTACAGAAACATATGCAACGTTGTAATATATGCTCTTCTGGCAAGACATGTTACTTTTCTCTACAGGTATACATGTTACCAGTGCATCAAGCCTATTAATAGCATATGACATTTCAAGTTATGATGCATAGAGCTTTAGTTTTATAAGCAGAAGAAAATTTTCTTTGGAAGTTCCATTATGAAAAGTTATAAATGCCTTAGAAAAATAGAACCAAAGACCATCTAATCTACATAATTATGATTGATGGCTAGAGAGGAAACAAAAGCATAGAAATCAAATAGAAGTATGAAACAACGATCTTCCTGGTGATTAAAGTTTGTACTAAATTTCACCGGACACTTCTAATTAAATTTTGTTCTGATTTTTTCTGGACACAACTGAAGAAAAATATTTTGACATTGTCCTAGCAATAATAAAACTCTCTCTCAAAGAATTGTATAATCTAGAAATGTTTTGTTAAGTTAGGATGTAAAGAAAAGGTCGGCCCGATGCACCAAGCTCCTGCTAATGTAGTGTATGGGAAGATCAATATACTCAGCTTTACCCTTGCAAGATGAGAGATTGTTTCAATAACTCGAATTTTGATCACCCACGTTGCAAAGGATCACTGATGTATAAAGGAAGGTATGTTATCTTTTATCAAATTAGGATTTGTATATAAAAAAGAAGAATATACAAGTTTGATATATCATATTAATATGCGTAATATAAATGTTCCACATAATGAGTATAGTATGCAATTGCTTCAATAACTATGAATAAGTAATCTAGATGAACTAAAAGAAATTAAGAGTTAGTATAGTTGTTAATAGCCTAACATAGTATATTTTGGTTGCAATTAGCACATCTTGGATGAAATGATAGAATAATAATTATGACCATAAAGCTTTGACATGTTAAATGTAAATCTCTGTTATCGTATTAATAAATGCTTAATATTGTTAAGAAGTGCTGCCTATGTATTCAGCTCATGTTGAAATTTGAAACTGCCTAATGTTGAGTATTTGCGAATAATTGTTAGGTATAGTGCTAAGGCTCTTATCTGCCAAAATTGTTGTGTGCGAATATGTTAATTACTAGTATGAGGTGTGTCTCTTGCATCAGCAATCATGATAACCATATTGACAAAGTATGAAGTCTTGTTATGTGCCGGTAGTCCTAGGATTCATGTTCTAACAACATTGGGGTGCCACAATGTGCACCTTTAACTCAAATTCACCAACATGGACAAATTGAACCCCATATTTAAATTACTTAGGTCTGTCCATCTCTGTATCTTGACCAACCACAATAATGGGGCTTACGACCCTGAAAGAGGGCTGCACACAATGGCCAACCACCCCTATGGCTGGATTGGCATATGTGATGTATGTTTCCACCCAGAATTGGCCAGAACATTTTATGTCTGATTTTGGATAGGCATTGGAACCAATGTGTGATAAAATAGAATTTCCAGTCAAGGTGGAAAGAAAGAGGAAAGGAGATTTGCTAATCTGGAGTAGCATGTTTGCAGCTGTGAGCACTGAGCAGGCTTATTATGTCAATCCTAAAGCCCCCAGGAAAGGAATAAGACATCTGCATTAGCCTCAGATGATCGACTACTTGATTGAGGCATTGATGATCAAGGGAGCAGATCTAGGAAGGGAAATGGGGTTGCTTCAAGGGGCCAACCAGCCCCTATCGTGGACAAAGTAGTGCTAGCCAGCTTTGGGAAGGGTATGCCGATCTCTGTGGGCCCAAGAGGTCTTTGAAAAGAGGGATTAAGAGAGAGTTGGCAGCAAGAATCTAAGGACTTCGGATACTTGTAGTGCTACTATGTCCTGCTTTGATCATATCAAAAGTCCTTAGGGTTAACTAAGTCACATTCTGTTGGTTTCAGTTTCATGAAATTGCAATATCTACCAATTTTACTTGGTTCTTTTAGTTGGGTTCAAATGCCATTTTAAATCAGTTCTTTCAAGCAATACAATGTTTTCCTTTCATTTTTAATTATATGTCTCTTATACTTTTCAAGAGGTTTCTATTTTTCACAAAATTCTTTGTATACACCTTCCATGTATCAAATGATTGTATGCTATCAGTGAATAACACTGTTTCCAATTGATCGACCATGTGGATTTTGCTTATGATAATGCATTTGCCCAAGTTTTTTCTAAATGTTTTTCAGGTAATTTTTCACTTTATTTTATAGTTATATAAATCTGATGTACTCAGTTTAACAGTCTCTCTCTTGTCTTCTTGGCTTATGGTTGGCGCTAACAGTCTTTGTTTTGGCAGGAGAGAAGCATTCATGGAGACAAGTACTCATTTAGTATGTACTTGTGTTATTTGATATATGCACCACTTTATATTGCTGGACCAATTGTAAGCTTCAATGCATTTGCTACACAGGTCAGTCCTTCCTTTTTTTTAACAAGATATCTTTCTTTTGAGGGACTGAAATTGGAATTATTGTTTTAATTCTTCATGCTCCAAGTCAGCTAGAAGTTGGAGCTATATACCAAAGTTTCAAGACAATTGTACTTAAAGATCCAAACCATAGTTTGAATACTGGCCAAGCAACTATCAGGATTGGCATCAGCCATAACCAAGTGAAATGCACAAAAATTAAGGACATGATTTTTGCTATTGGATAGCTTCCTAGTAAAGGACATCCGATCCAGGCTGACACAAAGAAGAGCAGGAAGAGAGGACCAGTAACAGAAGAGTGGAGGGCATGCGAATGAAGAATTTTGCTGATGATTCCTGTTGCCAGGCAACCCATCTTCTTCACCATTGACAACCTTAGGTTTCACAGTCGTGTCTTCATTGTACCAGAAAGAATTGGGTTCTACCTATCACTTTTATGAAGTGGGCAATGCAGCCTCCTTACTGACATAAAGAAAGGCTTCTTTGCAAGGGTGAGCTTTGGTTCTATAGTAAGGTTGCTCCGATATGAACTGGGAGATTGAGATTTAGTCAAGTAAACAATTTGTTTACTTGTAGGTAAATAGTTGCATACTTGACGCACTGAATACCTCTCATTGGTGGAAGTCTCATGCATTTGACCATCATTTTAGAAAATATAAATGAATATACAATGGTATACCATATATACAATAATATATAGTAACTATTTGCATAAATAGTAGGCAACAAATTTGTATAAATAAAGTTGTATGATTAGTGTATAATATATAGCAATAATATAAACATACATGATAAATAACATATTTTTTAATAGAAAACATATAAAGCATAGTTAAAAATTTAAAGCAATAAGATAACAGGAAGGGAATTTTCATAATCTTGTATGTTTCCTTAGTCCTGTCCATGTTAGATAATACCCTAATATTTTTCATTAATTATCAGAGCTTGAAAGGAAGTTGGAGAACGGTAATCAAATCTGAAACAAAGTTTAATGGGCTATTGAATTGGATAGAAATCCTATCTTATGAAAGATTATGGGCCACCTATACATAATACTTTATAGGCCTAAGGTTACGATATGACAAACTCTTTATGCTCATCCCTTTCCTGCTTGAAGCTGAATGCGTGGGGCTTCTTTATAAAAATCAGGCTCAAGGATGCACCTATCTATGCTTTTTATTTGGTATCACTTGTTTGCACTTTTCACCATTCAATTCATCTAGTTGTTAAGTCTGAACTCAATTCAGTTGTTACCTTTGAGCATGTAGAAGCTGACACCAAACTAGACTTTCTTGATTTATGTCTGTTTGACACCCATAAATAGGTGCAACAAGTCTTTTTTCAAGGTTAGATTGATTATGTGTGGTCTGATTATTCCTTTTCCAACTTGGCATTTTGCAATATGTGCAGAAGATTGCATCAGTTGTACAATTTCTTTTCAATGGAAGTTCTCGTGTCTTACTGATGAGAAATGAGAATCTTCTAAACAGCACCCTCACTGTAGTTATTTGATGTTGATGTATCGGATTTAAATATACTACATATATGGATACAAGAGAGATTTATTTAAAGTGAAGGTTATTCTCTGGACGGTACTTGGTGTCTGGATGTCAATGTCATTTAGCTTCTTCAGGTTGTAGCTGCTACTTCTGAAGGTCCATTATGTACTGATTTGTAATGTTTTGCCATAAACATATCAACTCTCATCATACAGGTTTATTTTGATAGGTTGCATTATTATGCCTCAACTGTTAATACTTGTGCACAAATCAAAGAAAAGTTTTTTGGCATTTAAAATAATTCATCCTTGATAGTTGATCACTGCCCGAAAGCTGGTATCTTTCAGATCTTAAAGCAAGATTATGGCATGTCATCTGACATTTTCAAGTAGGCTTGTTTAATTGAGAAATTGAAGTTGCGAGAAGCAATAATTTGTTCACAACAGGGTTCTTTCCATTTTATCTCCATTATTTTTTATCTGTTGAAGAGTCATCTGATTTGTATGTGCATGGGTCTTATGTACTGCTTGCTCACAAATATAAAATTCGAGTTCTTATAATTTATTACATTTAAAATGATAAAATTATACTGGCCTTGTATTCATTTTTCCAAAATGAAAGGATATATTACTGTAAAGACCTAGTACAAGCTACTCATGCTCCTTGGAGCACAAAAAATTACCCAACTCCTCTTGGCTGAGCACAAAAGAGAAAAAAAAAATGCCCAACTCCTCGGCCAAGAGCTCCTCCAAGTAGAAGAGGATCCAAAGTACTGAACAAAATGTGCCAACCAATTAGCACTAAAGTTACCCTCTCGGAACAAATGAGAGACTACACAATCCTGGCCTTGTTGTATATTAACTGGTGCCTAGTTCAACCTAACCTGCGTGCGATGTGCATCTGTAACAGAAGATCCTGAACCAATTTGTATCATTTGGTGTTCTTTGTTGCATTCCACTAAAAGTCTGCATGGTTATTTTCATTTATCCAGTTTCTCTTACTATATTGCTCTTGTAGATGGACATGCCTCAGAAAAACTATTCACTCGGACAAATAATTCGATATGGACTGAAATGGATTCTTAATCTTCTTCTTATGGAAGCAATGACACATTTCTTCTACTACAATGCTTTTGCAGTTAGGTAAGCAAATTATGTAACTGTAATAATGATGAATCTCTTATTTGCAGACAACTTTATTTATTTATGTTTTCTGATAATTGTTTATGCAGTGGATCATGGAGGCACTTATCCCCATTGGAGATTCTCATCATAGGTTATGGGGTATGATATCTTCACTGTACTCACTTTTTTGCTAGATCTATTACATCCTGTACATGCATACCATAAAAAATGTTTTTTGTACTTTGTACTTAAACAGCAATTATTATGATCCAGAGCTAGATCTTAAAGGTAAAACATTAGAGGAGGGTCTAAATAGGCAATTGATATTGTTTAAAGTGGTTCTGCTGCTGGAAAATGTAAGTATATATTTGAAGCATCTGTTTCAATCCAAAGCTCAATCTGAACTGACTCCCTCTCTCTCATCTTTTCTTAATCTTCTCTCTGATCCATATTTCATATGCTTAATGATATAAGTTGACAGGCCTTACCCATCTTTGCTACAAAAAAGGGAGGATCAAACTGAATGCTTAAGTTCCCATAATGATGGTTTCAGTCATAATAACTTTGAAGACTTAAAAAAAATATAAGGGGAAAAAGAGAAAAGGACAAAAATCCATACCTTACAGGTGTTTTAAAAAATAGCACTAGATATATGAAAATTATTTATGATATGAAATTATAAAGGAATAAAGAACCTGAAAATATGAAGCAAGCAAAACCTAAGTAAACTCAGTGGTAAAGAATGACAACTTGCAAGTGGCAAGTACCTCAAACTTAATAATTACTAGGAATTTTGAGAATCATATTGGTATCCGCTACCACATCATTGTCATGACATGGCTGCTACTGTATAACAATGCTGCTTGATCACGTGGGGTAGGTGTG
The DNA here is from genome assembly GCF_036884655.1 of Musa acuminata AAA Group. Lineage (NCBI taxonomy): Eukaryota > Viridiplantae > Streptophyta > Magnoliopsida > Zingiberales > Musaceae > Musa > Musa acuminata. The sequence continues at coordinate 21,554,208 of NC_088336.1, forward strand.
CCATATACTTCATCCTTTCATTGTACCCAAAAAACAAAATCCTTAAATGAAACAGGTGGGTTGAGCTGCAAATATCACTGCATTAAACTGAGCCATAGGTTTTGTTTGTAGGTATCAAAGCCAAAAGTCTGGCTTAAATGAGAGTATCCAATATCAATTTTGGTCAGCAAGCCAATTTTGCTATTTTACATGATTTTCAGCTAAGATCATGCTGAATCTTGAGACTATCTGAGGTATTTATCATTTAAAACAGGGAAGATATTGTTCTCTTGGTACAATGTCAAATTTTTCTCATGATTTATGAGTACTTGAAATAATTGAAATTAGGTTTATATAGATGAAGATCAATGTTTCAACTGTGTCAAGGACTTATTTTGAAATTAATACAGGACTAACATATTCCACAAGCTTACTTTTATCACTCTCTTTATCCAATACTTGCAGACTTGCTTGGTTAATGTCCTTCAAGCCTATAGTTGATTGTCTTGGCTGGTTTTCTTGCCTAGTAAGTTTCTGTTGCAAGTACTTGGATTTGGTTCAAACATTCTCATAAGTTTACAGCAAACAACCATTTCCATCATGGTATTACAGTTGGGTTCTCATTGGTCGGCATTGGTTCTGCATCATTTTCAGTATTATTTTTATAATTAACATTCTACGTGGACTTTGTTGAAAAATATATAAATGAATGTATCTTTTGTTTTATTTGTTTTTTCTTCTGGGTGACAGGTGTTAAACTTTATGTGGTTGAAATTCTTTCTGATTTGGCGTTATTTTACATTCTGGTCACTGGTAATCTTCTGAACTCCAGAATACTTTTCTGATCTATAATCTCATCCCTTCCTCAAATAATTTCTGTATGATCTCCTGCATCTCCTATTTGTATATTGAATCTTAAATTATGACTACCTGATGCTTCCGATATTCATGCTAGCCAATACTCCAAGTTTGGTGTAATTGAAACTTGAAAGAGTCGTGTATGTATGTATGTATCTGCAGTTTGTCATTTACATTTTTTTATGCTTCTTTAAGTGTATTAGGAAAAATAGTGTGATTGATTGCGCAACATTATGATGATTTTTAGAAATCCTTGATGGCCTTTCTAGGTTTCAACATTCAAGTAAGCCTTTTCCTTTTCAAGACTCACCTATACAAGAAAATTGTTCTTATTCATAGGCTATATATGATGTTCTCCTACACTTTGTAAAGGAGTATTTAGGTTTTTGCTTCAAGGCAAGCCTCTTTTGCCTTGGAAGTTATTTATACTAAGAACATGCAATCTTCAGAGGGAAATTTGAGATTATGATAATTAAAAGTTTCAAGAAAGCTAAAGGAAGATTCAAAGCAAATAGGAAGAAGTAATGCTATAATCTTTACTGTCTAACTAATTATAACACAGATAAATATCAGGAAATTAGCACATGTTCCAATTGGTTAGGAATGTATTTTCGTCTTGTACAATTTATGGACTATTGGGAATAACCTACCTATGGAATAATGGAACTGACAATTCTTATGGTCTCTCTGTCAAACATAAATAGACTATCCTGTAGATTTGTGTTTTTGTGATCTGAATATATAATTATAATCTACAAAGTCTTTTCTGTGTTGCACTGTTATATGAAGTTGAATCTGATGGTTTTTGAGATATAATTGTTAGATTTATTGTTATTTAGCAAATTGTATTGAGAATTTCAAAATTCCAACATTATCACCATGACGCTTCAACTGCAGATGACAGGCATTGAGACTCCGGAAAATATGCCTAGGTGTATCAACAATTGTTATGATTTGGAGACCTTCTGGAAAAGCTGGCATGCATCATTCAACAAATGGCTTGTCAGGTTTGTTTCAATCTTCCTTTACTACTTTGCTCAATTACTCACTGAATAATAAATTCTGTTGCTAAATTACAGGTACATGTATATTCCGCTCGGTGGTTCTCAGAGAAAGCTACTCAATGTGTGGGTTATTTTTACATTTGTAGCAGTCTGGCATGACCTGGAGTGGTAATTCTATTCTGTACCTGCCTGAAAATTGCAATTTCTTCAAACAAGCAATTTTCAGCTTTTAAGTTAAACAATGGTCCATCTGATGTTTTTGTCCAATAGGAAACTTCTTTCTTGGGCATGGTTAACATGTATATTTTTTGCTCCTGAGATATTGATCAAATCATGCAGCAACGCTGTTCAGGTATTGCTATTTTCCAGTTACAAATTGTCTGTCTTGGGAACCGTCATATTATAAGCTATCAGAACCATGATGGCCATATTAAATAATAATGGCATACATGATCTGTTGTTTTGATAATAATGACATCCACATGGTCATGTGTTGTTATTCATTTGCTCACAAGATGTGAATTCATATGATTTTATTAACCTGTTCCATATACAAGTTAACAAAGTGCACCCATCTTTAACACAATTCTAAATCAAGTATCTGACAAGATTATCATCGATCAAAAATTGAAAATCTCAATAGTGATAAGTATTGAGAAGAATATTAACCTTAAAAGTTTCCATCATTGGCTGTTCTTGAGCATGGGGGCTATTATGCTAGGAAGATATTCAAGATCGTAGTGTGTGTGCCTTTGGTTGGTCTGACATCACCAGCTTTGAACCTTATGTGCCAAGGTTAACTGGCATGGGCTGAGATGAGGTTGTTTATTTTTTACATGGCCCATCATGATAGTGAATAGAGTTGATGTTGTAGCATTCTGTGCCAATTTTGGCATACAGAACGCCAATAATTAGTATACAAATAGCATATTTTCTTTCTTGTAATTATATCTCATCTTTGTGGAGAATAGACCTGTCTTTTTGGACAATTCATCAGGATGTTCCTAGTTAAACAAGGTTTGCCGGATGAGGACAATCTTTGGATTTTGGATTGGGATTGAATCAGATCTGCTTTATTAGATTTTTAGGCATCAACCTGAATTGGCAAGAACTGGTTACAGTGGCTGAATATGTGAATAACTGACTGGAATCAGCTTTGACCTTGTGCAACTTGGTTGCACCCAATTCATTTGCGTGGTTCTGTAATTTTTTAGTTCCTGCTCAGTTTGAGCTCCTCCTGATCTGGCTCTGTTATCAGCAGATCCTGCATACCGTGCATGTTAAATCCCAACTGAGTGTTACCAGGCCTGCGTGATCACAATAAGAATTGACCTTGTATAATGGTAATGAATTTGTCAGTTTTTAGCATATGTCTCATAGATGTTTGATTAAATTCTGAGTGGCACTCAACCTGTCCTTCTATTGGTCACAACATATTTATTTTAGAACCAAGATACTGTTCTGTTTTGTATGATTTTGGTTGGCTAATTATTATTACATGTTCATAATTTATGCATGCTATCAGGTAAGAAGTGCTTTTGGGATGTGCATACAACGTGAACTAAGTGCTATTGCAGGTGCTGTGACAATATCATGCCTTATGGTATGTTTCATATTTATCTTAAGGTTTTCATTGTTATGAAAGCTCATAAATGATCATGCTACAATAACAGTTTGAATTAAGATTCATTGTAGCTTCTCTTTAGATCCTACACTGAGCACCTGAAGAAGTCATTCTGCACAATTCGTGGAATTTTACAAATTATATGCTTGATGTGTGAATACTGAAAAGTTACTTTAATTTATATCTTTGTCTATACATGAATATCTGCTGAAGTTGCATAATAATAACCTGCAGAAATAGTTGTGGTCCTATCGTTCTTGTGTCCATGTACTAATCTGCATCCTCTATTAAAAAACTAATCAGTACTCATACTCAAGGAGCTGCTAAAACCTAGGTTTCTTTCCAAGTTCACTGAGTTTATTCTTTTCTCCATAATGTGTAACTATATTACTGTAAATGTATCAGATGAATAAATAATATGGAAAAGGCTTGTATATTTTTTAAGCAGATGACTGCACTGTCATGAACTTCTGTTTCTGGTTTATTCTGGTTTACAGGTAGCAAATCTTGCTGGCTTTGTTATGGGACCATCAGGAATAAAATGGCTGATTTCTCGGTTGCTTCACAGAGATGGTAACTTCAAGACCAATTTCTTTCTATGTTTCTTAATCGACTCATAATATTCCTTTCTGCGTTGCACAGGTTTACCTATTCTAGCGGGCACATTCACAACATTTTATGTAGGAACTAAGGTAATTGTTGATCGTTACGGAGTTTGTATTGATCACACTGGTATTCCACCTATAACTGGCTATTTTCAAATTCGCAGCTAATGTTTCATATCCGTGATGCCAAAAAATGCAACCAGCTGAAGGATCACTGAGACTTGAGCTTTTCCACCGGTTGAGGAAACTACGAAACCTCACTCGGTTCATCCTTTTTTTAATTTTCCTAACATCTCATCGGCAAAGACTAGAGGCAAATGGAGATGTTAAAGTAGGCATTATCAAGGCAAGTAATTTCAGGAACAAGATCTCATAAGCCTGACACTAAGCTTACAAACTTTGCAGAGTCTACTGCTGGGGACTAAACAAGACGCGACAACAAGTCTACTCTGTAAATTTTTATACTCCAACTGCGTTCAGATTCCTTTATGTAATTTTTGTTAAAAATATTCATCAAGAGTGATAAAAAGAGAAGATAATCTCGTGTCATCAGGGATTGAAAGAGTCGAATTATATAACCTAAAAGTTAAGCTTTTTCTTGTTGAATTGGTGTATCTATCTATGTATTTAATTCAAATTCATCATTAATATTTTTTTTTGATAAGTTTATATTATTAAAAAGTCAGTGTACAATCTACTTTCTCTCGGTATCAATCCACCCACCCGAGACAAATTCTGAGGCCAAATCCTTGTGCCGATCCAAGGGTAGTGGGAGATCGATTGTGGTCGCGGAGGAGAGCTCGTGCAGAAATCGAGAATAGAAAACGAGGGAAATTGTAGTCTTCCGGGTTGGTTCATGTATGGTCCATGGCCCAATCAGCAGCTATGACTAAGTCGGATCTAATTTTAATTGAATCCGGTAAAACTTGTCTCATCTCGCCAACATAATTAAACCCGGCCCGTAAGTTAACGGATCTGATACAGATGGACAAATTTGAACCGCGAATTGGATCGGGTTTGATAAGGTATCTCGATTCCGTCTGATTCCGACCCGAGCAACAGTGGCACGCTGACAAGCCCACAATTCCCTGCCTCAACGGGCAAACACAGAATTGCTTAAACCAGCTTTAAAATAGTTGCAGTATTCCTACCCTCGATTCAACGTAACACTAGCAATCACTCACCTGACAACCACGTCACCACTCTCCGCTTCTACCCACGCCGAGCCCGGGCGGTCCCGCGTCCCACTTTAAAAGCCCCCGACCGGTCTTCTCCATCTTGATCTCGTCGTGTCTCACCCGCTGCAGCGGCATGAGTGGGTTCACAGAGCTCGGCTTCGCTCTCATCATATTCTTGTCCCTCTCCCTTCTAGGGTTAGCCGCCGAGCTCATCTACCTCCTCCACCGCCGGCGGCGGAGGTGGCTCCTTCAGCAATCCACTGCCGATCCCGAGCTCGGCGGCGGGCCGTCCTCCGGGGATCTCCTCCTCCACGTCCTCTGCTTCGAGCCCCGCTCCCGGGTCGAGCCCGCCTGCGCTGCCCCGTCCTTCGCTCATCCCTCCGCCGCCGCCAATCCTGCTTCGCCGAAGCCCCCGGTAGATCCCGCGGAGGCGGAGTCGGATTCCGACCCAGAGGAGGAGTGCGACTTCGACCGGTGGCGGGCCACGTACTTGGGGCCCTCCCGAGCCCTGTACACCATCAACGAGGAGGGGGAAGACGACGACGAACATTGGGAGGAGGCAGAGGAGGAGGAAACGCCATTCGCGACGCCGTGCTCGTCGCCCGGGTTCTACACTCCGTCGCCATCTCCGCCCCGCACGAGGGAGTAGGCCAGCGACGACGCCGGGAAACTCTCCCTGGCCGTCCATCGGAGGTGAGGATTTAGGGCGCGCTTTGCACGGGGCCGGGACTGTACGGTCGTCCGTACGAAACTATGAGGTACCATTGGAGTCTCACTCGGTATTTTAATTTGTTTTTTCTGTTTTCCCAGTAAATTATTTCGCTTTCAGCCACGATAGAAAGAATACATTTATAGGCCACTAAATGCTGATAGGCGTAGTTTCCTATATATATATATATATATATATATATTGTTGTATATGAGTGAAGCTTTTGGGACTTTTGAGGCAGGACAAAATAATGGAAGTAGCAGTAATGAGTGTGATGAGAGAGAGGTGTGGTTGGTCGTATGCTGAGTAATTGCACTGCTTTCAACTGCTAGGATTGTTATGATGGACGTAGTTTTTGGGATCCAAGTGGCAACCAGGTTCTCACATCATGGCCGGGATGGATGATGGATGATGGATGATGGATGATGGATGACTTTAGATGCGGATGAGCATTCAACATGCAAACAGCACCGAAACATTTATTAGCTTTGACGGAAGCCAACACTCAAAATCTTTGAACCTCCTGAAAAGTAGGCATCGGTCATCTGCATCCTCCTTTGGGGTGACACCCATCATTATCAAACTGTTCTGTGCCTTTAGCTTTGCAGGTTTGTTTTACTAGTTTGCCCGTCTGCTTTCTTCACCTTTTTGCTTTAGTTTTGTATCGGTTCCCTCTAAAATTTCCACTCTCCTATTTGTTCCCACCCACCGTATGAGAGATGTTTGAATTATGATCTTGAAGTATGCTTCAACTTTGAGGTCGAATCTTGACTCACTGATCCACAGCATTATATTAGTCAGATCATATCATGTGTTTGAAATCTGTACTTGTCTCTCTTTCATCTATTGAACTTTGGATTCAACTTTGGGTGTCGACTCTAATCTGAGTTGAATCACTCGATCAAATTATTTTTATCAGTAACACTGATGTAGTCACAGCTTGTCCCACCAGACACTTCCCACATGCTACACCAACTACTATCATTAATGTTGGATGTTGTTATCTAGTACGAATCGAATAGGGTGGGGTGGGAGTTCATTCTCGAAGACAAAGCTTGTAGGTGCCAACCAAGGATGCTGTGTACACAGTGAATCCAAGAAGCTCTTCTCCCGAATCAAGTTTGCTTAGGCTTTGAGAGGTCAGGCACTAGGAATTATTCTTGGTGAATTCCTCCATAACCCTTACTACTGAGATCTATAAATGTTTGTGTCCTGCATGCAACAATAATATTGTGTTGTGTGCAACACATGCTTCCCCCACCAAGAATAAGTAGGTAGCAGATACATACATGGAGTATGATGTTCTTAATACTCCACTGGAAAGTAATTATTTAGGTAGCAGATACATAATTATTTTGCTGTACAAACCAGCCTGTTCATGCTTATGAATTGGTGTGTGTGCAAAATTGCAGTGGCCATGGCCACTTCCAGTCACCCATTTAATGAATGTGCACCCACCGGTTTCCCAGCCTTCTCAGAAAGTAAGATTCTTCTGCCAGGGTTTTGTACTGTACCAATCCCAATTTAACATATAATTTCCATTGTAGCTATAACATACTCCTGAATGACTCAAGTGTGCGCAGGATCACTATGAACAAATGATGAGTACCATGCTTGCTGTAGTCACAAGTCACAGGGATGCAGCTAATTTCCTGTGATCAATGTTGTTGTTGTGTGAAATAAATGCTCCCCTTCTTCATTTATTCCTTGCTGGTAATCTTGGGACTACCACGAGTACTAAGATTTCATGTTTCTTATTGACAAACTGATGTTTCTGAACATCATGTAAAGAAGAAATAAAAATACTAAAGGATAATAAGCACATCACAAAAATGAATGGCATGAAAGCAGAGTACAAAGCTTTACCATGTTCAAGTTATAACATGACCTGACCAAGTAAATTGTTATACAAGTAGTGGCCAAAATGTTGTGTGTGTGCACCAATATTTCCCTCTCCATGAGAGTCAGTTCCTCACTGTAAAGTGATTCATTATTTATTTTTCCTTTTTCTTTTGAGGGAGGAGGCTTGTATAGATTTCACTTACAATTGTGCTTGCCTTTTTGCGTTCAGGTAGGACACTTATTTGTGCATCCCTCTGTTCAGTCTTAGGCAACATCAAGACAAGAGCTTGTCAGTGATTTTGTACTGATCTATGTTTTTGGCTCATCTAGGGAACATAAAAAGAGAATCTAGATGTTGATGAAGCAAATGAGATAAGGAGCAACTGATTGGGTGTTTGTGGTTACTGATTGATTAGGTGTACTTTCATGCACCAAGACACACAAACTGCTTTATCTTTATGTTTGAGACTTATAGGATGCTAATTGGTGTGATCAGAAGAATGAGAAGCTGAAATAACTTGTAGAAGCTGATGAAAGCTTGTCTGTCACCTTACAGATCTTTGTCCCTCTTTGTTCAGCATGCTTTTATTGCCACAAAGCAGTCACCTACTTTTCATGTTCTTGCTCTTTTTCTCTTCTACAGAGTAATCCAATCAGCTGTGACCTCTGTAAGATGCCAAAGCAGAGAAGAACATCACATGTTATTAACACAATGTCTCCTGTTACCAATTTCATGTCAGCAACTCCAGTGAAGATAGAAGCTGCAAAGATAAAAGTCACCACTGCAGAAATTGCAATCTTCCACACAAAGCAAGCCAATTCAATGCATGCCTGTCCAATTCTGACATGGGCTGCTTCATTATTTTCCTAAGTTGCATTGAGATGAAATTTATGAGAAGAACCCCACACACACACACACACCGCCCCACAACATTGTATTGTCTCAGACATCAAAAAGTCCAAGGAACTCCTCTTGACCAATGTCCTTTGAGCATGGCCAACTTGCTCTGCTCCAGGAGTGGCAGCATTCAATGCTCCCCACCTCTCTTCCCATGTCGCCATCACTATAAAGGTTCAATTGTGCAGATAAAGCAGCAGGAGGCAGAGAAGGTACAGAGTCTGCCACCACTATGGACAATGAAGCACAAAGAAGAACATGGACCTCACCATGTCAATTCCATGATAATTATCCTTGGCGCAGGATACGCAGCCACATTATTCTTTATTTATATGTACACACATCAGCACAAAAGCAACCAAGGATAGAAAGAAGACAGGAGGAAATTAAATCTGATCTCCTCCTCCTCCACCCCCACCACAACCACCATTTTGTTCTCAGAAATGACAAAAGCCCTCCGCCATGCTGGTTCACCATCCTTCTCTTCTTGTATTTATTCCACGAGACAGGAAGAGAACAAAACAAGTGGCCTTTAGGGTTCATCTCCTCTCAATAAGTCCAGTCCTGAGGCAGACCCGTCTCTGCAGGAGGAGGAGGAGGAGGATGCTGAAATGGCATGCCTTGCTCCCACACTCCTCCATTTCTTGTCGCCTGCTGCTGCTGCTGCTGCGCTCCTCTGCCTTTCACATCTGCAGAGCAAAACAATGCTACTGTCATCAAGAAAGAATCCGCAGTACTACGGCATTATCTACCACTGAGAAGAAAGAAACATCATGAAAACATTTCTCGAGAAAGATGAAACACATGCATGCAAGTATACATGATGTGTGTCCAAAATACTACAAGATATGTTAGCGTTTGAAGCTTACAGGGTTTCTTCTTGTCTTCGTCTTTGAAGACCCGTGGGAGGAACACGCCCGTCCCCCCGCCCTCCCTCGCCGAACCAGGAGATGGTAATGGAATGAACCGGTCCGGAACCGGTTGGACCGGAGCCTGCACCACCCCGCCTCTGGCCGCTCCAAAGGTTGCCTATCATTCATGATTCACCCAACCAGCCCTTGTCATTATGACGGAGAAGGAAGAAGAAGAAGAAGAAGAAGAAGAAACCGGATCGACTCCGGTCCAAACTCACCTGTGTCTGAACCGGTCTCGACATGGAGCAAAACCGGAGCATGCCGGGGCTCGAACCGGGAACACCCCGCCCGCCATCGCCGGTCATGAACCCGGCGTGAACCACGCCGAGTCCGACGAGATTTTCCGCCCCTGCCAGCCGGGGCGCCGGCCTACTCTGCTTGAAGCCGAACACCTGTCGCCAGAAGACGTAAACCGTGAGCGAAGATGACCCGAAGAGAGGAGACGGGAAGGGATGGGGAAGCGAAGCGAGACCCGAGGGCGGGGCGGGGCATGACGCGGCGGTCCGAACGCGGGGAGGAGGCCGGCCCGGTCGAGCATGCAAAGTGCGTCGAGCTGGCGAGCGATGCCTTCGAGGTAGGCTAGGTGGGCGGAGCAACCGGGGGAGGCGGCGACGGCGGAGGAGGAGGAGGAGGACGAGGAGAAGGGGCGGCGAACGCCGACGTCGCGGATGATGTCGGAGGGCAGCCAGAGCTCGCCGTCCTCCAAATCGGGTGGGAAATCCGCCATCGGACCCCACTGTAGAACCCCAAGCGCACAGCGAGCAGGCGGGCGAGGGAGGGAGAGAGAGAGAGAGAGAGAGGGTGAAGATAGATATAGCGGCGAGGAAACTGGTCAAGGGGCATCATGGTAATTTCGTGTGGGCAGGAGACGAGAGTAGCGGAGAGCGGATATTTGTGGCTGTTCGTGATAGCGGCGCCCAAAACGAGGCCGAAGAGGGGAGTGGGGCGTAGGACTTCTGCTACGGGGACTCACGTTTCGACGCGAACCCGCGAATCTGCGTTTCGTGGAATGCAGTGATGTGTGGAGGGACGGGTGGGTGTAAGCCTGAGCGGGTGGGAGAGGCGTGGGTAATTTAATTTGGGAGACAGATATGGCAACGGCGCCAGCTTCGGAAGGATCCCGCGAAGCGGCGCACGTGGAGGAATGCGAATTTGGGCCGTTCGATTTAGGACACGTGGAGGAATCGCGGATCCAGAGCGAATGTAACGGCACTTTTTGGCGCCAACAGGGAACCGTCGCCTTCGGGTCGAAGGGGAAACGGTAAGCGTGAGGCATGCGGGGCAACCAAAGTTACGTGACGAGAGTGGGCCCGCGGCCCCCGCCACGTTCTCCGGGCCCCTTCCCCCCCCCCCACCCCTATTAATGGCGGTTGTGCGGGCGCCTCGTGGCTCGTCTTGAAATGACCCAAATGCCCTCGTCTCGCCGAAACGACGTCTCGTGTCGTGAGTTAAGCGGTAACCGGAGCATGAATTTACCCACGGCGTCTATGTTTCTCTCTCTCTCTCTCCATGGACATTAGCACATGTGGCAATTGAAGGACATTTAGTGTTGACTCGCTTCGACGACCTTAAATGGTCCGCAAACATGTTTTGTTTGATAATTGACACACAATTTCAACCGTGCGTAATGTTTGACGGGACGGCGTGGGCCGGCATGAGATCGATCGATAGATCCTCGCTTATCTAAGCGCAGAAATAATCCCTGTCGTTCGTTGACTTTTCGTAAGAAGCTCGTAGTTGACATCATTTTCTGAGAGCACATTCGTAGTGTAAAAAAGGCACAGCAGCATCGTATAGCCGCTGACGCACATTCCTTAAATACAACATCGGATATAGCTGAAAACTAATGATGATATAAATCACTAATCCACACAACAAGGTTTGTCATTTTCCTGATCAATGAATGAGAAGCAAAACGAATCATGATGCGTCATAACAATTAAATATTGCGCTTGGGAGTTTCTTAACCTGATCTTGTGACTAACACCATCTTGTCAATCAATCAGGTATGCATGGCTGCTGCAAAAACTGGACGCCAATGGCTGAGGAAAAGCACACAATGGCTGAGGAAAAGCACACTGCACTAGTGTCACGACCTTAGCTGATTTTACCTAAGGCGTGCGGCACCCTCGCGCGTCCGTCCGCAAAGATCAGCCTCCCCGAAGCTCCCCATTGTCCCCCGAAGCCCCCCATTATCCCTTAGGACCAACAAAAGAGAGAACGGGTTAAAGAGAACGCCTCAATCGGGATCCACAAGCAAACATGTCCGAAAAATACTTAATAGACAATGCAAATTACAAACAGACTTTACAAGCTCTGAACAGTGGCACAACAAAGGGTAAAATGGTCCATTACAGACCGAAAAGCTCTCGCACGTGTCCACATGACACAACATTTATTTACAAGCCTAAAGAGACCACCAACCCAACTAACATGGGACTATTTAGCCTTCGGCCGCCCCTCTACCTACTGTACAAGGCATGAATATGCCAAAAGACAACGGACAGACATAAGCATTACATCCAACATCTTGTTTAGAAGTTTGTCCGTTACATTCTCCCCCACTTATCCCTTCGACGTCCTCGTCGAAGCCTTTGTGAACACTGCAACTCTTCGCCTTTGCCGAGTCTTCAATCTTTCGCTCCAGCTGCAATGCGCCTCTTGGCTCCCAGCTGCTCTCCGCTGCTGTTTTTGAGTAGTCGAACCTTTGATCCGCCATGCTGCTTCAATTCACCAATGACTCTGACTTTGGTGTGGGGTTGGCTGAGTTGTGTTGATCCTTGTTGATTCCTGCGGATCCGCCAAATGAAGGAAAAGACCATCCTTATTGCGCTAGTCTCTTAAAAAATCCTCATGCTGCTTGAACTGGGTGGATGCTTGTTGGAGCTTTAACGAGCATCGTCTCGCAAACTTCTGAAGCTTTGGGTCCTTCCTCCACAAAATCTGCTCATTGACTCTTCTTTTAGTTAGTTGTCACATCCAAGTAGGTTCGCATCACTTCCGCTTTCGATTGGCATTTCGTTGGGAAATGAAGCGAACAAACTACTCTCAGTAGCACTGATCACCGTTGGTGAGGATTTGACAACTATTGTCTTCCATTGTCTTCGAAGGGTCTTTGAACTTATGTAGAGCTCCTCTGCTGGATAGATAAGAGAACTGGGGTACTCGGTTTCGCCCATTCTCTTAAGAATTGAGAAGGCAAAGGTTACTTGACTTCGCCCGCCTCCTCGAGGTTGTACTTCATGCATCAAGCTGGTTACTAGCCTTCGCTTGCTCTTTGCTCACACTTCTGAAGCACTTGAAGTGTTTGCACTCCTTGCATTGAGTTAGCTACTGTGATTCACCTTCTCAATGCCATTGAACTTCTGAAATGCAGGAAGTTTTCACCCCAACTTGGAGTAATTCTCTGATAGATGAGGTCGCCTCTGGGATTGTACCGTCTTCTCCATCAACCCTGCCACCTACTCCACTGAGTAGCAAAGGTACAGCACCGCGTACTGCCTGCTTCGTTCCTTGGTCGTGCACTCTTGCATGACCCGAAGTCCTTCACTTATGGCTATCTTGATGAGAAACTTGTTGACACTGGTCTTACAAAGTTTCTTGGCCTCTGCCCTTCAGCCTTGTCTCGGTACTTGGAGATTGCCTCTGCATGCTCTACCTCCTCGGCCCCTTTCACGACCAAGTGCTCTCCCTCCGTGAGAGCAAGGGATCAATGACTTGCACGAAAGTCCCGCCTCTGCGGTACCATGGCACTGCCATGCCCATGGCCCTACTATCCATCGCCTCGCATCTGTATCCCTTTTCTGCATGATCAGTAGAAATGTCTCTGTGGCACTCCTCTGAGTCCACCTCCATTCTAACCGATGCTTGATTTTGGGTAGCTAAGTCCCTCTGGACTCATCGTCGCTTCCTCGCCCCTTTCGACCCCCTGCTTCAACACCTCTGTGTACTCCAAGCAGTCCGTTTGGTCGATGGAAAGACAGACTGCAACTCCCATGCATGGCCTCTGCCATCACGTTGTAGAGTTTGCACCGATTCTGTTCTCCTTAGCTTCCTTGGTAGCAACGTTCGCTTACTCGACTTTGTCCTCTGACTTGTCGGGCTCCCTTAAGCGAATATGAGCTCTGGAGAAGTCCAACTCTCCAGCTGCTTCGATCATACCTCTGCATGACCAAGTCCCTCCCATGGAACTCACTGGTACTTGCATTCGAACTTTTCCCTTGGTGGAACCTAGCCCCCATATGCTAATGACCAAGGTTTCCATCCGATGCAAAATTCGGTGCACGCCCGGAAGACCCGCCTCTGCGGTACCATGGCCTTCAGTCCTTGAATCCATAGCCCTTCTTGCCGTCGTGTTGTTCACCAAAGCTGAGCTCCCAGTAGCTCCCGATCATACCTCCATATGATCTCATCCCTCACGGGACAGATTGTGTGTATCGCATTGCCACGAACTGTTCCACCACGATCCGCTACACCATGTCGCCTCCTGGTGACATCTCCATTGCATTCTGATCCTTGTGGAATAAACTCGAATTGTGAACCCTCCATGTGTGGCCTTTGCCAATACATCGCAGGGTCCCTTCCACCTTCGATTTTGTTCGCTCCTCTAGCAATCGACCTTCATCCACCCACTCCTGGGTCACACCTAGATGAAGCACCGCTCTAGGACAGTCCGTCGCCTAGTAGCTCTCGAAGTCCACCGACTTCACTGTAATCTGTGCACCATTGTCTGGATCCTGGGCCTCTGCCCCTACCAGCACAATCTCCGCTACGCACTGCTTCCTTTATAGCAACTCAAATGGAAACACTGTGGCATATTCTTCAAGAGTACCCGCCTCTGCGTCCTCTTGCCCCGTGCTAAGGCCCTTCTGAACCCAACTTCGCCTCCATAAATTGAGTCGCCTTAGTTCCTCCATCAAATGCTTCTCCGAGTTAAGGTGCATGTGCCGCGAAGCTCCCTTCGTCTTTGGCACCATGCAAGATGAGTCTGCTCCGTCAGAAAGAAGGACCCATGGAACAACATGATCATACTCTTGCCTCTGCAAGAGTTCATGTCCTTGACCTCTGTCTAAGGAAAGCACTGTGCCTCTGCTCCATGTTCCAACTTCTATGCTGGCTCCCTTCATGCGGCTTGGGTACTTCGCTAAGTTACACCCAAGTTGCTCCGCTCCTCGTTTTTGCATTGAGTCGATGGTGACCCTCGCGCCCACCATTCCACGGGTCAACCCTCCCTTGAGTTCGATCTCCACATCGACTCCAAGTGTGCCTTCATTTAAGTTGTTTTAGGTCGCTCCCCCCGCTTGATCTCATAATGCATCCACCAATGCATTCTCTCGACGAGATCATGCGACAACTTCTCGCCGCTTGCTCAGTCCACCGAGCTTCGTGGAGTAATTGTTTGTTGAGGTACTCCTTCTCAACATGTGAGGTCCGTCTCACATGATTCTCCCTCTGGAGAGCCGGGACTTATCCCTCCTGGATAACTACCCCGTTGGAGCAACATCTCTCTTCATTTCGGAGACCACCATCCCCTTGGACTACTCCGATCTGCTGAACAAACTGTGCATTGTTCTGCCTCCTGCAAACACACTTGCTAGATTGCGACTCCACGTCCATACAGCCCCCGCTGCACCCCTCAAGGCCTAGCAATATGCTGAACTCATTGCACACTTCAGCCTCCTACGGACGTATCCTTCACATGCCGAAGAGAAAGTTTCAATGCTCCATGGCGCCGAGTCTCGGTCGCCTTGGGATGGCCACGAATATTCCATCGTCCGCATACAAGCCAATGCATGAGTACCAAATTCTTCAAGTTAGCAATTCCCCTCACCTCTGTGAGCTTTGCATAACTCTTTTGGTCGTTAAGCAACTCATTCCACCTTGGATGGTCTCATTCTTGCCAAGTGCCTCGCTTGCCTAGAGCACCATCAAGTATAGTTGTCAACGTTGAGCCGTAGCTCAAACTCAGCCATCCCAACCTTTGTGCGCTCCAAATTCTTCCAAGCTTGCCTGTTCTCGTGGTGCCTCTTGCGCGAAGGGTTGGCCATTCCTCTGAATGCCAATCTCAGATGCTCGCTCCTCTGAGCGACTCTTTTCCCTACATCTCCATGCCCGTTTTCCCTCAAACGGTCGCGCGTGTGCTGACTGCCCTCAACGCAGCCCCGCTAGGTCCCCCACGTTTGCATGTCAAGTGTTTCTATGAGTGCTTGTCCTGCTCTGATACCATAATGTCACGACCTTAGCTGGTTTTGCCTAAGGCGTGCGACACCCTCGCGCGTCCGTCCGCAAAGGTCAGCCTCCCCGAAGCCCCCCATTGTCCTTTAGGACCAACAAAAGAGAGAACGGGTTAAAGAGAACGCCTCAATCGGGATCCACAAGCAAACATGTCCGAAAAACACTTCATAGACAATGCAAATTACAAATAGACTTTACAAGCTCTGAACAGTGGCACAACAAAGGGTAAAATGGTCCATTACAGACCGAAAAGCTCTCGCACGTGTCCACATGACACAACCTTTATTTACAAGCCTAAAGAGACCACCAACCCAACTAACATGGGACTATTTAGCCTTCGGTCGCCCCTCTACCTGCTGTACAAGGCATGAATATGCCAAAAGACAACGGACAGACATAAGCATTACATCCAACATCTTGTTTAGAAGTTTGTCCGTTACACTAGGACAAAAACTCTTCCTGCAGAAGACAAGAAAGACAAATAGCCCACCGCAACATTATTTCAAGATAGGATAGGTTTAGTGAGCTAAAAAACTATCAACAAAGATACATAGAAATGCTGCAAACTTAAAAGGCTGTATGGAATCAAAACTTCAGTAGATATCGCTGGAAGACGAGTTAGTATTGAAAAGAGGTTTTGCGCAACAGTATTTGCAATAGTTTGCTGTTGTCTTCGACTAGATATTAAAGCAATTAAGTTCAAGTTTGGACAATATGACTCTTAAAATTAAACCCTCCAAACTGTAAGTTTGGACATTTGCTTTCTAATTCCTGCACTTGGTTGTCCGAACGTGACACAATTACCATCGAACCTTTGTCCGGCAAAGAACTTGCTATCATTATTCTATGTTATGTGTTATTGTTATAACATCAAGCTATAAAAGAGATAAATTTTACTTGATCTCTAACGAAATAGAAGTCGATGATAATGTGCTTCATGCGTGCGTGAGCGAAATATTAGATTGGTGCATAAGTATGTGGCATATATATTATTACAGCATATTATATGAGTGGATTTGAAGGTGACGTCAAGTTCCTGTAGTAAATTAGTGACCTAGTTGAGTTTTGTAATAATGGTGGTGATAACTCGGTATTCAACTTCAATGGTGGATTTTGTTATTATTTTCTATTTCATAGAACTCCTACTGATTGGATTTGCTCTAAGGAAGATAATATAGACTGATGTAGACATTCTATTATTGATGTTGCTTGCCCGATCAATGATGTTGCTTGCCTAAGATATTATCGACGAAGACATAGAGATTAAGAGTGTTTACTAAGAAAAAGTATATAATTGAAAGTTCCTTTTGGATATCATAGAACTCGTTTTACTGCAAACCAATGCGTAGTGGAGGGTCGATGCATAAATTATAATAATTTATTGACTGCAAATGAGATGTCTAGATGTGTGAGAGATAAGTACTATAAGAAGCTAATAACTTATCGATATTGTGTGGGATTCGTAGTAGGATTACCATCATATAATTTGAGTGATTCAGTAGTAGTAGAGAGGGGTATAATAACTTCTTTTGCATTCTGCATATTCGTCTTTGATTGTAGATCTTGAATATACTCTTTTTTAGATAGGAAATATCTTTTTAGATATGAACGTTACTTTCACTCCCAAAAAATAACTTAAAGTTTCCAGATCTTTGATAGAGAATTGATCTACCAACTACTTTAGAAATTCCTTAATCTTAATAGGATTATTACCTATAATGATAATGTCATCTATATACATCAATACATATATAGTACTTTTCTTTTGTTGTCGTAGAAATAATAATGTGTTAGACTTGGAGTTGATGAAACCGATTGACGTAAAAAAATGAGCCAAGTTTCGTATACTAGGTTCTTAGAGCTTAGCAAAGTTCATAAATAGCTTTTCGTAGTTTAAAAATATTATTTGGATATTGAGGGTGGATAAAATTAGAAGGTTGCTGTATAAAGATATATTTAGTTAGGGTCCTTTATAAGAAAGCATTGTTAACATCTAGTTGGCATGTGTGCTAGTCTTGAGTAATAATCAAACTCAAGATAAGTCTGATTGTTATCAATTTAACAATTGAACTAAATATTTCTATGAAGCCAACACTTGATCGTTGATGAAATCCTTTTATTACTAGATGTGCCTTGTATCTAACAACAAATCCATCTAGGTTCTACTTAATTCGAAAGATCCACTTACACCTAATGATATTTTGTGTAATGAAATGGTATAATAGTTCATGTGGCATTATAGAGTATGAGATCATATTCTTCACACATTTTATGCTAGTGTGAAGATTTTTGGGTTTGGGCGATGGTTGTAGGTTCAATAAGTCTAGGTGGAGAGCTTGTGGAAGCATAAAGGTCAAGGATTTGACGTAGCTTGAAGATGCTAATTTTAGAGTATGTTATCATATGATGTTTAGGTGTGATAGTATTATTGAATTGTGTTGGAGGTACGAGAATTAGTGAAGAGTCATTAACACGTACCTGATCAGATTGATACACTTCCATGTCTCTTGACAAAGACATCAATTGTAGAGCCAAGGATATTGCTACATTTAACATTGCAATTGGTAGAGAAGTAAAGAAATTACACAGAGGGATAAGGGACTACTGAACTAGAGTGATAATAGAGTGTATATAAAACTATTAGTTAGCCTGATGAGAGACGTGTTTGAGGGATCTAAGATAAACGAGCATGTTTAATACAAAAATATATTTAATAAAAAATCCATTAGGAAGATAAAAAAAATAAATTAATTTGTAATAAAACTTTTAAAATTCTTAGGCCAATTAATTGATAATTTTTTGTCGATATCTTTACGCTAAATTAAAATTTTCTAAAAACCTTTATAAAAACTAGAATTTGCAGGCCAAATAAGTTTGTATGCTCAAACATTGAGAAATGCATTAATCCAACACTTTCATTCTCAAACAGTTTGTGAGCACTAAAAAGACTAGATGATTAAACATAACAAAACCTTGGAACTTGTGACTCGAGGAATACCATCGACACCAACAGAATGCAAACGCCATTATCGCTCAGCAAAGAACTCTCTTGTCGCGCCGGCCCTGCACTTCAAATTTGGCACACTAGAGAACAAGAAAGGGTAGTGACGTGGGTAATAACGACGATAAGACTCGGATTGACATCAGCTGCCCCAGATGACGCCTCGGTTGACCTGACACCATCTGGTCAAACGGATCATAACGTCGACCGAGGCACATTAAACATCTTGCTCAGGCTCGGTCCTTCACGCCACGCCAACACCAGTGTCAGACGCTACCAGGAGTACGAGCCTGCCTCCTGCAAGCGGGCACATAAGGAAATAGTAAGCTTCCATATAAATACCCTCGCATTCTAAACGGGAAAAGAGAAGGGGGAGGACACCAACATAGATAACAAACCCCTACGATTATTCACTAACTTGATCGTCGGAGGGGTCGGGCCGAGCTCCCCCGACCCGACCTTTGTGCAGGTGCGAAGCCGAAGGTCCCCACTGGACGTGCATGCGAGGAGTTCTTGCCCGGAGAGGATAGCGACCCCATCCCAATCGAAACACCGGGACCGGCCACCTCAGTAGTCTCGAGGCACATCCCAGGGAGATCCCCGTCATCCGGACCCGAACCAAGCCACGGCTTAAGGTTGTTTACACTAACATTTTTTGCGCTAGAAGGAGGGCCGGAATGTTGAGTGATCACCCGATTGGCCCGGAGGAACCTGCGGCTGAGAGGTCACATCCGATTGGAGCTTCAGGGGAACATCCCCCACATGGAGATCTTCGTGACGAACACCCCGCCACGACCTCGGAGCGCTATTGGTGGATATTCAATGACCCGGGCTTGTCGCCACCCGACGGCACCCCTGCCGACCCGTCGTCCGTGTCGTCTGAAGCCTTTCTAGGCCTCGCCCATCAAGTCCGAGCTCTGACGGGTATGGTGCAAACCATTATCCTGCTCGTTTCTCATCCGGCGCACCCACCTGCGATCCAACCACTACGACAACAGGAGCCGCTCGTTCGGGCCCACACGCCACTTCCGGAGTTCCCTACTTCGCCTCGGGTCCCATCGGCCCCACTAGGGGATCGAGTGACGGCAAATTCGAGAGGCCACTCGGGACCCGAGGCATTATCTTCGGATTCAACGGACTCCCTACGAGCCCAACTACGCTCTGTTAATCAGCGGCTCGACGAAGTACAGAAGGAGGTTCGCAGGTCAAAGGGAGAACTCGGGGTGGACACACACCAGGGGTCTCCGTTCGCACCCGAGATACAAGATCAAACAGTTCCCCCGAACTTCCGGCTCCCCTCTTTGGACACATATGACGGCTCCACCGACCCAACGGACCACGTAGCCACTTTCCGTGCCCAAATGGCGCTATACGGAACCTCCGACGCTTGATGTGCAGGACGTTTCCCACGACTCTGAGGGGGCCAGCCCGCACATGGTACAACGGTCTGAAGACCGGGACGATCGCCTCCTTTAATCAGCTCATCAAAGACTTCGAGCTTAACTTCTTGGCCTACGCCCGGCCGAAGCCGTCCGTTGCACTACTCCTCGGACTCAACCAAGGGGAGGACGAGCCCCTCTCCCATTTTGTGAATCACTTTACAATACAAATCCGGGGGTTGTCGGACGCTCATCCCTCTCTGTTAGTGCAGGCGTTTATGATAGGCCTGCGACCTTCCAGATTCTTCTGGTCCCTCGTGGAGCAACCCCCCATAACAGTACCAGATATGCTCCAATGGGCTAACTAGTACATTGCGGTGGAGGCCTGGGTGGCCATAAGTAGGAGGAGCGACTTTTGGCAACGGGCTCCATAGAAGAAGTCAAGCACCTGCGGTGGTTATCTGATGTAGTCATCGTAAAAGGAATCTAGGCCCTGCCTTAGTCTCTTTCGAGCGAAGGCTCTGTATCTACCTAACTACCTCCCGGCTCTCGGTTAGCTCTGGCCTAACCCCCTTTTGTATCTACACGGCTCGACCATAGACTACCCGAGTCTACCTCAGCGCGGCCTTCCCGCTTGAGTCGTGCTTCTCGGCTCCATGCTCCCCAAGACCATAGCCTCTACTCGGCCAGCTCGATTGAGCTGTGCTCCTCGGCTGCACACTACTCGGGGTCACAGCTGCACATCGAACCCTTCTTAGTTGCTAAACTCCACGATTCCCACACCCCTTGGCAACGGACCGGCAAACGCCCGGTTGTGACAGTTTCTCAAAGCCGAAGCCATGCCTCGGACCCCCCTTTACAGCAACCGACGCATAGCTTCCTTCGGGGGGGGGGGATACGATGAGGGTAATAATGGCGATAAGACTCGGGTTGACGTTAGCTGCCCCAGATGACGCCTCGGTTGACTTGACACCACCTGGTCAAACAGATCGGAACGCTGACCGAGGCACATTAAACATCCTGCTCAGGCTCGGTCCTTCACGCCACGCCAACACCAATGTCAGACGCTACCAGGAGTACGAGCCTACCCCCTGCAAGCGGGCACATCAGGAAACAGTAAGTTTCCCTATAAATACCCTCGTATTCTAAACGGGAAAAGGGAAGGGGGAGGACACCAACATAGATAACTAACTTGATCGTCGGAGGGGTCGGGCCGAGCTCTCCCGACCCGACCTTTGTGCAAGTGCGAAGCCGAAGGTCCCACTGGATGCGCAGGCGAGGAGTTCTTGCCCGGAGAGGATAGCGACCCCATCCCAATCGGAACACCGGGACCGGCCACCTCAGCATTCTCGAGGCACGTCCCAGAGAGATCCCCATCATCCATACCCGAACCAAGCCGCGTCGGTCCCGAAGCCACGGCTTAAGGTTGTTTTGTTAGTAGTTGATACAAGTGGTTAAACATCCTTAAGATTTCGTCTAATAAACACCATAACACAAGCAGCTACTTCTACAGAACAAATAGCAAATAGTGGATACTCTCAACACAACAGAAATCAATGTCTGTTCTCATGGCAGAGAACCAATGGTTCTTCCAACGCACTGCACACAGCACATGCCTCCTCCAATTCCCTGCTATCTAATCTCGCTTGCTCGTCTTCTCACTCCGATTCCGCACTATGTTCACGATTTGATCGACGACAAGCCTTGCAACGACCTGAGGCGAGAATCTCTCGACCATGTCGCTCCTCGCTTTCCTCCCTCTCCTACGAGCTTCCTCAGGGTTGTCCACCACATGCCTCATCAAAACCTTCAGCTGATCGCTCGCCGGCTCCGCCCAGAAATGACCCTTGAATGGCCCCTCCGCTAGCTCGCTCATCCGAGCCACAGACAACGGGTAGGCGTTATCCTCCGTCAAGTACTCGGTCGGTCCCGACCAGTTGGTGGCTATCACCGGTACCGACATGGCCATGGCCTCGACGATGGGCCTCCCCCATCCTTCGCCCCTCGAGGGCAGCACAAACGTGTCGGCCGCCTTGTAGATTCTTGGCAGATCGGACTGCGGTATGTGGGCGTCGAGTAGATAGATCGGCGCCCAGCCATCAGTTGGTTCCTTCATCCCTGACCTTTCGACGAACACCTTGATCTTAGACGAGAAATCCTTGTCAGAGTGGTAAGCGCTCGTAAGGAGGTACAATGCAACCCCATCAGCCTTTGAGAATTCCTCTAAGTAAGCCTTGAGCAGCACATCCCATCCCTTCCTCTGCTCCCACTTGAACACACTGAGGAAAACGAATTCCCTTCCTGTCGAAGCCCGGCTGTTGGAGCCCAAAACTGGAGCTTTCGAAGGAAGAACAAGGGCTTCATGCTTCGCCGGATCGAAGAACTCCACATCGACCGGTTGGACCAGTTTGACGACCTTAGCAGGATCCACGCCGCTTCGGCGAAACGAGGATACATGGAATTCCGTGGGCACCCATACGGCGTCCATCCGATTGCACCGCGCGACGTGCTCGGGGTTGAGCCGATCCGTCTCGAACATGGTGCGGCCGACGACAAACAAGGGATCCTTGTACCCGGTGGGGGGGCACAGCGAGGTCTCGAACAGGGGCGGGTACCACGCGCCGGGTTCGCTGTGGCAGACCACGATGGTCTCGTCGATGCGACACTCGGTGGCATGGAGTTCGTGCGCCAAGCGCCTCGACTCCTCAGGCAAGCCGAGCCAGAACTCGATGGACTGCAAGTCACCATGGTGATCTATCTGGAGCCTGAGCTGAGAATCTCCGGCGTGAGCGCGGAGAGCCGTGATGTAAGACCAAGCCTCGGAGCTGTAGCCACCGCTGGAAAGAAAGGGGGCCATCCATAGAACACATGGTGGGCGTTCGGAGATATGTTGGGCACCAGGCTGCCGTCGGGTGATCGAGATGAGACCTTGGAGTTTATGCAGGAGACCGGGTCGGAGAGCGGGGTGGAGACCGAGGTTCGGGAGAACGAAGCGATGTAGGGGGGTGCTGATCTTGAGAGAAACGGCAACGAAGACGGCTAACAGAGCAGCGGCATAGAATAGCGATGACCTCCATCCGAAACCGAATCGGCGCGGCTGGGGGAGGGTGGGAGGCGACGACGGGGTCGAGGTGTTTGTGTTATTGACCGAGCCGCTCATGGTTGCCAAAGAGTAATTGTCCGGGGATGGGATCTCAAGTAGTAGTCTGTTCCTTCACCAAGGAATGAAGGGAACGCTACAGGGCGGGCGCCCTCTTATAGAAGACGTTACAGGTTTCATGGGCTTGGCTTAGGTTTATCATCAGACCATTGCTTTGACTATTGGCAGTCAGTTCACCAGCCCAACCATCGTGCTGAGGGTGTCAACATATCAAATCCAGGATCGATCCTACTGAGTCATTCAATCGGATCACTGTTGCTGGTATGCAATGGTGATTTGATCTGGATCAGGTTAGATCCAACCCATTGACAGCCCAATATGCCACTGCCCTTCAGCACACAAGCATGCATCTCAGATATCAGATGGTACTTGGACAATGGCTGCTACACCAACCAGAGTGCAATCTCACAATCCTTGCTCAACATTTCGGGTAATTGACACTGTTATAAGCTGTGCCAAACAGCACACCAGTAGCACCAACTTTAGTCTTCGACTGTGCCTACCAAATTCAACAGGGAGAGGATTAACAGCCAGATATTTTAATCTGGATTTTGAAAGCCAATTCTAGCAAGTAATTGTGTCTAGGAATTTCCAACCCAAGGAGAAAGAGGAGTATGGCTTTATCGGTGTCTCAGACTATGCTTCAAAGGAACTTGGCTACCACCAAGAGTGAGCTTTTCCAAATCCAACATCTGCCAATTTAATGTTGAAGGATCTGCAACATAAGTGCCCTTGTCAAAACATTAAGCTATGCTTTTGCTTCTCCGGTGGCGCCTAAGCATCATTTTTAACCTCTCTGCTTCGTTCTTCCGAGACTGGCCCTCACCTGTTGAATTCAGCAAGCAAGAACTAGGTCAAATAAAAGAATGGAAACTACAAGCGGATTAGCAGGTATACTACCACAAATATCCCTGTCTTTACTTCTAATGTAGATGAAACTGTCCAGTATACTTTTGGACAGGTAACTAGGCGGATCTGCGAGATGTCTAGTAATATTATGCTGACAAAACCTAACAAACATATACAGAAGATACGTAGGTGGATGCCGTAGTTGAGTAGGATGTCAAGATTGCTCTATTGACCAGCCCTTGTATGTACCACAAAAGCAGAGAATGAGAAGCATCTAATTAGCTGATCACGACATGGATAATAATAGATAGCACGGCTTGACGACTCATTCATGTCCTCTATAGGAGACCGAAATGGACAAGACAACCGTCCATCCAATTATATATAGATGATAGACCCACTGTAGGTTTCCCTAAGATTGCAACTTGTCGGAATGGCAACAGCAGTTTACCTTCCATGAATCCATGGATTTAGAAGCATAACCAGAAAACTGATTTGAGCTGGAACCAGTTCAATTTCAACAGATAGAAAATGATTTTCACTCTTGTTACACGATAAGTTACTCCATCTTTTTCAAAGATATCCACACAATGACAAAGAAGAGATTCACATACCATCCTTGATAATTTTCTCTTGCCGAAGACTGGCTATCTGCTGTCTTAGATTCTTGTTTCCTACAGATAAAGCAAGATGGTATTGAAACAAAGAAGCAACTCTAGCAGCCAAATCTGTTCCAAGTGTCTACACAAAAGCCAAACAAGTGCTATCTCCATTAGAAAAATCCACAGAGAGAGATCCAAAGCAAGAAAAAGAACCACATGTTACCTGAAGTATGTCAATAGTTATCTCAAGTTGAACAATATGCTAAAGTTTTTGAACCCTAGACTGTTGGCCTGAGCGTCTGCAAACAAAACATTTATCAGTTCACAAATGCAACAACATGCAGGGGGAAAATTCAGGAAAGGTAATTCACAAGATGATGCGATAACATAAATAAAGGCAACATCTCATAAGCTTATGCAATGACGATCATAGAAGTCACATAAATTGTTAATATTTGCCACATGCAGCATAAATTATGAATGTAAAAAGAAATAAAAGTCAAAGCTACAACAAAAAGGATTATAGTACAACCATCAGATCTTTTAAGATAACTGTTAATTGGCTTAATTGGAGACAGATGATCCTGATTTAGATTTGCTATATCAGATAGGAACAGGATGTTTTTTCTAAGCAAGTCAACCTTAAATGTTCATTGAAATAAGAATAATTGCGAGCTCCTAGTGGAATTGTACATTTTCACCAAACATATATGGACCCAAAATGTTGGTCAGTAATTCTCTTGATTAAATGACTGGTTTAAGAGTCAATTCTCTTGATTGATAAATGGAATTACGGTTTAAAGAATCCATAAATGTAAGAGTTTCATGCGCAAGCAGTTTTCCCCTTGTAAAAGTAAATACTGGATATGATTGCTGGGTCAAATGTTAAAGTTAATGCAATTGTCTTGTGGCAAAATAAACAGTGGAATTCAGAACTCCTCAAAATAAACAGTCGAAGTTCCTCAAGTCAATACTGTCTCAACTTTGCCCTTAAGGAACTAAAGATATGTATACGCAAAATGCATAAAGGAGGTCCAAAAGCTGATATCCTAACGTACAGATGCCTATGGTGAACTTGGTAGATTATCTCCTAGTTGTTAAATTGCAAGATAAAAGATGAAGATCAGCACAAGAATTTTGCCCAAACTAAAATCTAGAACATTTCTGCAACTAGTTAGGTTTGTCATGCTCTAAAAGCTTATTCATCTTACAATTACTATCCTTCCAGTGACTAACAGCTCAGGTAATTGGTCGTGAATTAAGCTTTTTGCCAGTGACCAACAACTCAATTGATCTTAAAATCAAGGAATAAAATATTTTCACAAAACAAAAAAATTTTATCTGATATGACTGATATATGAGCAAATATTTGTCGGTGATTTCTGTATCAGAGATGTCTGAAGAAAGATAATCTGCAAAGTTTGAGTGAACAAAGCAGAAACTAGGTTACCTTTTTGATATCTTTTCAGAATCCAGATAGCCTGAAGGAACACAATCAACTTCTTTTCCATTTGGCTCATTCACGACATATGTGCTTGGATAATCCATGGTTAAATACTGCTGCGGGTTACTTGGAACATTTTCCAGCAAAGACGACACCGTCCAACTCTCTGAGTCCGTCAATTTACTCCTTTGCCTTGGCGAGTTAGGCCCATAGACACAGTTCCCAGCCTCAAACCCAGAACCAACTTCACTGGTTCCCTCAGACTCCAGGGATTCATGGAGGACACCATCTGATAGAGCATCTTCTTCTTTGACCGGAGACAAACCATGGAGACTTGAAGCCACCTCCAGGAATGCTAGTGGATCACTTGCAGATCTCCTCAGAGAGACCCCCCCGGAATAATTTCTGGTTCAGTCAACAGGTCATCCAGCAACAGCGGCTGTTCATCTAAGAGGGCAACATCAGAAGAAAACCCAGGGTATTGTACACACAAATTATCATCATTCTGTGTGGTTTGAGGTGTAGAATCTGATGCTCGGCAAATCAAACCCCTGTTCTGAGAGGGGCAAAGAGGCGGGAAGGGAGCTGACCGAAACAGGACAAACTATAATATTGGTATTATAGGAATCTTAACATCTGATACCTACGTATCATCCATGCAAATCGCTTCCTTTCGGTTCTGTAAAGAAAATCCAAAGCCATGAATATTCATATCTACAGTGAAGGCAAACCAAATCAAAACAAAAAAGGGTCCAAAATGAACACAACGAACAAAACTTCAAGAATGGGAAGTTAAACAGAGCAATGTACTTGGTACTGTAAAACCTAAAAAATATCAATTAAACGAAGCAAAGAGAAAGCCAAAACAATAAAAAATTCCTTTCATCAGAAAGATCATTTTTTGGGGCTAAACCCAATTTTATCATTGCTTTCAACGTTTTCATTTACCCATTAGCCGCGATCTTTATTTCGTGCACAAAGAGGGGCAGCATTACAGACGTCCATAACCCGCCTGATTACGTTGGAGCTGCATTACAGCTATTCTGTTAGATCAAAACCCTATCGATCTCCGAGAAAACGCGCTGTAGAACCCGAAGATGAAACAAGCAAAACACCAAGGACAAAAGCCCTAGCAAACAAGACGTCGACGACGACGAGGGCAAAAGAGAGGGGAGCAATGAAACAGTAGCCCTAAACCCTCCAACATACTCGAGCAAAACAATGTAAAGACTAAAACGGAAAAAGCATCAGCGAAAAGACGGCAAAAAGGAAAAGCACGGACCAAGAGGCAATGAACTTGGGGTGAAGGAAACCGAGATAAACTGAGGGCCATGCAAAGAAACAGATTCAAGCTTAGAACCGACAGATTCGCACTGGATTGCTGAAGATAAAGCATCGAAGAACAAAGAGGGGAGAAACCAAGCAAGATACCACTTTTAGTTTTATTTTCTGGGGGGATTCTTGGTTGGCTTTGGTAGGCATACCTGGTTGTTCGACTACTTCCGAGAGAAAGAGAGAGAGAGAGAGAGAGGCAATGGAGTTAATGCGAGGCGAGAGAGGAGAGGGAGGAGAGCACGGCAAGGGAGAGACGACCGGCGTACGCCACGAAGTAGGGGAGCGACACCAAACCACTTGGGACCAAACTCAAAGCAAAAGCAACACAATGATAGATTTTTACCCCCCAAAAAATGTATATATTGTGTATATATTTTTAAAAAAATTAAACATTTATGATATAGAATGTAATTTTTATATTTAATTAAAAATTTGAAATTCGATTAAATTGCTAAATATGATTTATCTACGTATATTTATCCCTTGGAAGTAAATGATCTAAATTTGAGTTTGACATGTATATCAAAGTTAAAACTTTTAATTAATATAATTTTTTTATTAAAAAAATAAAAATATATATAATATTAAAAATAGTAAAATTATTTTAGGTATTTTAAAGTTTGCATATTTTTGCTCAAGCTTAGTATGTTTAATTATGGTTAGTGATAGTCAATAATATTTTGAATGAGCTAAGCATCAAATGCATATCCAATTTTTGAGATTAAATTTTAGACTATTATTTTCGACTCGTTGAAACTCTGTTCAGTCAATTTAATATGCCAAAGAGTCTACAAAAGTGATTCCATCGATCTTGAAGTTGAGGTAACATCAAATTAGATATGTCATGCCAATATCATTGTATGAATAAGAAATTTATTGGAGATAGATAGAGAGAGTCATTATAATGAGCGAGAGACTTAATATTAAGGAGGGATTTATTCTTCGAGTTACGGTCCTGCAGACTGCTTCATTCATCCGTTCCCGGTCGGAGGATCTTCTTCGTCCCTCTGCATCAAATGCACCACCTTGAACTGTACGAAGGAAAGAGTGATCAGTGCTGAGTGAGGGTGACAAAACTGAAGCAGTGAAGCAAGACTTGAATGTTATGATAGCAAGATCGGTGCTTTCTTCCCATTACAAGTGTCACACCTCTGTCCAAACTGCGCTGAGGTAGAAGTCAGCGTGTGAAGACAACCGATGCTTTCGTTTTGCTTCTAATTGTTTGAGGCTGCACTGCAGCTGCTCAGGTGATAGGCTTTGGACGGCACACGATCACTTGGGTCCCCAGAGATCTGACTTGAGGCCGGAGTCAGAGATTCCCATGGACTCCGATGATGTGGAAACAACATCCACATGAGGGGCAAACCACAAGAAGACGAAGCGCTTGGAAGCCGACGACGACGACGACGACGACGACTCTTCCCTGATGGAAGTCCGCTGGAATCACAAAGCAGGGATGAGACGCTTCCAGAGTCGGATCAACGTGGAGGTTGGAAGCTCCCTGCGGAGAAACAACTGGGTGGACGTTGGCCTTCACTGCGGAAGATGGCGAGAGACTGGTCAGAATGTAAATATGTGGAATATAATTAGAAAGCATTGTGAGGTGGGTTTTGGGTTTGGTTATTTTCGTAGCGGAAGGTGTGACGAAAATAGTGTCCCCGGGTCGCCTAGAATATACTCTTTTACGCTGTATAATTCCTGCCCTCAAAAAGACACCGAAGAAACCTCAACAGCCAACCACATCCGGCCACCTCACCGCTCTTCTTCCGCATAATTCCCGTGAGATGTCCACCTTCGGTGGGCCCCTTCACCCTTCTCTCACCTCTCCTCCCTCGCTCCTCCAGCTTTAACCTCATGTCTCTCGTCGCCTCGCCTCTCGCCACGCACCGCCATCCACCCAATTGAAGAGAGAGAGAGAGAGAGAGAGAGAGAGAGAGTCAAAAGACGGTGGAAGAAGGAAACCCTAGAATTCTTCGTCATACATGATCGACGTCGGAGCGGAGAGCGCGGCGCCGGGCGCCGGGACGGCGGAGAAGGCCCTGTCCTTCATCTCCCGGGGATGGCGCGAGGTGCGTGACTCTGCCGGCGCAGACCTCCGCCTCATGCGCGCCCGCGCCAGCTCCTTCAAGTCCCTCGCCGACCGGGAGTTCGAGAACCTGCTCAGCTCCTCCGCCGCCGTCCTGTCTACGCCGCCCCGTCCTTCCCCGCCGGAGGTCGAATTCGTCAAGCGCATCCAGCCCAAGCTGTCTGAGATCCGTCGGGCCTACTCGTCGCCGGACTTCAGCCGGAGGGTGCTCGAGAAGTGGAGTCCCAAGGCCACCATCCGCATCGATCTGTCCGCCATCCGAAACGCTATCGTCTCAGAGGTGGACGAAGTCGGGGCGGTCCTCGATGTCGGCAAGGTCAAGGGCCAGAGCTGGAGGATGGTGCGGTGGAAGGGGGTGGAGGAGGAGGAGCAAAGGAGGGAGTGGGAGCCCATTCGGATCCTCAAGACAGGGCTGAAGGAGTTGGAACGGAAGAGCCAGTCCACGAGCAACGAGCTCGTCGAAAAACTGAAATCGAGCCTGGTGAGTTCACTTGTCTTCCCTAATAGTGCATTAATCCCAGGAGAAAAAAAATATTAAAAACCCTAAGCATTCCATAAATCAAGAAGATTTGTCGAATGCTTAGGCTTTTTAATTTTCTTTTATTTTTCTGCAAATTATGCTCAAAGCATGAGAATTTAAGATTTGGGGGGTTATCAAGATGTGACGAACTTGGTAATTTTGGTTAACTGCTAAGATGCTAGCTTGAGCTTAAGAAAACCATGGATTCTCTCCTGTATAACTGCAAAATCTGAGGGCACTATACTGGAACTTCAATATGTGGAGAAGGCAACTGAGACATCTGATGGAATCATAATATTCCCTTGATTTCTCACTATCAATTGTGATGTGTTCAAGTTCTTTATGAATATGAATTCTTCGATTCCTTCTCTTTGTGGGGCTTCTTTTTTGCTATTTTTGCAGCATGTTATATATTTTGCTAATAATTGATGCTTCACCATATCCAAATTCATTAGATACTTGATTTGCTGATAATAGTTGATAGAGGCAAAAAATTACTTTAATTTAAGCATTTTGAATGATGTGGGTGGCGGGCTGCAGCAGTTGAGTGACAAAGAGAGGAGTGAAGAGGGAGATGGAGAGTGGAGTAGAGAGGACAACAGAGAGCAGAGAGAGAGAGAGAGAGAGATGTTGCTTGTGATCCCTAAAAATCCACTATTCTACCTTAAAAAACAATAAAATTGTCGCTTAAATAATGGAAAAAAGGAGATGCTGGTGGCCCAATTTACACCTGGACTGGTGGAATACTGTTGGTATTATTCAGTCTGGACGAAATTGAGTTCCTTTTTAGACTTTACGTATTGAGTTACTATGAATAAACTTTTTCCAAATCAATTTTTTTTTTGTGATTTTCTGTATGTTGATTAATCTCACATACATTCTATCTGAAAGTATCATTTTTTATTTGCTGTTATCTTTGTGTTGCAGGGATCATTTGTGAAGGAGCCCCAAGAGTCGAAGGTTGGTTGTAGGTTGTCTTTTTATTTCTGTTATTTTATTGTTAAATGTCATATAGAATATTGTCCATTCAATATTGTACCTAATGCAAATGTGATACCTGAGCTTAATTCATTATATTATATGTTCAAAATTAGAGAAGAGGGAAGGAAGAAGTAGACTAGCAGTAGAAAATGGAAGATATCTAACTGCACAAGGGCTCTTCTCTCCTTGTTGATATCTAAATGAGACTTGAGCTGAAGAATTCAACTTAAAACATAACTTAGATAAGCTCTAAAATAGGAGCTAAAAAATATGGACCAAAATTCATAAAAAAAATTCATATTAAAAGATCTTAAGCTATACCTAAAATGACAATTCAATCTAAGTAGGAGCCAACCAGACATATCTAAAACTTGACTAATGTAACATGATTATGACTCACCTATGGAGATGACTAAACAGCTCCTGCATCATTATTTGCATTGAGTTTAAAAAGAAACTTATTCATGAGAATTATAGTGCACACAGAAATTGTCTATTATTGTTAAATACTAATGTTTTTCTGATATACGAGACATGTCATTGATGTGCTAAAGAGTCTGGTTATCTATTGCAGGAAGTTCCACCATTGGATCTACCTGAACTTTTGGCACATTTTGTTAAGCAATCTGGGCCATTTTTCAATCAGCTTGGAATACAGCAAGGTACACAAATTGTTTATTGAACCCCCACAAATTTAGATATCTGTTTAATTTATTTACCATTCATGTACATGCTTTTAACATATCTTGTTCTGTAATTTGGGCCTGCCTTGGCATAACCATCTTGTGAAATCATTTCAAATGGGTAGCCGATAATGCTGCCTTTGGATTTCAGATCTTTAACCAAGCACATATTGCTTGTTTCTGATTTCAGCATCTACTTAAGCTCCAATTGATTCTTAACTAGTCTACCTCTCCCTGATAAAATTTGTTTGAGCACAACTTTATGTAAAAAATTCGTAAATTATCATTTATATTCCAATTTCTTTGTTCTCGTTTGCATGGGATTTATTTCTTATCCAAAGGGCACACTGCATAATTTCTTCTTCTATTTATTCTTGTAGACTTGCACAGTAATTTTACTCAATGTGTTAACACAATATTGATGGAAACAAACTCTAGTTTGTGTACAAATTGCCACTTGGAACTTTCTGCCTCTGTTGGAATAATATTGGACATGGTCTAAAGTTTCTTTAATCTGTGATGAAAAAAAGGCTTAGACAACATATATTTACTTGTTTGTAGCTATTAGTCCCCATTATGGAACAATGCAAATTTTTTCTCCTTTTTTTCTTTTTCTTTTAATGTTTAATGTGGCTGAAGTAGCAAATGCTGAAACTGAGCTAGAACTGCTGCCTTAATGGTCTACTTCAGACAAAAGACCAAAACTGAAACCAATATTAAAACTTCAAACCATGATTTCAGACATATTTCCTAATATCTGTTTTTAATCTGTTGGATATTACACAAGCTAACTTTGATCATGATCGATGTCTTCATAATTCTTATTCTCTCAGTTTTTAGATAACAGTTTCCACACCTCTGAGGATCAATATAATCTTTTATGATGGTGATAAGTTATTTGAAACACTGCATATATTTGGGCTGTCCCGTTTGTTTAGATTACTACCTTGACAAGGCAGTATGGATTTCCAACATGTATCACATGAGTATTTTAATTAGAATTAAGATGGCACTTTAAAAGTTTTGTTTTTGTTGAATCTGAATGCACTTTAAAACATACAGAATGTATATTGTACACAACTTACTAAAAACAACTCAACTATCTTATTTGGATAGCCTCATGATATATGTCTCTGTATGTTTGAGCACAATGCCTTCTTTAATTGCTACTTGAGCTCCAGATGACACTGAACAAGAAAAGTATATTCTATAATTAGAAGCTTATGATTGCTTGTCTATGTTCCAGACTTGAATACTTTCAGCTTTAGCGTGTTGATTCTGCTTGTGTTTATTCAACGATTAGAACTGTATACTTCTGGATATTCTATGTTCCAAGTGGATTATTGATGAGATTTTCTAATCTTTTACTGAAATTATATTTATTAATGTATTCATTTCTATTACTTTTCGGTGGTTGGTTAAATAGCATCTCTTGTTATGGTTTACTGGATGCAGATATATGCGACAAAATTGTGGAAGCTTTATGCAGTAGGCGCAAAGATCAATTCATGTATCATTCTCTTCCTGCAAAGGACACATCCTTACCTGGAAATGAGAACAGTGATGAACTTGATTTGAGAATAGCCAGTGTGCTCGAAAGTACAGGGCATCACTATGAAGGAGGCTTTTGGACTGACCTTGTAAAGCATGAGACAACAGACCAGAAGCGCCATGTTGCAATTGTAACTACTGCCAGTCTCCCATGGATGACTGGAACTGCTGTAAACCCATTATTCCGAGCTGCATATTTGGCTAAGTCTGCAAAACAAGATGTAACATTGGTGGTCCCCTGGCTTTGCAAATCAGATCAGGAGCTGGTTTATCCTAATAATTTAAGTTTTTGTTCTCCTGAAGAGCAGGAAGCCTACATAAGGAACTGGCTAGAGGAACGGATTGGCTTCAAGGCAGACTTTAAAATCTCATTTTATCCGGGAAAGGTAACCATGTAATGCATCCTGTGCCACGTTTGGATTCCATAATGACATAGATTTTACTTGTTTATTTTGGTTTTAGTTCTCAAAAGAAAGGCGCAGCATAGTACCTGCTGGGGACACCACGCAATTCATTCCTTCCAAAGAGGCTGATATTGCTATACTGGAAGAGCCAGAGCACCTAAACTGGTATCATCATGGGAAGCGTTGGACAGATAAGTTCAATTATGTTGTTGGTGTAGTTCACACAAATTACTTGGAGTACATCAAGAGGGAGAAAAATGGAGCTATCCAAGCATTCTTCGTCAAACATATCAACAATTGGGTCACCAGAGCATACTGCCATAAGGCATGAAATTTGGATTTTTGATACTGTGATCATGTGTTTATTCTATGTAATTAGTAATAAGAGTCCAATCTTCTTGACTTAGGTCTGTTTGGCATGTATTAGTCACATTGCCAACATTGTTAACTATACTGTATGGTGCTTGATTTGGTCTGTTTGGCATGTATTAGTCACATACCAACATTGTTAACTATACTATATGGTGCAACAAAGGTTTAGTATCTTGTCTAATCATCGGTGGTTGTTCTGCAGGTTTTGCGGCTTTCTGGAGCAACTCAGGAGTTGCCCAAGTCTGTCATTTGCAATGTTCATGGCGTTAATCCCAAGTTTCTTAAGGTTGGAGAAAAAATAGCTGCTGAGAGGGAGCAAGGGCATCAAGCATTTTCCAAAGGAGCATATTTCCTGGGGAAGATGGTTTGGGCAAAAGGTTACCGAGAATTGATAGATTTGCTAGCAAAGCACAAGAATGACTTGGAAGGGTTTAACTTAGATGTATATGGAAATGGTGAGGATTCACGTGAAGTCCAATCTGCTGCAAGGAAGTTGGACCTGAATCTGACCTTCTTTAAAGGAAGGGATCATGCAGATGATTCACTTCATGGGTAAGAACCTTTTAAATATTAAACTGGATTTATGTTGTTTGGTGCGTGTTCTTTGTGCAGTATGTATATACTAACATACTTTTTTCTTTCTGATGCATTTGTAGGTACAAAGTTTTCATAAATCCTAGCGTCAGTGATGTCCTGTGCACAGCAACAGCAGAGGCCCTTGCCATGGGGAAGTTTGTGATTTGTGCGGATCACCCATCAAATGATTTCTTCAGGGCATTTCCTAACTGCTTGACTTATAAAACCTCCGAGGATTTTGTGGCGAAGGTAAAAGAGGCGATGGCAAATGAACCCCAACCACTCACTCCCGAGCAAAGATATAATTTGTCATGGGAGGCCGCAACACAGAGATTTATGGAGTATTCAGAGCTTGACAAAGTTCTAAACAAACAAGAATCTACAAGTGTCAATGCAGATAACTTGAAGATTAGCAAGTCAATTTCCATGCCTACTCTATCATCTGCTGTGGATGGGGGGTTAGCCTTTGCTCACTATTGTCTTACTGGTAACGAAATCCTGAGGTTGTCTACCGGTGCAATACCAGGAACAAGAAATTATAGTAAGCAGCATTGCATGGATTTGCACCTCCTGCCACCTCAGGTGCAAAACCCTGTATATGGCTGGTAAGATATAAAACCTTATCATGTACCAATATCCCATTGTATGATATTTCGCAAGTAGGTTGATATTTTTCAAAGGCTCTATGTTAACTAGCTGTTGCTACCAGTATAAGGATATATAGGTAGAACAAATTGGTTCTTCCTTTTATTTTGTCCATCTACTGTACAATTTAAGATACCCAGTGGAATGCACTATGTGATGTTTGTGGCTGGTCCTTTGAAACCTGGTCTGTTGTTGATTTAGCTGATGATTTCTTATACTAAAACTCCAGCTTGTGCAGGTTTTGACATTCTACTTCCCAATAATTATGTTTGCATCAACATAGTGCATTCCACTGGGTACATAAGACTACTTGTCAGGAATCTACTTCGAGGATAATAGCATATCCAGATTCCAAGCTCCCACAAGACGACCGGCACCTGGTTAATTTTCGAGCAGGTAAAGGAGCTTTAGCTTTAAATGACAGGAGAATTGTACTGTTGTGCCATTTCCAAGGAGCTGGGCCATCCCTCCACTTCCCTGCTCGTCTTCTATATTGGCCCAGGCAGGTGCTCAGAGCCGCCCTGTGCAAAGCGTGTGAGCTCCCTTACCCAAGAGTTATCTTTTCCAGCTCTGCTTGTTTGCCTTTTGTCAAGTTAGGATTTATCGAATGGTTTTACCTCCATGCTGCAGGATCCAAGGGACCATGGCTGGAGCGATGATGGTCCAAGGGGGACCATTCCCTGGCTGCTGATGCCCATCAGCATCCGAGTGTAATCCATTCAGATCCATACCAGATTTCCCAACAACGTGATGCGTGAATCGATCTCCAACCTGTGGCAAACACTATTGAGTGTGTGTGTGTGGAAGAATGACTCATCCGCCACTATACCGATGTTTCCTCTGCATCCCAAGTCTCTGAGGTTGATTGAGTCCTTGAATTCAGGTATTCTCTATACCTTTTGGCAGTGTCAACTGTGGAACCTGACATTATTCTTATGGCTGTGCACTGTCCTAAGACCCATGTCTGTGTGGTTAATGAGCTTTGAGAACTGCGTGTATTGCCTCGTAGGTACAGTTGCCCTGCGACTATAAACAACACCTTGACTTCTTTCGAGGAACAAGGACAAGAGAGTACAAAAGAAAAACAAAGATGGGGAGAAGGCTATGAATAACAGGTACTTTGTTTTGATATAAAATTAAAACAAAAAATAATAAAAATATTAAAATGACATGTTTAGATATCAATATTTGTTTGATCCATAAATACTGCGCTGCTTCTTTCTCTCATGTTATATTTATCAGTCTTTTTTGTGCAATGGTGTGCTGAGATAAAACAAGAGCACACCATAATGGCCATCATTATGGCACATGTACTTTTGGGTGAGGCCTGGTTGATTCATCTGATGAAAAGAGTGGGACCTGCAAATCCATCAAACATCATCTCCCCCGGTCACCAGTGGGCCTCAGATTTAGCAGCAAACAACAGGAAGACTAGCTTCAAATCAAAACTTTTGCCCTTGTGGGGGAGGTTTATAATTGTACATTCCAAGGTCAAGATTCTCACACAGATATGTCTTTTAGTGCCCTCTTTTCTATTCATTTCACCCTTCACATCTCCCCACAAATGCTGGATCATTCATGAGTGAGAAAACCCAGCTGAGTGCCATCTATCTACCCTCCTCAAATGATTGTTTGATATGGTTTGATCTATGTATCAGATGGTATCTCAAGTCTTCACCTTTTAAAACATGCCAAGATTTGGAGACATGCTGATTTTTCTCATGTTTGTGGCATGTGATTGTGTTATCATCCCCTCCCACTCTTTGATCTTCTGGTTGTTCAGCTACTGCAGAAGTCCCCTTTCAGCTTTTCCAATAGGATTTGTATGCTCCACACCTTGCATTTAAAGCTCAGGAAAAATAAACAGCACAGGGAATGAGACATCAGAGAAAAAGAGAACCTACATGGATCATCCACAACACAGGTCACTGTTGTGTCTGGAATTAGCTCTCTCTCACTTGGTCTATCTACACCCACTGTTGACAGCAACACCACTTGCTATGGATGACAAGAAGCATCCAACAACCATGAATCTAGTCAAGATTACAGTCTCTTTGGACTCCTCCCATTTTCCATCGAAACAGGATCATGCTCTAACTGTGGCATTCC
The DNA here is from genome assembly GCF_036884655.1 of Musa acuminata AAA Group. Classification (NCBI taxonomy): domain Eukaryota; kingdom Viridiplantae; phylum Streptophyta; class Magnoliopsida; order Zingiberales; family Musaceae; genus Musa; species Musa acuminata. The sequence goes on from NC_088336.1 coordinate 21,591,750, forward strand.
TGCACTCCGCTGATCCTGATGTGACTCCCCAGGGGTTGATCCTCCCATCTCACAGAGATGGGATTCATATATCATTCACTTTCATGCTTTCATATCTTAGGTGGGGGGGCAACTTTTCATGATATAAATAAATGGCATCCATATTTTAAGTCATTAAATAATGGAAAAAAAGCCCCCCCTTTTTACAACCACAAAACTCAGCCACAACAAAGACCAGTGGGAAGAAGCAAAAGAACAAATGCATCACAACCAACCTTCGTCGTCAAAAGGAGAAAGGCTAAAGTATTCGGTAGATTAAACAAAAGGTCGACAGCAGCCACTCGGGTGTCAGACCTCTTTGCCCTCCTTCCAACGCCCCACTCACCGCCATTTACTTAGAAAAATTGATCCCATCCTTCCTCCCCCCACCATTAAAAGACTACATGATTACTTATTATACATACATAAAAAAGGCTTGCTTTTCGAAAGCCCCCTCAGTGGCTCCCCTCGTAAATTAGTTCAAACTTAGAGGTTCAAAACAAATCCCCTGAAAGCTATTCACGATCTAAATGCGGATCAATATTACTGTCGCGCGTGTAAGATTTCTGTGCGGGAGCTATCCCGCCGTCCGTGTGCTGCGAAACCAATCTCAAGGATTGCGTGCCAAGATCGCTGGTTATCTACGAAGAGATCGATGTAGAAGTCGTTGCTTTGTTTACCCGATACGCATACTCGTGTTTTTATTGGACAAGAATGTTTGTCTCTGTGGGACCCACGAAAGGGGTGCAATTTTTGGGACCTTAAGTTCCGGTTTTGCCCCCGAATGATGACGATGGAGCTCTTTAAAGAAAACTGTTTCTTAGCGAGGCTGCTGCTTCTGTTCACTCTTCTCTCCTGTCGTTTGGAGGAGGCGTTCCAAGAACTCCCTTGAGTGCTCGAGCTCGTCGATGGGTGGCCGGAGACCGGCGGCTGAGGAGGAGGGGAGGGCGGCGAGGGGGAGGAAGAGGGGCGGCGGGCTGCGGACCATGCAGGCGGGACGGGGCTCTTGCCGCGGCAGCTAGGCTCTCTCGGATTGCCGAAGCCGGCGGCATCCACCTTTTCTCTCTCTAAGCTCCTCCTCCTCCTCCTCCTCCTCTTCTTTCTCTTGGTTTTGGCTTCAAGTCGCCTTCTTGCTTTGGGTTTGGCGGCAAAAGTTGGGTTCTTTATTTTTGGTTGGGCCGAGCGAGTGCGGTCGTTGGGTCTCTCCTCGCGGATCGATGGGAGTGCCGCTGAGAGAGGCTCTGAGGCGACTGTGCCTTGAGTTCGGGTGGTCGTACGCGGTTTTCTGGAGGGTCACCGGCTTCGGGAGTCCAATGTAAGTTCGAAAGATCGATCGCGATCATGTCTTTTATTGCGTGGTAGTGTTAAAAGTCGCCTTTGCGGAACTTGATGAATTAGGAAAGGTTTCTACTTTATGATAGTCTATTGAGTAATTGATGGATAGTTATTGCTTAAATATTCATGACTCAGATAAGATTATTCTGTGCTTATTTGGCTATCTTTGAAATAAAAGGACGATTTTTATGTTTTTATTCTGTTTTTTCACTTACCTTTCTCTTCGATTGACGTATGGAGATATAAAGTGATTTCAAGATTTCCATGACAGAAGCTGGTAAAAAGTTTTGATCTTGGAGTTAGGTCTTGCTTGATGATATTATGACAGCTTTGGTCTATTGTGAGATTTCTGTAATGTTGCCGTTTGGCTGTGATCTTAGTATGAGTGAAAGCATGCAATCCTGATTTATTTTTCTTCCCTAAGCTTTTGAATTAGATGTTCTGATTCTTGTTTTATGGAACCTTTTGTGAAACTTGGCAGGCATTTGATCTGGGAAGATGGGTATTGTGACCAGAACCCGGGCATGCCTAGGTCTAAAGTTTCAGAGTTGCTACTTAAGGAACAGGGAGTGATTAAAAGCACTGACTCGTTCTTGGAGTTAGGCTGTCAAGCAGATGATGGACTAGGTGTTCTGGTTCACAAGATTATGGCATCCCAGGTCCATGTTGTTGGAGATGGGTGTGTGGATTTGCATCTTGTCATTCTTGGTTTTGGCTTCTTTTTTTCCTTAAACTTTGTCTTCTTCTAAGTTGCAATGGGCTTCTCTGTCTTTTTTGAGGGTTACTTAATGGACTTCTTTATTTCAGGTTAGTAGGACATGCAGCTTCAATGGGAAAACATCAGTGGATCAATCAGAATAACCTTGATAAATTTGGCTTCGTATCCAAGGTATCCCTCTTGATGTTTTCATTATCCAGTTAGAGGTTCAACAAAGGATCATAAGTTTCTTGTGTTTGTTTAGGCGGGCAGTGAAATCTGCAACACATTGTAGTTACCACTTGTGTGCATTAATCATCTAGTCAGTTCTGCAACACATTGGATAGTTCAGAGGTGTTGTGTTTCTGTTCATGGTTCTTGATAACGATATATATGCTATAGTATTATCTTGTTGCACTCTCTTGTGGTTCTTAAAAGGTGTAGATCTATTAAGATAATACGTATATATTACCACTTGACTAAATGGTTTTTTTTTACTATGTTTGGTCTGAACCAGATTCTGGTTTGGTGGAATCAATTGTTACTGCAAACTCAAAAAAGAAATAAAAATGATTTCACTGAGTGCTAAAGAATTGAGGTTGGATCTTAGCAGAAATCTACAAATTCTAGAATGCATTTTGTAACCGAGTATAGAGCACATTATTCTTGAATTAGGTTACGCAACGTCTGTACCATAACTAAGAGAACTATTAATATTAACAAATCTTAACCCTTGGTCTAAGGCACAAAGCTACTTTTTCCCCTTAATTTTCGATATATTTTTTGTGGTTGGGCCTATACCTCTTGCCGAGGTTTGCAATTTCAGTCCATACCAACGTACCGAGCCTTGCTCGGTACGGTATATACCGAGGCATACCGACGGTATGCCATAGCGTACTGAGCGGTACACTTAAAATAGCTGAAAACACTAATATTGTATTAGTGTTTTCAGCTATTTTAGCTAAAATAGCTAAAAAGTCAGTAACAGTCGAAATCGATTATTACCGCTTGGTACAGGTCGGTAACAATAAAAATCAACTGGTCCTACCCAATACAAGTCGGTAACGATCGAAATTTCGACCATTACCGCCCGATAAAGGGTGGTCTACATGCCAAGAGGCTCTTGGACTAGTACATACCGCCTGTACCGAGCAGTAGACATCGAAATTAGAAACCATGGCTCTTGCGATGACCCTTGGTCAATTTTGATTTCCCTTGTTTATATCTTGTAACCATATAGATTGAAACAGTCATTCATTGAATCCACAATTAGGAATAGTTCCATTATGTTGCTCAGTGATACTTGAAAATCTGGTTATATATGTATGCCTATCATCTAGTAACTAGTATTCCAGTCAGCTTTTGTGTTGGGTCTCTCACATTTATTCCACATCTGGATTCCTTTATTGAACATCTGGTATTGCTATCTTGATCAAGCCCTTGTTCAAAATAATCTAATACCTCCTGATTTTCTGTAAAAACTTTAATTATAGTGCTTGATGACATTCTTAGCTGATGTAATCATATTATTTTTCAGGGTTTTGCTGATATGAACTGCCAAGTTTTAGCAGGCATTCAGGTCAGAGTTTTCTCTAGACATTTCTTGTTATTCTCACTTTATTTCTTCTTCTGTGATCATGGTTATACTGTGCTATTTGCTGTTATTCTTAACTGATGTGCTGATGAGTTGCATGTTTGCAGACAGTCGTAGTTGTTCCTGTGCTTCCCTTTGGAGTCATACAACTTGGTTCTACCCAAATGGTACATCGACTTCCAATCCATTTCAGTTATAATAACAAGTTGCAAGTAGATCCTGACTAAGATCTTTCATAAACAACTACAATGGAGGAAAAAACATAACGTGCAATGTTCAGCAGTTTTATATTTTTGGTTATGATTGTGTGTTGCTGGCATGCCTGCTCCTCTGTTCAGACAAATTTTCACATGAGAATTACACTACTGAATTCAGATGAATATTCTTATAGTCAAAAGTCAGAAGCTTTTTCTTGTCATAGTCGGTGTCTTCTGATCTGCGTGTGTAAATCTGGAACTTAATTTTACCCTTGACTGCAGGTTCTGGAAAACATCGAGTTTGTTGATCATGTGAAAAGTTTGTTAATAAAGCTAAAGTGTGGACCAAGGGCTCTTTCGTCTGATATCACTCAGAAAGCTTTGCAGGAAAAAAGTCAAATATATTCTTCACCTGGCAAGCTGATTTCTGGTTGCCAATCTACAGATGTTTGCACTAGGGTAGACAACATATGGCCTATCACTGCTGGTGGATGCTGCTCTGGGCTCACCAGTCCTCCTGCTCCAAAATCTTTTACTGAATCCTTATCTTCAGTATCATCACAATTAAATAAAAAACATCAGTCCGCTGTTCGTGAAGTGATGTCAAGCAAACAGACACTGAAAACCACAGATACTTTAGGTAAATCCCCTGTGCAAAGTACTCAGGACAGATTTTGCAAACTAGATATGGACCGTGTCCGGCAGGTACCACCAGCTGATATGGGCTCTGAATGTCAAAATGAGTCTTCTACTTTGAACTCAGTTCTCTTATCTGATAGCTTGAAAGCCCTGGAAGAAGAACTCATGTTAACATCAGCTCTGGGAGCAATAGAAACTACCAACAATTTACCTACTTCACTGGAAGAGGCCAAGAATTCTCCATTAAATCTTAAAAGTGTATCATCCAACAATTCGGATAAATTTGGTAGTGTTGGTTTTCTTTCCTTTGGAGTTAATGGATGCTCAAATTCATGTGCTAATGTATCTGCACATGGGATACCTCCGGTTCTACTCCAAACAAGCTATTCACTCAGAAATCCAGGTATTTCAGAAGTTTCTGAGACTGACCAGCCTTTCCCCATCAACAAAGTTTCTCATGGTGTGTCAAATGCAGGAACACTAAAAGAAAACAATGATTTAGTTGAAGCTTCTTGTATCCTATCATCTGGATCTGATACACGGGCTTCTTGCTCAGACTTGCTTCCTGAAATTTTTCAAAGCAATCTAGATCTTGTTTGGCGAGATCAAAGATGCAAAAATGTTTGTCATGAGCCAAATGTTACTTGTCCAGTTGATAACTGTAGTAATGTGCAATATTTGACTGAATACAAGCCTCTACATACACCAAAGAATGATACTTTACTGTTGCCTCTGGAATTTGCTTCAAGCTGTGATCTATTTTCTATGTTGGGTTTTGGCCAGAGGACACATTGCTCAAATGGCAGTTTGGATGATGTTTTAGAGCATAAGGACAGTGCAAGTTCTTGCAAACTGGGTACACATATGCCTAAGCTCCCAACAGATTCAGATGCTTGTCCTGTCGTTGGTTCGAGTGATCAGATCTCTTGTTCTGGGCTATTTTCCGCAGCTGACAGTGATCAACTACTGGATGCCATAGTCCCAAAGGTCAACCCAAAAGCCAAGCAGGAGACAGATGATGACCTTTCTTTTAAGGCTTCCTTATCCAAAAATCATAGTTCTCATTATGCTGGATCTCCTGATCATGGCCAAGTACACTTGTCAAAGCAAAGCAAAGATGGACTTGTTGGTTTTCTTCCCGTACCAGTGAAAACTGAGCCTGCAAGCTCAAGTTATGGCAAATCTTCATGTAGCTTTGAGGAAGTTGGAGAATACCCTCAAAATTCTGGGCTTCATAGATCTCAGATCAGCGCAAGGGTTGAAAATATTCAGAATGTTAAATATGAGTTTGTGTCAGATTCAGATAGCAAAAAAGTTGCTGACTTAGGAAAGTTGAATCGTAAGAGGCCTAGACCTGGAGAGAGTCCTAGACCAAGACCCAAAGATCGACAGATGATACAAGACCGTATCAAGGAGCTTCGAGAAATAGTGCCAAACGGCTCAAAGGTGAACTTGTGTCTGTTTAAACTTGAAGCATGCATAAATTTCTGAATTGTGCTTTTTGGTGGTGCTTTAGTCCAATACTGACATTTTATTTTCTTCCCTTATTGATGATGGAGCAGTGTAGCATTGATGCTTTACTGGAAAAGACCATCAAGCATATGCTCTTCTTGCAGAGTGTAACAAAGCATGGTGACAAACTGAAGGTCACTGGCGAACCCAAGGTATCTGACACTGCAGTCAATTCGTTATTTGTCTATATTGTTTGATTCATTTAAAGCTTCTTAAATATTACTAGCTAATCTTTTGACAACCTACTAGCGCATAAACAATGTGTTAGACAATTGAGATTTCTATGAGAGAAACCTTTTGATTGCTGTTGGATGTTTCTTCTGACTTAAATTCTGTTGAAAACTGGATAGTGTATGAATCAGAAAAATTAATTATGGAGTTCTTTGTGATTCTGTTCTATATTTAAGTGGGCTAAGTCAGCAAATGTTATCTGTGTGGGTTATTTATCTCTTGTGGTAAGCATGTGGCATGGTAACAGTTCTGTCTTTGGTCACATGGTCTTATTAAAGCTGCCATATCTTTTGTGATTTCCCTTCTGTCATATTCTGGGATCAGATGTCATAAGACCATTTATTTATCGTACTTGAGGCAACTATTCTTAGTGTCATTGTTTACTTGTTCCACATACAGATCAGCAATAAGGAAGGTGGTTTGCTCTTGAAAGACAACTTTGACGGAGGTGCAACATGGGCATTTGAGGTTGGAACTCAACCTACAATCTGTCCCATTGTGGTGGAGGATCTGAACCCACCTCGTCAAATGCTTGTAGAGGTAAATGATTTCTCCTTTTGCTTGCTTTTCATCAACTTTTAGCAAGTGAAGAGAATGATTTAAAATGTTCTTCACAGATGCTCTGTGAGGATCGGGGTTTCTTTCTGGAGATTGCTGACTTCATCAGGGGATTGGGACTGACCATCTTAAAAGGGGTGATGGAAGCACGGAAAAATAAAGTATGGGCACGTTTCGCCGTGGAGGTACCACCAAGAGTCTGGCTTACAAGCATTTTGCCATTAATATGTGCCACCAAGAAAACAAATGCACTAATGCTACTCCCACACATGTGAATTTGTTTTCTTACTCTTTCCTGTGGTTCCACAACCAGCATCCCATGGATGGCTACCTCACCTGCGATGCCAAATGCATAAAATGTGGTGTTGGTGTAGCATTTTCTCCACAGATATACTGATGATTCCTAATTTGTGGTTACATCCAGCTATTTTGCATGTAATTAGTGTCTTACAAGCTGCATACTTTGTGCACAGGCAAACAGGGATATGACACGGATGGAGATATTCCTTTCACTAGTTCAACTGTTAGAACCTGCATCTGAAAGTGTCGCGGCACCATCATCAGCTGCTGCTAACATCAACACAGCACCTACTGTGTTCCACCAAACTTCAGTGCCTGCAAGGGTCGTCTGATCATCGTCAGCGAGAGTAATCAGCACCGTCATTCCATTCGGAAAAAAGGCTAAGAGCGGGGTCAGCTTCTCCTGCCATGACTAGCTTTCCAAAATCCACTGGTCAGGAAAGACATTCTTGTTCAGGGCTATTCCAGCTCCATTGTTGGCAAGCCGAAGCCCTTTGGTCAGCTTTTGTGGATGCTCATTTCTCCTATCTTCATGTTCACTTCCTCAAAGAAAGTAACCTTCTTGGCATCTCTTGTTTGGAAAGCCAGAGAAGTGAATACTCTTTTGCTTCTTGTGGTAACTTGGTGAACTTGTTTGGGAAGGAAAAGAAGTTAAGAGAACATCAGCATCCATGAATGAGAATTGGGATAAGCTATTTTTATGCTGTCAATCTGTCCATATTCCCCTTTTTCTTTTTTGTTGCAAAAGTAGAGAGTGGAATTCCTCCTCACCTCCATATTCTTGACTGCAGTCAGTGAGTATAACACCCTTCTCAGTGTGGTGTAGGCATGTAGCCCAAACAATGATCTTCCCAACCCCTATATTCTACCATGCTTTATTCCTGTGATGAATCCATTCTTCTAGTCGACAAGTGTCTGAAGTCTTCTTCTGCGTGTATGACTTCGATCATAGTCTCCAGGCTTCTTTGCTCGCATCGATTATCCATAGTCGTAAATTTAAGATCTATCACCTATGCAACAATATAAATAAATCGAGTGCATGTGAGATGAGAGAACCCTACAAAATCTGATCATGAATGGACTGACAGCACCACTGCCGGAATCTCCAAATCCACCAACTTCGATCATCATCAACACACAGAAACATGGCAAGAAAAAGCTTCCAGCGTTGCATGGCGCAGATGTAACATACTGTTTGCATGCAGACAAACCAAGTACGTGGAGGGGTGCAACTGCAACATGTAGATTCACAGATACAACATGTATTTGTATTAAAATCTTCCATATGGATGATTGTTATCTAAAGTCTCAAATGAGTAATACATTATCATTCCTAAACTTCATGCACTAATTAAGCTCCAGCATACCCCAATCTTATGATTCTATGTAGTATATAAGACCCTGTAATCTGATACTTCTCTTCTATACTCTACCACTTCACTCCTATAAGCACTCCCATTTGAGTTGTAGAGATGATGGCATGAAGAGAGCTACATCTCTCTTCCCCCATAACTCGCTAACCACTACTTTACAGGCAACATATTACAACATCCAAATCCACTATAGAGAGAGAGAGAGAGAGAGAGAGAGAGATGCACTAATCAGCCTATGAGTTCTGGTAGTAGTTGAGCAGAAAACCTCTCTCTGCCCTGAACGCTGCTGCATTGGAAGAATGCGCCACCGCTGCATTGTTGTTGAGGCTGCAGTAGTCACCAGCTTCGGTGTTCATCTCCACCCTCCTCCCCATCTGCATGCTCTCGCTGGATAGAAACGATGGTTGTGCTCCTGATAGGGGAAGACTCGCGCTGTGTTGAAGCCCAAGAGTGAGGGAGACGCCGTTGCCGGAGAACCTCGGAGCGAATTGCTCTGCGTCGAACCTTCCGAGCTCCCCTCCGATCGGATACGCCCCATAGCTGCCGCCATGGCTGGTGTTGCCTGGTATCAGCGGGTACCCTTGTTCCCCTCCCCTGTGTCTTCCGTCGATGAGTTTCATCAAGATGTCTTGGTTGTTCGTCTCGTCCGGCTTCACTTCGATCCCGATGGAGTGTGCCACGGAATTCACGTGCCTCTTGGCCTTCTTGATCGACGGTTGTTCGATCGCGTCCTTGTCGTGGAACGCTGGGCTTTGGCCGTGCGCGAAGGATGACGGCTGCACCGCTGCCAAGGTTTGATTCGGATCAATCTTGAGGCTCTCGGATGGCGCCGTCCCTGTCGGGCTGCCTTCTTGTTGAGCGTTGGACTTGGATGTGGAGCTGCCATTGGCGTCGCTCTTGCTTGCGTTCTCTTCGGAATTGTTCTGTTCTTGGTCTTTGAGCTCTTCCAAGTACATCTCCTCCACCATCGGCTTCCAGAGCCTCACTCTCGCGTTTATGAACCAATTGGAGACCTACAGCGAAGAAGAAGAACACCAAATTCCTTACCATAACCTTCAACATCATTACAGGAAAAAGATGACTTCCACAAAGTTACCTGGCTCCTCGTGAGCCCTGTTTGCTTAGCAAGCATGAGCTTGTCTGAATCCTTCGGATATCTGCAAATCATCCAGAAAGTCAGATTCACGAACATGTTAATGTCAGTGATAACATCGGAAGAGTTTGATCTGAGCACTTACGGGTGGAGGAAGTGTTCGAAGAGCCAAGCTCGGAGAATAGAAACAGAGCGCTCCGGCAGTCCTCTCTGAGGCCTCCAAGCATTCTGCTGGATCATTCCGAGCTGTTGGAGTGCCCGCTGCTGTCTCAGATGATGATCGATGAACCGAAGCCTGGAGCCTCCCGACTTGGAGTCTTCCTCTCCCAGACTCTTGCTGGTTTCTCGAATTTGGGCGGTGATAGCGTCCCGGAGACACCGGAATTGCTTTGATATCGTCCGAAGGGCCAGCGCGGTGTATGTTCTTGCTGATCCGTAGCCCGCAACAGCTTCGAATGAAGAGACCACGATTTGCATTTGGTGGTGGTACTGTCTGTACCTCTGTTCCACCTTCAGATTGCCCCAAAGGAAAGCCGAACAAGTAAATTGGCAGATCAAAGGCACAAACAACGAGGAAGAACGTCCTAATGTTTGATTCCATTACCTCCTCAAGCATGTTGATGAGCTTGGCCTTCTTCATCTGAAGTTCCTGCCTCTCTGCCGTCGTTAGATCTGCACCTCGCTTTGCGCTCGTGTTGCCCTCGGATGTTCCGGCGCCGGGATCTTTCAACTCTACGTTGCTGCTGTCGGCAGGATTCTTCAAAGGAGCTCCCTTGGCAGCCTCATCTTTAACCCCCTTCCCCACGTTCACCACCTCATCGAGCAGTTGCTGTGCTGCCTTCAGGTACTTGGTTCCCATCAGAAAGCTCTGCAGGCCCGAGCCGCCATTAGCAGCACCGGACGCCACGGACGCCGACGCCGCGATCTTCACCTCGTTGGCGGCGCTGGCCGGAGTTATCTCCTGCGCTGGAGCCACCATCTCGTGCGGAGAGAGGCTGAGGGACAGCCCTTGCTGCGCCGACGGCGCGGTGGAGGTGCGCCAGGGACCGAATTGCGACGCCATGTCCACCGGGTTGCTCGATGTCGCCGTCGTCCAAAGGTTGTAATGGGAGCGGGGGAGCAGGCCTTGTACGGCCGGCACATCATGGGAAGCATGGATCGGCTGCGAGCGGTGGGAGTCATGCGGCTGAGCCGCCGATTGGAGCGGGATTCCGACGAAATGCTGCTGCTGGCCAGTTTGTGCGAGGTTGATCGAGTTCACCGAGTTCATGGTCGAGTTCAGAAAGACCATGTTGGCCGGAGCGGCGGCGTCCGTGTAGCCGACGTAGCTGGGGTTCATGAGGTAGAGCGTCTGCAGCCCATCAGGCTGGATCTCCGGGGCACCATGGAAGTAGGTCGCCATCGACTACTGAATCTTTTTGGGGGAATTATTCCAACAATTTCTCTTGAAGTAGCGATCAAGATCAAGGCGTTCTAATCACACACACAGTGGACGCAGAAGAAGCCTCTACTTGAAGCCAGAAATCTATCACGCTTAGCCTAATCTTTGCTCGGTCAACGGCGATGCACCAGAACAAGCAACAGCAGCTCCACAGTGCTGCTTCCTCCTCCCTGTACTATTCGCCTGAAGAAAAAGCAATCAATCAACGAGGGTAGAGATCATGAACATGGATGATTGGATGAACGAAAACAATCAAAATTCATGTCACAAAAATGCCTCAACAGTAAAGGAATCCAACCACACCAAGGCAATACCGTTGACTTGCTAATCTTTCTACTAGCAAAGCTTTGATGGGGAAACCCCTCAAAGCAGGTAAGAGAAGAGCGTCTTGGTCGGATGAACCGACAAAATCGATGAGAAAGAAACAGCAGCCGTGATGGTAGAGTCGGACTCAGGCCATCGGTGGGGGAAGAACCCATTCTACAAAGAACTCGCTAGGACAAGAGGAGGAGGGGAAGAAGAGCAGAAGAGGAGATGGAGATCAGGTAGTAAAGAGAAAGGCAGGCAGCCATCTTTATCAGCTGAGATAACTGAATATTTCTTATGGGCAATACCTGAGAGAGATGAATTGCCATGAGCACGTGGGATGATGATATAAGAATGGAACTTTCGAAAGGTCTCTCTTCTTTCTTTGCCTCCCCCCTCTCTTTCTTAGGAGCTGCTACATGTTCTCCATCATGGATCTCCTTCTCAGAAGAAGTAAGCTGAGAGGTACAACAGATTTGAGTATAATAATCAAAGGAAAGGGAGGTTATTTCAAGCTCCAACTTCAGACTCTTATTCCACCTGCTCCATCTCCTCTCTCTCTCTCTCTGGAAAAGGAAAAGAAATAAAGAGACCATTTATAAGCCCTCAGGGAAAAGTGATGACATCTTTCACTAGCTAGCATTATCCATCACTAACCCTCGAATTGCTTTTCCTTTCCCATTGTACCTTCTTTCCTCTTTACTGAAAAATGGTAAAAGCTTTTGGAATGGGGATATGGGCAGAGTTTAAGCTATCATGCACCTAACAAAGAAGGCTGGGATGGGCGCAGAGGAGAGGAGAGGAGAGGAGAGTAGCTTGGGGGTGTGGTACCTGCGAGTGGAACAAAAGAAGGCAAGGTCCAGTCCGGTTGATTTGACGCACTCTTCTCCTCATCATTAGATGCAGGAGCATTTGATGGTGGGAAGAAAGATCCATATGCATGACAGATAGCCATAGATACGTTATTCTACAGAGACATGAGTAGTGTAATTCTGGAACGGGGGAGGAGAGAGAGAGAGAGGGCGAAGCTGTTAAAGAACTGACACCATTGTCAGAGGGAACAAACAGCTGCAAAACGAGGAAACGTCGACTTCCAAAGGTGACACTGTATGAAGGTTGTGGGAAGGATGGCAAGGGGGGATTCCCTCCTCCTCCTCTTCTTCTTCGTCTTCTTCTTATTCTTCTTCTTCTTCTTCTTCTTCTTCTCTGTCACTGGAATTCTTTTTCCCTCATCGCTACCTAATCCTTATATTCTTTACTTGTGGTTGGATGCCGGGGTTGGAAGATAAAGCAATTGAAAGCCAAGCAACCCAACCAACGACCGCCATTACGCCAGCAAAGCAAGAATATTATTTCTTTTCTTCTGGGAGAGACCGGACTTGGTACAGTGGATGTCTACCCAACAATGTGTAGTTTCTGATAGGGAAGGTGGTGTGGCCGAGGCTTCTACATTTCGACCTTATGCTCTTGTAAGGATGCCATGCCATGGAAATAGACACCAACATGCAACACAAAGGATCTCTCACTCTATGTGATGGATGGTGTTCATCTCATATCTCTCTCTACCTTTGAGTCAAGCACTTTTGTCTAAGCTTGGACAGCTTCGATAGTAATAACATTGGCACTTGTATCATCCCATTCTTTACTGCAGTTCCTCGTATTGGAATGCCACTTTTCTTTTGGGAAAGAGACCAGAGACTAAGATGGCATGCCCAATCTATGAGTTCTGTAACCCTATATAATATTTCAGGAACAAGACATCATGTGAGCTCATTTCCCTATCTCGAGATCATCAGAACTTGACAGCCATATATAAATATCATAACATTTTCTTGCAGTAAATTTAACTAATCCACGTGCAAAAAATCCATAGAGAGACAGAGAGAGAAAAAGAATAAAAACATAGAGCCTTATATTCCTCCCAATCTAAATGGTTTATACTGGCAATTTGGCAGCTTGTAGTAAATTATCTCCTGAATAGTGTTTTCTTTTGGAAATATAATGATCCATTTATTATGTGGATATACGTCCCATCATATATATTGTACAGAAACTATTAGTCTTCTGGTTTGCTTACCTATTACTTATAATAGGCAATGTTAGTGGGTAAAAGAAATGCTTCTTCTTCTTCTTCTTGTTCAAACTATGGAAATTAGATATGCGGCAAATGTTAATCGTATTAAACTCTTTTTATTTGAGGATTATTTCTCATAAAGATCAAATCATCGATACATAAACACACCAAAGACGATCGATATACGCTCTCAACCAGATCACAAAGAGATAATATTATCGTCCTATGGACAAGACTTTCAATACGACAATGGAGATGCAAAGGAAGATGAGGGACCATAGATAAGACCTTGGCAATATTAAATTGATCGGCTACCAGCTAATGATCTAGTGATTAAGTGCCTTCATAGTTTTATGTGCAGTGATTTAGATCTCATTTTTAGGTGGTGGGTTTCCTCCAACAACCATTGATAACTCACCAGCTACTTATTCTGGTAGGAACGGGAAGATTGAGCTCTTCAAAGAGGAGAAGTAATTCCAAGAAAGAAAGAGGCTGGATTCTCTGTCTTCGAAATCGTGGGAACAAATGTGGGGCCTCTCTTCATTAGCAACAAGCTGTGGGTTTCCGTGTTATGTCCTTTTGTGATCCCTTTTTTCTTTTGAGTAGTCATCCTGAAGACGCAACTCCGAGTCTCGTGATATTTTTTCCTCTATAGAGCTTCCACAGCCACAAAGCATATCTTGCAGCGTTGCACTACTCCTTGTTTATCTTTCTTTGGTGCCAATTACGCCGAGGGAAATTTATGATCTGACTGAGCTTTTTTGTGTGTACAATGTTCCCAGCTGCGACACTTTTTCTCCCTCACTAGCCACAATCTTCTTTAATGGATGCAAATAGCACATGTTTTCATCGAAGTATGAGGCCGCTGTGGAGTTGCATGCCAAGTCAAAAGGCTCCACAAAAGGATGAAGTAGATGATGAGGACGGGGTATCAACTCGGACCCATCTCCAAGTTCCGGATGATCATGGCAAATGAAACGAGACTCGATCTGCCGTGGGATGCATGTACAGACTTTTACACCCTTTTTATTACAGACCATTCTCATGTAAATGACGGAGACCATGTCGTGGGCTGCTATCTGAATCCTTTCCCCTCCTTCGGCTGTGGTGGGGGCAACATGCTCTTACACAAGGCGTCATGGCTGCAGTTCTCTGTCGTCCCTGTAAATGTAGACTTGAAAGAAAGCCAAATGTGCAGTAGGGAGGGAGAGAAGATAAGAGGGGGAACTGTAGCACTGCAGTGCGATACTGTGTTCGGATGAGAGTATGCCGGTGCTGTCTCTAAATTAAGGAGCCACGCACAGCGCTATCTCGATTAGCTTCAGTCGATCCGATTCGTGTGTACCCAATCATGGAGAGGAGAGACATGATACTTAAACTTGCTCCTCAGGATCGACCGATCTGCACCCACGTGAACGGGACTCGGTGGCTCCCCGTGGTTGGTTCCCTTATCGATCTCACAGGACAACCCTTCCGAGCTTTTCGCTGATCTCATGCATGTAGTAAAAAGGCTGAAGCTTTTCTTTTATTTTCCTTGAAGAAGCTTTCTGTGCGTGTATTGATTCATTTAGTGACAGCCCCGCTGCTATTAAATTCTGTGTGTCAGAAAGGTCGTCGATCAAACCAAACCTTGAATGCTCTTCGTCTGAGATGGCAGCCCATCGGCAGACATTGCAGCCTGCGCACCTCGAACCATCTCTCTCCCCACACTGTTCCGGGAGATCTATTGGTCAACCGCTGGGGACAGCGCGAATGCATCAATGCTACTTTCTCTTCGTACTCACACGAAGCATGTCTGGCTCCGAGGAGAAGAGAGAGAGAGAGAGAGAGAGAGAGAGAGAGAGAGAGAGAGAGAGATGACTACGCTCTTGCCGCCTCGTACGGAGGGGTGGGTGGGAGCGCCGGCGAGCACCGCGACGAAATCTATCCGCAAGCGCGCGAAGGGTGGTGGTGGTCACACGTCGCCCCGGGGCCCCAACTAATTGTCCGCGGGGCCCACCGCGTCGACGGGAGAGGGCTGGGGGACACGTAACGCTGTCGGGTCCCACAACGACGCGTACGGTTCCCGCGCCCTCCTCGAGACGTCGGACCGCTACGGGTGTAGCGGGCGCTGCAGGGGATCCGGCCGAGCCGACGCGACGCGGGACGGTAGGACCGAGGAGGATTCGGTGGGTGCAGGGCCCTCGGCGGTGACGTGCGGGTCCCGCCGCGGCCAGAAGTCAAGCCCGCGACCAATGGGAGAGCAGCGGCCGCGCGTGGCCGTCTCCACTTCGACCCGCCGTCGTTGTCGGTGGCCGCCCCCATCTCCATCTTTTTTTTATTCCCATTATTATTTCCAGAATTCAATAATCAGATCTCACCTTATCTCGTATCTTTTGGATCGTTTCCATGACGATTTTCGACACGAGGAATGCACAGGTTTCCCTCAGCTTCCATGCAATCCAAACACCTACCCACATAGACAAGTCGGAGGGGATTTGCTATGTGGAGTCCAGTGGCAATGAACACGCAAATGGATCAGGACAACACATGCTCTTCCATCGTGTTGTGTTTGCTTGGGACTTAAAGCATTAATCATGATGCCATCTCTTTTGGTCTCTGCCACAATTTCCTTTGCTCTCAAACACACAACATGGATGAGATCATGACAGGGCTGCCGATTGGATCGATGAATCGATCCCAAGATGAATTTGATGCTACTTGCTCTTTCCAAATTGTTATCGAGCGTTAATAAAATATTTCTCTCTAAATCGCTTATAAATCTCAGAAAGGATAAGAGATATATAATTCTTATAAGCGAGATGTTAATAAGAAGGGTAAAAAAAATTATATTATGTATATAGTTTCTCATGTGTTATGAAGGGAAGTAAGTACGATATGGGTATAGAGATCCAATTGCATTCAATGTGAATCACAAAGTACATCACTTTTTATGGGTGGGTGTCATTGGCATTGAATATAGGACCCAAAAAAATGGTGTGGATTTTGGTACAAGACTTGCATAGGCAAGTTTAGCACGTGTGTACACATGATTCATAGTTCGTGTTTGATAGCTTACGTTCATGCATGCTTGTGTTGTAATATGTACGACATGTCTATCTTAGGTTGAATAATACATTTTGGATCTTGAGATAAAGAAATGTAATAATAGATGTATGCTTGTGTAAGAATTGAAAGTACCTTCTATGGAAAAGAGTGGATGATAGATAGATCCATAGATAAGTGCTATATGTACTACACACACAGAGCTACGTGCAAGTCGTCAAGTTCTTGATTTACTATTGCAATGATGCAAGTTCAGACCCTCTCGATGATGCTAGCGTTAGGTGGAGAAGAAGATAAGAATGAAGATTTTGTAGGTATTCATAAGATCAGCATGTGATTCTTCTCGAGAAAATAGTACTGCTCCAGATGATGACACACGAAGACCATCATCAAGAGGAAGAAGAGAGGTCTTGTCTTGAAGGTTAGGAGGGGGGAGGGGAATCTAATCTAAACAACATTTGAATCCTTCCTTGGGGACATGTGTTCTCAAAGGAATTGACACTAGGATTAAACTATTGTCTCTCTCAACCATCTTGTTCCCATGAGTTTGAATTGTATTTTGAGCACTCACACACACACACACACAGATTACAAAGTAGCTAATGCACTCGCTGTTCGTGACTCATAGAACCTATAGGACAAGGTTGTAATCCATGGGAGGAGGAAAAGAATTAAAGGACGGGTTTGAGTAGTTATAATCATCTACTCTCATTAATAACCTTTGTTCTCATCCGAAAGAAAAGTAAAGCTCAAATGAAGTCTTCACTAATTAAGAGTCTCTTCTGTTGCAGAAAGTGATGTTTAGGGTTTGGACAAAGACAAACCCTATACCGTGTTTCGTGGGGCTTTGTCTCGGGTGGGTGGGTGGCCAAATCACTACTTCTCTTTTGCTTCTCAGCCTTTCTTTCAGTATCCATTCTCCACATTACATTATTAGCTCAATATTCCAAAATTTTATCCTAAAATTTTCCCTCTCTCTCTCTCTCTCTCTCTCTCTCTCTCTCTTTGCTTGAGTAATATATCATAGTACTTGAGATCATTCAAAAGATGCTCATCCAAAAGACACCAAAAAAAAAGCTAACACACCTCACCTTCCTGCTCTTTGGACCAAGATCAACATCGCAATATACGTCACTCGATGCATCATCATCGATCATCATCTCTCCTATTTTGTTGGATTATGATAGTAGTGATCGTAGTGGCAGTAGCTCCAAAGTTTGTCGAATCTAAGCTTAGTGGATGTTTATTAGTAATTCTAGATTTTTTTTTTCAAAGGATAAGAAGTGAAAATGAAATTCAATCCCATAAACTTACTATTAACATAGAATTTAAACATATATATCACTCTGTTACCCTAAAATTTAAAGGATTTCACGATATATATCACTCTATACATCATTATCGATGAATCGATTTTGTGTTTAACGAAATAATTATTGATAATATTTCACAATTCAAATATATGTGACTTTGTTAAGAAAAAAAAATCCGATGAATCGTTTGTACTCTCGAGATGAAATGGCTACTTACTATGTGGGGATATAACAACAACTCAATCATTTGTGATGCTAACATGGCTTTCTTCTTGGTGGCTCAAAAGCATGTAAGTGCAAAGCAAAAGGTGACACGTCTCGTAGTGCTGAATTATTGGATACAGCTCGTTAATGAGTGTCAAAAGGAAAAGGTTGTGCCCTTGGAGTCTTCCCCACACCCACAATAGTCCAATGCCTGTGAGCACGTACAATTTCCTAGGGTTTTGAGCTCTCATGTCCATGTGCCATCATCTCGTGATGTTGAAGTGTTAGTGACCTAATCAAAGTTTGGGACAATCCCTGAGTTGAGGGAGGGAAAGGTGTAGAATTGGATTCAGCGGTCAATTTCTTGTGGAGTTGGTCTCCTCCTTTCGTATGCCACTTATTGAGAACGATGTGCATGCGAATTATTCTATCGTTGAAGGTGGTCCGATGACAATTATTTTGATGCATGGGCGTACAAATTCAAGTTAGCTCTATCTTAATTATTGGACTCTACATCAAGCTAATCCTTGTAATATATTTTGCACTGAGTAATATTCGTTTGGGTTGATCTTTGTTTGATCACATGAAGGATAGTGGATATTTTACGTGAGAGACGGCATCGCTTTGGAGACTTTAACGTGGAGTTGGTAGGCTAACCCAAGTTGAGGTCTATTTAAGCCTTTGGAGGAGCCCAAGCTTACCATTATGACAGCATCCACCATCACAGTTGGAGAAACCCTAATTCCATTGCAGCCAAGTCATGCAAGATTTATAATACTGATACAACTGTTAATGTTGACCAATGTCACATAATGGTTGTCACCTCTTAAGAACTGGATCACTAATAAGATGCTAATCTTTGTTTAGTTGCATGAATCATTGGGCTACTACTATTAAGTTGATCTCTAGTGAGACACCTAAGTTTGTCCGATCAAGAAGATGATGATGATGATGATAAGCATGTTCAGTTGGAATGGAATGACGTTTGAAGGGATTACTTTGATCTTTAGGTACGAACTTACCTTTAAACTCTTTGGATTTAACTCACTTAAGTTATTAAGCTATGTCATTTTGTAAGAGTCGACTTAAGAATTCGATACTATAATCATATGGATATGTCAGATTATGTGATGACAAAGACAAACGCATGTTTGTAAGAGTCGACTTAGGAATTCGATATATGTTATTTTGTAAGAGTCTACCTAGGAATTCAATATCGTAATAATATTTGAAAAACGAATATGTCAAATTATGTGATAACAAACACAAAAACATATTTTTACTAGTATCAATCGATCGAGCGGATTGAGTCGACTTAGGAATTCGATATCGTAATAATATTTGAAAAACGAATATGTCAAATTATGTGATAACAAATATAAAAACATATTTTTACTAGTATCGATCGATCGAGGGGATTTGGTCGACTAAGTACATATCAAGTGCGTGAGAGACACGACATCGCTTTGGAGACTTCGACATAGGGTTGGTAGGATAACCCAAGTCGAGATCTATTCAAACATTTGCTTATAAATACTATTATTACAATGTCCAACATTATAATTGGATAAGCTGCTCATGAATTTAAAAAAATTAAAAAAACAACTAATTTATTTATTTATTTTACCAATTCTTCATTAATAATAGAATTATATATGTGTGAATGAACCACAAATGTTTAGGTAATATACAATTGCTAGGTCATGTACAGAAGAAACAAAAGAATTATCTGAGGAAGAAAATAAAATATAGACCTTTCTCCACCTTCTCGCGATCTAGATCGCTCTCCACCTTCTTGCCACCGTCTTCTCCATCTCCTCTTTTTCTCATCCTTCTCCTCCTTCTCGTCCCTCTCCAAATTGTATTATTATAGATAATTTGACATACCAAAATGCGACATACTAGAATGATGAACCGCACACGAATTGGTCCAACCATAGACCGAGTTCAATACTTGAAAAGTGAATCTCTAGAGAAAACATAAATTGTTCAACATAATATTAAGAGAGGTTTTAACATTTGCTAATAACTAGTCCAAGATGTCCATTTCTCTACCCTAATAACTAAGCTCTCATAGGAGCTAAATGTGGGGATCTCAACACGGCACATTTTAAAGGCACCGATAACTCGCGGCTTTACCATTTTGTTCACCAAGGTCATGCTTTCGAGCACACTGGCTATTCTCAAATCAAGTTCATCACTGTTCTCATTTCCAGGTAAGGATGTGTCCTTTGCAGAAAGAGAATGATACATGAGTTGATCTTTGCGCCTACTGCATAAAGCTTCCACAATTTTGTCACATATATCTGCATCCAGTAAACCATAACATGAGATGCTATATAACCAACCACTGAAAAGTAATGGAAATGAATACATTAATAAATATAATTTCAGTAAAAGATTAGAAAATCTCATCAATAATCCACTTGGAACACATAATATCCAGAAGTATACAGTTCTAATTGTTGAATAAACACGAGCAGAATCAACACGCTAAAGCTGAAAGTATTCAAGTCTGGAACATAGACAAGCAATCATAAGCTTCTCATTATAGAATATACTTTTCTTGTTCAGTGTCATCTGGAGCTCAAGTAGCTATTAAAGAAGGCATTGTGCTCAAACATACAGAATGTATATAGTACACAACTTATTTAAAAACAACTCAACTATCTTATTTGGATAGCCTCATGATATATGTCTAAGTACATTCAGATTCAACAAAAACAAAACTTTTAAAGTGCCATCTTAATTCTAATTAAAATACTCATGTGATACATGTTGGAAATCCATACTGCCTTGTCAAGGTAGTAATCTAAACAAACGGGACAGCCCAAATCTATGCAGTGTTTCAAACAACTTATTACCATCATAAAAGATTATATTGATCCTCAGAGGTGTGGAAACTGTCATCTAAAAACTGAGAGAATAAGAATTATGAAGACATCGATCATGATCAAAGTTAGCTTGTGCAATATCCAACAGATTAAAAACAGATATTAGGAAATATGTCTGAAATCATGGTTTGAAGTTTTAATATTGGTTTCAGCTTTGGTCTTTTGTCTGAAGTAGACCATTAAGGCAGCAGTTCTAGCTCAGTTTCAGCATTTGCTACTTCAGCCACATCAAACATTAAAAAAAAAAAAGGAGATAAAATTTGCATTGTTCCATAATGGGGACTAATAGCTACAAACAAGTAAATAAATGTTGTCTAAGCCTTTTTTTCATCACAGATTAAAGAAACTTTAGACCATGTCTAATATTATTCCAACAGAAGCAGAAAGTTCCAAATGGCAATTTGTACACAAACTAGAGTTTGTTTCCATCAAGATTGTGTTAACACATTGAGTAAAATTAATGTGCAAGTCTACAAGAATAAATAGAAGAAGAAATTATGCAGTGTGCCCTTTGGATAAGAAATAAATCCCATGCAAACGAGAACAAAGAAATTGTAATATAAATGATAATTTACGAAATTTTTACGTAAAGTTGTGCTCAAACAAATTTTATCAGGGAGAGGCAGACTAGTTAAGAATCAATTGGAGCTTAAGTAGATGATGAAATCAGAAACAAGCAATATGTGCTTGCTTAAAGATCTGAAATCCAAAGGCAGCATTATCGGCTACCCATTTGAAATGATTTCACAAGATGGTTACGCCAAGGCTGGCCCAAATTACAGAACAAGATATGTTAAAAGCATGTACATGAATGGTAAATAAATTAAACAGAAATCTAGGGGTTCAATAAACAATTTGTGTACCTTGCCGTATTCCAAGCTGATTGAAAAATGGCCCAGATTGCTTAACAAAATATGCCAAAAGTTCAGGTAGATCCAATGGTGGAACTTCCTGCAATAGATAACCAGATTCTTTAGCACATCAATGACATGTCTCATATATCAGAAAAACATTAGTATTTAACAATAATAGACAAATGCTGTGTGCACTATAATTCTCATGAATAAGTTTCTTTTTAAACTTGATGCAAATAATGATGCAGGAGCTGTTTAGTCTTCTCCATAGGTGAGTCATAATCATGTTACATTATAGTCAAGTTTTAGATATGTCTGGTTGGCTCCTACTTAGATTGAATTGTCATTTTAGGCAAGGTCTTCAATTTTGAAAAATACCGACCGGTACGGGTGATACGTACCGATCCATCAATAGACCGGTACATGGATTGCCGGTTACAAGACGATATATATATATATGTGATGTTGTCAAGGCGACGTCGCCCCGCCTAGGGAGAAGAGAGAGGCGACGTTGCTTGTCGCCGAATTTTTATTTTATTATATATATATATATATATATACCGAACGATATACCGCTAGGTATATAGTATCGTATCGTACCAAGTGAATGTCGAAACTCCGATACGGTACGATATTTCAATCCTTGATTTTAGGTATAGCTTAAGATTTTTTTACATGAATTTTTTTATGAATTTGGGTCCATATTTTTTAGCTCCTATTTTAGAGCTTATCTAAGCCATGTTTTAAGTTGAATTTTTCAGCTTAAGTCTCATTTAGATATCAACAGGGAGAGAAGAGCCCTTGTGCAGTTAGATATCTTCCATTTTCTATCGCTAGTCTACTTCTTCCTTCCCTGTTCTCTAATTTCGAACATATAATATAATGAATTAAGCTCAGGTATCACATTTGCATTAGGTACTATATTGAATGGACAATATTCTATATGACATTAAACAATAAAATAACAGAAATAAAAAGACAACCTACAACCAACCTTCGACTCTTGGCGCTCCTTCACAAATGATCCCTGCAACACAAAGATAACAGCAAATAAAAAATGATACTTTCAGATGGAATGTATGCCAGATTAATCAACATACAGCAAATCACAAAAAAAATTCTGATTTGGAAAAGGTTTATTCATAGTAACTCAATACGTAAAGTCTAAAAAGGAACTCAATTTCATCCAGACTGAATAATACCAACAGTATTCCACCAGTCCATGTGTAAATTGGGCCACCCGCATCTTCTTTTTTCCATTATTTAAGCGACAATTTTATTGTTTTTTAAGGTAGAATCGTGGACTTTTAGGGATCACAAGCAACATCTCTCTCTCTCTCTCTCTCTCTTTCTGCTCTCTGTTGTCCTCTCTACTCCACTCTTCATCTCCCTCTTCACTCCTCTCTTTGTCACTCAACTGCTGCGGCCCCGCCACCCACATCATTCAAAATGCTTAAATTAAAGTAATTTTTTGCCTCTATCAACTATAATCAGCAAATCAAGTATCTAATGAATTTGGATATGGTGAAGCATCAATTATTAGCAAAAGATATAACATGCTGCAAAAATAGCAAAAAAGAAGCCCCACAAAGAGAAGGAATCGGAAGAATTCATTTTCATAAAGAAGTTGAACACATCGCAATTGATAGTGAGAAATCAAGGGAATATTATGATTCCATCAGTTGTCTCAGTTGCCTTCTCCACATATTGTAGTTCCAGTATAGTGCCCTCAGATTTTGCAGTTATACAGGAGAGAATCCATGGTTTTCTTAAGCTCAATCTAGCATCTTGGCAGTTCAACCAAAATTACCAAGTTTGTCACATCTTGATAACCTCCCAAATCTTAAATTCTCATGCTTTGAGCATAATTTGCAGAAAAATAAAAGAAAAATAAAAAACCTAAGCATTCGACAAATCTTCTTGATTTATTGAATGCTTAGGGTTTTTAATCTTTTTTTCTCCTGGGATTAATGCACTATTACGGAAGACAAGTGAACTCACCAGGCTCGATTTCAGTTTTTCGACGAGCTCGTTGCTCGTGGACTGGCTCTTCCGTTCCAACTCCTTCAGCCCTGTCTTGAGGATCCGAATGGGCTCCCACTCCCTCCCTTGCTCCTCCTCCTCCACCCCCTTCCACCGCACCATCCTCCAGCTGTGGCCCTTGACCTTGCCGACATCGAGGACCGCCCCGACCTCGTCCACCTCTGAGACGATAGCGTTTCGGATGGCGGACAGATCGATGCGGATGGTGGCCTTGGGACTCCACTTCTCGAGCACCCTCCTGCTGAAGTCCGGCGACGAGCAGGCCCGACGGATCTCAGACAGCTTGGGCTGGATGCGCTTGACGAACTCGAGCTCCGGCGGGGAAGGCCGGGGCGGCGTGGACAGGACGGCGGCGGAGGATAAGTATTTATTAGATTAAGACGACTCTGATGAAAGTCCAACTTAACACTTAGTAAATTTTATTTTATTATATTATTATCGTGATTAGATCATAAGTATTCGAACTCGTTTTAGATCCATTTTATTCTCTCATCTCAAATCTGACTCGAATATCCAGTGAAAAGTGAGCTCATCAAATTTCCAGAGTCACGAAATCTAATCAAAACATGCCCGATCTACTTGATGATGACAAGGATGACATCTGAAAGCCAATATTTCCCTCTCTCGGTGTGTATTTACCTCTAAACTCTTCGTTTCTAGCTTAAGCATCCAAAGGTTATTATCGAGCATGTTTATAATGTTGTTTTGTAAGAGTCAAAGGGTATCTGATAGAGAACGGGTCATGTCAGATGATCCGACGACACCAAACGACGGTATTGATGACTTCCTCCGCATATGTTAAATGAGCAGCTCGACGCACGTTGTTCGTCCAACTCCATCTTGGTCTTCCTGTTTTGCCTTTGCATGCGGCAACGCTGTCCATCCAGCGAGCCATTCCGTGTTTTGTGCGGATTCTTCCTCGCCTCCTCACTCTTCAGCCTTGCTCGAGAAGACCATGGATCCCTCGGAATCCCGGCCATCGCCGCGCCGGCAGGTCCAAGGCCCCAGGCCCACCCCACTCAAGGTCTTCAAAGACTCCTACAAGATCAAGAAGCCCCCGGTGGCACCGCCGCCACGCGTTCCCCTCGTCATCTACGCCGTCTCCCCCAAGATCATCCACGCCCTGCCCGGCGAGTTCATGACTCTGGTCCAGCGGCTCACGGGCCCGAGTTCCTCCGCCGACCCTTCGCCCACCGGCGAGCTCTCCCCCGCCTCCCGCATCGCCGCGTTCGAGCGGGCGACGCCGACGCACGCGGGGGACCGAGCGGGAACCGACGGCGTGGACCAGCTGGGGATCGAGCGGTGGCCGACGCTGGACCGGCCCGCCTCGTTCCCGGGGATCCTGTCGCCGTTGCCGTGGGCGCTGCCGCCGATATCTCCGAAGCTGTTCTCGCCATCGTTCGACCCCAGCGTGTTCAGCATCTTGCAGGAATTGAGCCCAGTTTTCGGCAGCAGCAGCAGCAGTGGAGGAAAAGCCTTCCTAACAAGTCCTAGTAATAGTTTCTTGTCGACTCCAATTGTTCCTTCTCCGGGAGCTTGCTGGGATCTGCTAAGTCAATTCCCAGATTTGTAGAGAAGACGAAGAAAATATAACGAAAGAATGGAGAAACGTTCAATCACCGTATAAGTCATGACATATGGACTACAACCTCCGTCTTTCACTAGTGATCATACGAACAACTTTTCTACGTGGACTTCCCATATAGGCATTAGATTTCCTGACCATAGCAGGAAAGATAAGATACTGGCGAGCATGACAAGAAAAAAGCATTCTATTAATTTGATGTTTATGTCAAAATTATGAGCTTGGCCCCTGCAGAAAATGAAAGCGATGGAAAGCATAGGAGATCAAGTTCATCTCTCCAAGAAGCCATGAGTGACTTCATAATTTAAGGATTATGCTGTCAGTGTTTCATGCTATGCTACCCTAATTATTTGGGATCGACTACATAAATCTTTTATCATCATTGAGATTTATTAAAAACCATATATTTAAACCATTAATGAAACAGAATCTGCCTAAAGATACCTATAACAATTATTTCAGATGTAAAACCAAATCTGGACAATTTCTAAAAACCCATGATTAGAAATGGAATTGCAGGTGATGCTTTCACATCAAGAAGTTGGCTCACCCAGAAACACACACAAGTTTGTCAGAATATAGTGATACCTTGCAGAAATCCATTACAGTCACCTGAAACACTAACATATTGTATCTCCTATTGAGAAATTTAAGGATCAAGTGCTGTTCAAAAGCATTTCATGATGAGTATGAACATCTTGTTTCATATCCAGATTCCAGTAGAATGATACCCCACTCCATATTAGTATGAAAAATGGCTAAACAGATCGATCATGTTTACCACTATTTTTTTTTGGGTAATTTGTGAGCCATAAACCAGAAAGTTTCTGAAACCTAACATTTTGCTGACAATAGTAATTCAAGCACTAAAATCACTGAAGGGGTCTCTCTGAACACTAAAAAAACATCTTATAAACCTTGTTGAGACTCGAAACATCTAACTGAAAGATAATTGAAGGTTCCCGATTTCAGCAATGATTAAACAATTACAAATTATCCACTATTAGAATAATTGGTTTCAAGTCATCAAAAGTGTACTTATTCATAGAGTCAACAGATGCCTAGGTCTAGATTTTTCTTGAACTGTCAAAATCAGGGATATGAGATTTCTACGGCACAAAAAACTTATGCAACCAATTTAAACATCTTCTGATATAACCAGCCACTGAATGCTACTCATTCTCATCATGAACATTAAACTGAGAAATATAAGGAAATAGTACAAGTAGCAACATCCAAAGAAATCATGCCAAGCAAGAATGTGCTAACTGTAAGCTTCTTACCCAAAATCCATATAGCAACCAGTAGGACTTGCGAACTTGAAAGCTGACATTTTACATCTATCTCTATGTAGCCATAACATGCAGTTAAACTAACAAGAAAGGAAAGAGATGGTGATCAAGAGGCTGAAAGTTCAATCGGCAAATCTTATCTCAGTATATACTGAAAGAATAAGTTTTTATAACAAGCATCAATTCATGCTAAACTTAGCTCAGGATTTATAATCTTTATGAATGATAGCATAAGAGGAGAACAAACAGTTCACGCTGCAGACTTTCTGTTAATGTCAGAATTCTGGATTATTCATGATGGACTACAAAAGGATATACAGTTGAGTATCACAATATTTTCGTGTGTTTGTTGATGATATAGTTCCTATCCCAAACAAAGAACAATCCTTGGTGTGTGAATGTAAATGTGATAAAGTGGAGCCATATAACTAGGGAGAACAACAATGAAGTACATAAGCTTGCAAATTTTCTAGATTAACTTCTGCATCAAAGTTTTGGAGCCTTTACAATTCTTTTGATGTGCCAGATGAACTTGTACTTTTGTCTAATGATATTGAATGAATGATTGTGCTAAAAAAATCTGTTGAGATTTATTAAACAGCTGAAAAGGCTCAAAAGAAATCAACTTTTCTACAAAGTCATGTGTAAATCATACAGTTCGAATTTCATAGTATAAGACACAATCCAAACTAGTCAGTTGCCTCCACATGCGCAAGCAAAGAAGAAACTCAAATGCTCTCAAGGAACCACCAGTACAAACTCTCAGCGAAAGGCAATGGGCATGATGAATGGGAGTGATCAAGTGATTGGACAAAACGTAATTCCAAATAAAACACATTTCAAACATCTCCCACATAGAGCTTCAACAAGCAAATCTAGTCCCTACTTCCACACTAATGGTGATTCAGTTGTCATTTCACAAGAATCTAAGAGCATGGCTTGAATGTCTGACATATATCTAAAAGCACAACCAGCAGAACGAGAAATCAGTGGAATGACAATTCTTCGATGGTCATTTATTCTAAGACTAGGAAAAACCTAACTCTTTCATTTCTCGTGGTAGATAAAATGACTCTTCCACTTCTCATGGTAGCTGACTACACTACAAGCGCACAGTGGAACACTACCACACACCCCATGGAACAGACAAACATGAAGGCCTCATCACAGAGCATCATGAATCAGTGTATACTATCTTCTTCTTAGGGCAGCTGCAAAAGTTGAGACTGTCTTTGCAACAGTGGAGAAAGAATGGATGAAGTCATCTAGAAAGGGCTGGTTGCAGTGATGGCTGAATACTTTTAGATGTGCAACCATGAAAAGCCAGATGATTAGGAGGGAGATAGCCAGTGCATTGATGAGGGTAGAAGAGAGTCTCTGTTGACTCATAGCACTCCACCAAGAATCACACATGTTTTTTACGAAGTACACTATGTATGCAGCAAGAAAGACGTGGCTGATCACATCTCAAAAATTATATGCATGCCAGTTAAGAGCTTATAAAGAAGGAAAATAAGGGTAAAGTTTTAGCAAGTAATCTACACCATTTTGGCAAAAAATAAAAATAAATCCCATAATTTACATATTGGATGATATGATAAAGTCATTTCTTAACAATGTTTCCATGAAGTCGTCTAACAAAATTTTCTTCTAATGCAAGTTAGGATCCTACTCTAGATTAATGGTTAGGGCAAACAGGAAGACGGATCCTTCCAAAGACATAACAACCATTTGCCAAGAACACAGGTCAAGAACACAACAGTTTCTGTGATTCAAGGACTGATGAAATTAATTTGATCAAACTTTGTCAAAAGCCCCATTTTTGAGGCAGTTTGAATAATGTATTTTTATAATATCAAAATTCAACAGCTTATTGAAAATCTACCTTCAGCACCACACCATCTTTGTGGTACTTGTACTAATGGCTGTAAGGACGTAGGTATTCATGCATGAATTCCCTTTCTGATGGATAAACAAAATTGTGCAGGAAAAATATTTTTGGTGCAATAACTATGAATTAGTTGGTTTAGTAAAGATTAAGATGGCCATGTTAGAAAGCATGAAAAGATTCACTAGACAGGCGGATACATGGATCATGCAGTGTGGTAGGATTGAATAGAAAAACCATTTGAGCCAATAGTTGCTACAGTGGCAAAATCCCATACCACATTTTAAATTATTCATAGAAAATGAACCTCCAATGGACATGGTCATCGACTTTGAATCACATAATCTTAGCCCTTAGCTTCCAATAACTAGCCTCTTCCTCACAAACTTTATGGGGTTTATTTGGATGATCACATCAACTTTGGTGGAATTTGCATAATAGATCTCCACACAAAATAGAGAATTCAAGGGCAATATGATGTTAGCTTTTCTCTACCTTCAGATAAATAATGTTGTTGCTTGTTCCATTTTCCGAGATCCATATGCAAAACCTTTGGGTCAACAGAGTAGCAACAATAATGAATGGATGGATGGTGTGAACTCTAAAGCCTGTAAAAATACCCAAATATCCGACACTAGCAATCAGTCATTCTCTGTAGGTTTTCTAGCCTGCATGATTTGGTGAGGGTGTGGAGATGGACAGGTGGATGGTTGGATGGTGTTGATGGTAGTGCAATGGTTGAGGTGTCGGCCATAGGAAGTTGACACAAAATGCGAATAGTCATATCTACAGGGATATACACCTTAAAGTACGTTTTGCAAATATAACAAAGGATGTCTACAGTTGGTGGAATCCAAGTCAAAGGATGTCTACAGTTGTGAATAGTCATATCAGTACTACTTTACTTTTAAAACATTTGGTGGAATCCAAGTCAAACTGTTAGACTTTTACAGTTGTTTTCTGGCCCACTTTTGAAATGGTCAAGGACTTTGACTCCCATGTCATCCGCTCGTCTTAAATGAAAGCCAACTGACATCTGAAGTTTGATCTGAGACGTGGGCTATCCTTCAACCAAGCACCAAAAATTTCATTGACTTGGGCCTTTGACTTGTCAAATGGGAAAACGTTTGAAGTGTGCCATCAGTGATGGGAAAACGTTGAAGTTCACAGTGAGTGAGCTTGAGCAAGGCTGTCATCTTAGAAACCTTGAACCAAACTCGTTGGTGGGGACTACTACACTAAGTGATCTTGAAATTTTCATTTAAAGCTTCCCAACAAGAAAGCTGAAACACTTGGAATACCACCTAAATATTTTGACCCCAATAAGTAGAAAAGAATGACTAAGTTACAGTTGTACTTAATAACATTTTAATTCATAGTCAATTAAGGACTGCTACTCATGATTTATATTGGGACATGCGTCGAACAATGATGTTGAGAATACTCTGCTGACATTAGGTACTGATTTGAGACGATCTCATACATCAAACCTCACTGAAATTGTAGTTAGGTATGTGATAGAGCTTATGTATGAAATCATACAGTTGCACGTTGATGTTTACAAGGAAAAAATCTATAGTTCAACTTTTGAGGGTAAAAGACATGCAAAAAAAGAGAGCAAAACAAAAACTAATGGTTTGAGACGAGATGACCAGATGATTAAGGCTTAAGCAAGTATTGAAGATGAAATGAACAAATCTAGCTCAACAAAAAAAGGTCCACTGGTTTTGAACATATGTTGGGGAAGGGCTGGAACTTGACTTTAATTTTTGGATTTCTACGTGATCCTAAATGGATGGTTTGCATTGATTGGATTAAAAACAACAGCTGACAAGAATAGACAGAATATATGACATATTAGGGGACGAGAACCAGAGGATTTATACTAGAGGTCAGGTGAAGCCTATTGACACTGTGCAAATTAAGGATGATTTGGAATCCACATATGGGCATAGGACTTCATTTTAAATTATATTGTTTAATTTACAATTCTAGCTCTTGTGAGATGGAATACAATTAAGCTTCATAATATTGTGTTCAGCAAAATAATAAAACGAACACAGAAATCATTTCTAAGCTCGACTCTAGCTGTAACGTGAACATCAATCCAAATTTTTCATGGAAAACTACAATCATGTTCAATTGTCAAATCACAAGCTGCAACCTAGTCAAACTTCACCTACTTCTCCTTAAGATTTTCCATTCTTTTTTTTCTGTATTCGGTTCTAGATTGTAAAAATAAGTTCTTTTGACTCCCAAAAGAACAAGACTCAAAGGAGAGATTGACCAAGATAAAAAAAAACCAGCAAGCTTCACGCCAAATCCCAAGCTAAGCTCCTATTAAAAACCAAGAAAAATCCATGATGAAGGACAAGTTGCAATTATATACTAAAACAAAAAAAAAAACTAATTTTTAAAGTTGAATTATCACCCCCAAACAGAAATCTTGAACTTTCATTATGACTGCAACAGGAATGATATCAGATAAGCTTAAAACTGTTCGATAAGAACGCGGAAACCAAACGAGTCAAAGGAAAGCAACCACTAACCAGTACTCGAGAACCCAAAGTCGCGTGCGTGCACCTTCTTCTGCACAGGTGGGGCCCGTCTCCTACGTGGTTGTTGTCCGCGTTGGCTTGTTTCCAAGTCTCCCATATTTATTGCGCTTGGGAAGACCAGCAAAACGCCATCGACCAATATAAAGCTTAAGCGCCTACGACAAATCCACGAAAAAAATGTCACCCTGTCCCTCTCCTACATTTATTACTGTTGTTTCGCCCACCCCGAGCCAACATTTTCCTCACCTTTGTTCCGATCATCCACATTTGACCAAAGACCAAACCAGCTTGCCCGTTCAACGCATCTTTTGGAATAATAGTAGTATATGTAGTAG
Source organism: Musa acuminata AAA Group (assembly GCF_036884655.1). Taxonomy (NCBI): domain Eukaryota; kingdom Viridiplantae; phylum Streptophyta; class Magnoliopsida; order Zingiberales; family Musaceae; genus Musa; species Musa acuminata. The sequence continues at coordinate 21,623,129 of NC_088336.1, forward strand.
AGAAGGCATTCTCTACCTTTCCTACCTTTACCTCCTCCAACATCATATATGCTTCCAGAACTGTTCTCCTGCAATCTCTTCGAACACCTGTAAGCAAAGAGACAAGAAGCGAAGGTTTGAGGGAAATATTATGATGAGGAGGAAGCAAGAGAGACTGGAGCAGGGATTGCAGGTGAAGGTACCGAGCCCGTTCCGGTGCCCCATATCGCTGGACGTGATGCGGTCACCCGTAAGCCTGTGTACCGGCGTAACTTACGACCGCGCCTCGATCCAACGGTGGCTTGAATCCGGAAACACCACGTGTCCGGCCACAATGCTCCCTCTCCCCTCCACCGACCTCGTCCCCAATCTCACCCTGCAACGCCTCATCCACGTCTGGTCCTCCTCCGCTGCCTCCGCCGCCGCTTCCCCCACCCCTCTCGTTTCCCGCCGCATCGCCGGAGGCATCATTCGCGAGCTCCGCTCCGCCTCTTCCTCCACCAGTGACGACGATCTCGTGCCCCAGCTCCGCAAGCTCGCCGACTTCTTCTCCGCTGACAACGTCGACGATACCGACAAGAACGACCTCGTCAATGCGGGCGGCTGCGCCTCCGTTCTCGTGTCTCTTCTCCTCGGAAGAGATTTCAAGTTGGAGAGCTTGGTGGAGGTGGCTAGGATTCTCGCCTTCATCCTGACCTCCGATTTCGTCGAAGAGAGCAACAAGAAGATCGCGGTCTCCCATCTTTGCACCGATCTCGATCGATCGGTTTCAGCTTTGATTCGAGTTTTGAGGGATGGCAACGGCTTGGAGTCGCGAATTGACGCGGCGATTGTTCTTGACGCGATCATCGCCGCGTCTGATGCGGGAACGAAGGTCCTGATCGCCGAGGAGGTACTTATCAGAGAGCTGGTCCGGCTGATCGAGCCATCCGATGAGAAGGGAGCTGCGATGGATCGCCGGGCAGTCGAGGCGGGCCTGGGATGCCTGGCGAGGATCTCGGCGGCGAAGCGGGCCCGCCCGCGGGTGGTCCGCGCGGGGGTGGTCCCAGCGCTGGCGCGGGTGCTGATGGCAAACGCAGCGGTCGCGCCGGCTGCCACGGCGGAGAAGGCGCTGCGGGTGATGGAGGCGGCCGCGGGGTGCGCGGAGGGCCGGGCGGCGATCTGCGAGGACGGGGCGGCGGCGGCCACTGCGGTGGTGGCGAGGATGGTGAAGGCCGGGAGGGAGGGAGCCGAGTCGGCGGTGGCGGTGCTGTGGAGCGTGTGCCAAGCGTTCCGGGACCGGCGGGCGGTGGAGGCGGTGGCCGCGGCGGAGGGAGGGGCGACGAAGATGCTGCTGCTGATGCAGAGCGGGTGCTCCCCGGCGGCGAGGCAGATGGCGGCCGACCTGCTCAAGATCTACCGCGTGAACTCCAAGAGCCGCCTCGCGGGGTACGATACCAAGACGACCCACATCACCCCCTTCTGATCCCAACAAACCACAGACAAAAATAGAATAAAACAAAAAAGAATTTGTAAATTGACAGAAAAATTTTTATAGATGAAAAGTGACACAAAAATGATGAATCTAACTTTTACTTGTTGATGATGTTCATATAAGACATAATGAGCAAATAATAGTGATGCGAATGGCCATTCCACCATAACATCATGCATAACGTTAGCGGTGGTTCAGTGCTTCTTTACCGAGAGACTTCGCGTGATGATGTATGGGGTGAAGGAACGGTTAGTATTTGTGCTCTCGACATGCATCCTTAATGGATGGGTTCACAAACAAGCCATCTTATTCATACACACATAATTATGTGTGGCACAAACACAAAACTACGTCGGTTTTATTCATTTTTAAGCTAAAAGTCATCTTCTTTTTCTTCTTTCATTAGGAAGCTCGATATGGCCGACTTATTGTCATGGTTTATAGGGTTGGTGGATATCAATAACCCAAGTGGTTCTTTTAGACTTAACATTGACTTTAGGGGGACAAGCATTAGTCAATTAGTGGGCTTAAGTAAGAACCCATATCCTTGACTTTGTGCCAAAAATAAAAAATTCTTTTTAATTCTGAACTGAAGCCCAAAAAAAATTTTGATGCCAAAAACTTTGGCCAACTTTTAATGTTTATCCTTTCATGATAAGTGATTTCTGGATTTTACCTCTAAATTCAAGTTTAAGATATGTGCTATTACAAAATCTTAAAAATATAAATATATAATTATATAACATATTATATTATTCAAATTTATATTTGTTAGTTTGGCAAGTCCCATAGTCTCACATAGGGAAAATCAGACTTGTTGTCTCGTATTGGAACTATAAATGAGGGTCTGGGTTTTGAAGTCAGATGTACCACAAGCAGCACAAGAGGCAATACAAGAAAACCTACTTACGGTTTGGGTTTTTCTTGTTTAGTAAGCTGAAAGTGTTTTATGTCCTAGGAACATCTTCCTAAGGCATTTGTAAGTGTCCCTCTTTTATAGTAGTAATTTGCTCTTCATTCGTCCGTGGATGTAGGTCAATTGACCGAACCACGTATATCTGGTGTTCTAGTGTTCTTGTCGCTTTTATTCTTTCCGCTTTATTGTCTTTGTTGGGTTGCCAAAATTACCTTATGGTAAATTTTCTACGGCTAGCTCTAACAAACTAGTATCAAAGCCTGGTTCTGGGATCTTTTAGTAACGATGACAATAACAAAGATTGTTGTCGAGAAATTCGATAGAAATGTCAACTTCGGCATGTAGCAACTCAAGATGGAGGCCATTCTGGTTCAAGACGGAATTGATTTGGCACTTCAGGGTGTTGAGAACATTCCAAATGGTACATCAAAGGAAGATCTTGCGGGTATGGATAAGAAGGCCCGATCCAGCATCATTCTAAATCTCTCTAACGAGGTTTTACGGGGGGTAACTACAAAGACTACGACTAAGAGCATATGAGACAAGCTTAAAGCCTTGTACATGAAGAGGACAGTGGAGAATCGTCTTTACTTGAAGCAGAGTCTATATATGCTTCGGATGACTGAAGGTACATCTATACTCTCACATCTTGATAAGTTTGATTCTTTGGTTATAGATTTGGAGAATATATATGCAAAAATTGATGATGAGGATAAGGCTTTGTTACTCTTGTGTTCTCTTCCCCAATCTTTTAAGCATTTCCGTGATACTTTGATTTATGGAAAAGAAATAGTTTTGTATCAAGAAATTAAATCTGCATTGAAATCTAAGGAGCAGATAGACAGGAATATCACTGGGGAAAGTAGAGAGAATCAGGCTGAGGGTCTGGTTGTTAGGGGGAGAATGGATAAAAGAGAATTTGACAGTAGTAGATCTAAATCTAGATCTAAATCCAGACATAGAAATTTGGAATGCAGATATTGTCATAAAATGAGGCACATTAAATCTGATTGCTTTAAATTAAAAAATAAATTAAAGCAAAAGGAAAAAATTGTTGAGAAAACTATTGAATCCGCTGAAGTTAGTGTAACAACTGATGAGAATGTTGGAAATATTTTTCTGCTATTGATGACAGGACGATATCTAAAAATGAATGGATTTTAGATTCGGATTGTTCTTATTACATGTGTCCCAATAGGGATTTGTTTTCCACATATGAATCTTGTAACGGTGGAATTGTTTTGATGGGCAATAATGCCGCATGTGATGTTGTTGGTAGAGGCACAATACAAATTAAAATGCATGATGGTATTGTGAGGACGCTCACTAATGTTAGACATGTTCCTGATTTAAAAAAGAATCTATCTCTTTAGGCACCCTAGAGGCCCTTGGGTGTAAATACACAACTAAAGGTGGAGTTATGAAAGTTTCTAGAAGTGTCCTTATTGTTATGAAAGCTTGTAGGTCTGGTAGCTTGTATATTCTGCAGGGAACTACTGTCACAGGTTCGGTTGCAGTTTCGTCATCATCATTGTCTGATTCAGACATCACCAAATTATGACATATGCGTTTGGGTCATATGAGCGAAAAAGGTTTGAGCATATTGAGCAAAAGGGGTCTACTTTGCGGACAGAGTACTGGGCCACTTGATTTTTGTGAACACTGCATTTTTGAAAAGCAAAAAAAAGTCAACTTCACTTCTTCGGCAGTTCACAAAACAAAAAGTACTCTTGACTATATTCATTCAGACCTTTGGGGTCCAGCTCATGTTCAATCTAAGGGTGGTGCCAAGTATATGTTGACTTTCATTGATGATTATTCCAGAAAAGTTTGGGTTTATTTTCTGAAGCATAAAAATGATGTTTTTCTAACCTTTAAACAATGGAAGGCTTTGATTGAGAAGCAAACAGGTAAACAGATTAAGCGGCTTCGAACATATAATGACATGGAATTTTGTGAAGGTGACTTTAATGAATTCTGCAAAAATGAAGGAATTGCTCGGCATCGCACTATTAGGAAGACACTTCAACAAAATGGTGTGGCCGAACGTATGAACAAAACACTCTTGGAGAGAGCAAGGTGTATGATCTCAAATGCAGGGTTGACAAAAGACTTTTAGGCAGAGGCGATTAATATGGCCTGTTACGTTATCAACCGTGCTCCTTCTGCAGCACTTGACTTTTAAACTCCAGAGGAAGTTTGGTCAGGTACTCCTGCTGATTATTCTGATTTTAAAATTTTTGGGTGTCCAACATACATGCATGTAAATGAAGGAAAATTAGAGTCTTAGGCTAAAAAGTGCATTTTTCTTGGATATGCTTCTGGGGTGAAAGGATACAGATTATGGTGTTCTGATCCCAAATCCCCAAAATTTATAATCAATAGAGATGTTACTTTTGATGAATTATCTATGTTATCTTCCAAAGAAGAATCTACGAGTTGTACAAATGATAGTGCGCAGAAGCAAGTGAAGCTTGAGATTGGGAGTTCAGATTCCTTTAAGTCGAACTCTTCTACTCAAAGAATACCAGTAAGTGGTCCCGAGTCTACTGATGCAAATGATCCAGAGGAAGAGCAATATTCCATAGCCAAGGATAGACTATGGAGAAATATTCGACCACCACAAAGATATACAAATTTGGTTGCATATGCTTTGTCTGTTGCAAAAGAGACAAATGAAGTTGGTGAGCCTACTTCCTACTCAGATGCAGTTTCTTGTGATAATTCCGATAAGTGGTTGATTGCGATGAATGAAGAAATAGAATATCTTCATCGGAATAGAACTTGGGATCTTGTGAAGCTGTCTTTGGGTAAGAAAATTGTTGGATGCAAATGAGATACTAGTGTTGAGGGAAAAGTCCTTGTTCAGAAAATTCATACGAAGGACAATCCAGCTGATCTGTTTACGAAGCCTCTTCTGGTTTACAAGTTCAAGCAGTGCTTGGACTTGGTTGGTGTTCATTGTTGGTGATTACCCGTTGGGGCTGCTATGAAGAAAGTGGAGCAAGTTTTGTTGAGACATGCCAAGGTGAAGATTTGTTAGTTTGGTAAGTCCCATAGTCCAACATCGGGAAAATCAGACTTGTTGTCTCGTATTAGAACTATAAATAAGGGTCTAAGTTTTGAAGTCAGGTGTAGCACAGGCAACACAAGAGGCACCACAAGAAAACCTGCTTACGGTTTGGGTTTTTCTTGTTTAGTAAGCTGAAGGTGTTTTGTGACCTAGGAACATCTTCCTAAGGCATTTGTAAGTGTCCCTCTTTTATAGTAGTAATTTGCTCCTCTTTCATCTGTTCCCTCTTTTATAGTAGTAATTTGCTCCTCTTTCGTCCGTGTATGTAGGTCAATTGACCGAACCACGTATATCTGGTGTTTTGGTGTTCTTGTCATTTTTATTCTTTCTGCTTTATTGTCTTTGTTGGGTTGCCAAAATTACCTTGTAGTAAATTTCCTGGGGCTAGCTCTAACAATATTCGCCGACATCAGTTCAAAATAATCTATCTCCCTATATTTAAATATAAAATTATATATATTGACCCTCATTAGACTCTAAATTATTAATCTATCATTAGCGAAACTCTAAATAGCATTCGTATCGTTTGCAAACCGATTTGTTATGACTATTTTATTTTCTAAATTTTTAAATAATGTTTATGAAATCTGTTTAGTTCAATTAGAATCAGATAAAAATTTATTTATTATTAAGAGTCCAAGTCCTAGTAAATTTTGGATGAAACTTTATAAATAAAATGTAACTATTTGTTTTCGACAGATAATAAAATATTATTTAGTCTTTTGATTATCTTTCAAGTAATCAACCATTTTCTCTTTCTTTCTTCTACGATAAAACCGTTATAGTTATAAGTTTTAATGTATTATCCTCTCGCTTAGGAGGCAAAGGTTCCTATCACTTTTACATTACACAATTATCCTCTCGCTTACAGTATCGTTTGCGCTGTATCTGTTTCCGCATGCGCTCAGACCTGCCATTCTTAGTGCTCTCATGGAAGCTTGACTCTCCTCGGGTATGGACTTTCTCCCCACAGCCATGGCTGACAACTTCGACCTCTCCTCGGGAAACCACGATATAAAGGGAACGAAGGGCTGCTTTGGAGAGCACGCACCCCCCGCCTCCTGCAACGCGTCCACGATTCATGGCTTGCAGAGAGACCATGCGGTTGAGGGCGGCCGTCACCCTCCTCGTGGCTCTCATGGCGACGCTCGCATCACAATGCAGAGCCTCGTTTCCGTCACCACTTTCTCCTCCACTCCAATTCCACCACCGTGGAAACCAACTCCCCGCGACGCCCGTGCGCCATGCAGGAGCTCAGCCTCCATTCTATTACCACCCATCGCCAACCCCAACTGGTGTCGACCAGCCGCCGCCGTCGCCAACTCACGAACGCCGCCCTCGAGACTACTGGTCGCGGTCGGTTTTCCGTCCCGGCCGTCCTCGTCACCAGCCGTACAGTTTCCGGTTCCCACCACCGACGCTGTAGACGTACCCGGCCCTCCAACCGATGACCTCCAGACTCCACCGCCACCAACACCATCAAATAAGCGTCCGCTGCCACTTACCTTCTGCCCAATATAGGGTGGGTAAGTATTTTTACGAGTAATATAGCTTGAGTCTTAAAATTTTAGAGAGAGAAAAATAAGACATGCTCAATCAATCTTCTTTCTAGTTTCTGAAAAGAACTGAGAGTGAAGTGATTCAGGTTGATGTGAGAATGTAAGAAGTATATAATGAGTTATATTGAGTGGAGATAACTCAAATGTCTTCTAATTAATTTTATATGTTAAAAATTTAATTTTATCAATAGATATAGGTCGAGACTTATCGAATAATATTAAATTTTACGTTGACTTTTGATATGTTTTTATCTTTCTCCTCTCCCTCTCCAACTAGTGATATTAGAGCCTAAAAGATGATTAAAAATAAGCTATGAAGATTAGAAGGAGCGTGAATCATAAGTATTTTCTTTTCCAGATATATTACAGTAAATGAAATACTCACTGAGAGAGTGATTATTGAGATTGATAAGTATTTTGATATTCTTGAAGCTAGTATCTAAATGAGATAGAAAATCCGAGAAAGAGTCTTAGTGAAAACAAAAAATTCTTGACATAAGGTTTGATTCTTCATATATATCTAGTGGGGAGAGCAAATTATAAAGAATACTTATGGTACTCTTGAGTTTCTCTCTAGAATTTTTAAAGAGGGTGAGAAAATAATATAAATTATTTATAATTTATAAGAAAAATTGTGATTAGATGGGAATAACTCGATGTCTTATAATTGATTTTATATAATGAAGAATTGATTTTCTCCATACAAGTAGGCGAAATTTATCGAACCATATTAATCTTGTTGATCTCTAAGTTTTTTTTTTTTTTTACTTTTGAAATTTTTTTCTCTCTCCAAAACGAGCTTTGATATCATTTCGTTGAAAAGAGAGAGAAAATCAGATTCTTCAATATATAAAAGGATCTTGAGTTATCTCCACTTAAATATAATTTTTATTATACATCTTTTACATAAACATAAGAAACCAGTCTCTCAAGTCTCTTTAGAAACCTTTATCTTAAGAGTAACCAAAATGCCTTAACTCTCTCTCTCACTAAAATTTTAAGACTTAAGTATATTTATAGGAACAAACCCTAATTCATTAAGAAGTTTTAATTTAATTAGGACTCTACCAATTAATTTAAATATAATTAAAACTCATAAAAATACTTAACAACCCTAATAATCTCCACCTTGATAGAGTATTTTTTTTTTTACTTTGTATCTCCTACATAAATTGAATCAGTAGTTTGAAGAATTCATTATAGCTATACAAATCGAATTAGTTCATGGTCCAACACTTGATTCCAATAAGCCCGTCAATATATCCTTTATAGCTAAAATTGAATTAGTGACACTAGTTGATTCCTTAATTCCTTATAGAGATCTATATCTCACAATTTTACCACTAGTAGGATTTTTTTTCTCTTGCAACCACTAGTAGCCATACGTACTAACTATCATCTGAACATGCAACCTATTTTCATTAGGATCATACAACCCTAAGTAATTTTTAGAATCTTAGCTTTTAGTTATAATTTTGAAAATCTACAAGACTAAATGAAATTAGATTCCTTTACATCTTTGAAACATAAATCATATCTTCTAAAGTATACATCGCTTTATATCGTTGAAACTTATTTGAACATAAATAATTCTTTAGCCATTTTGATCTTCATTTCATCGACACTTATGACTCTATTATAGAGTCATCGTACAAACTCAACTTACTAATCATTTTATCATTTAGTGAATCAAAATAAATCTTTCTAAGAGTAAATATGAGTAAGACAAGCAAAATCTAAAAACCAACTCTTTGAAAATATACATTGTTATTGTTAGAAATTATAAAAATATCTTCATTATAAGAGAGTAATCACAGGTCTTTTCTTTTTATTTCTTTTTCTTCAGATAATTTCGCTTGATATGTTTATACTATTTATATCTATAATATTTAATATTATAAAAAAAATTGATTCTTGATCTCAACCCATCGTGTTGAGATCCACCCCAATCAGAAAATCCTCCTCATCTATCTTCATCTTAAGTAGCTAATGTCTCTCCATCAATATTCTCATATTTATCTTTTTTCTTTATAACATAACACACTATAACTTCTTCAATTTGCTCTCGAGTGTTATCTCTACAAAATTATCGTAGAAGTTGGTAAGAGATTTGAGAAGCAACAGTGACTTATTTTTTTTTATCAATTTTGATATCAACTTTCTTATTGATCTAATATTCATTTGAATATGTTCAGATACTCTACAAATCTATACATTCCTTCATCGGTTTATATAACTTTCATTTCATATACAACTTGTCATTTTATCTTAAGCTCGTTTCATTTTTTGTTGCTCATTTTTTTTGTTTGTCTTTTCATTTCTCCAACATTCTTGTTAAGTTGAACAAGAAAATCTTTCACATTCCTCTATCCTAAGATGAAATTATTTCTTTAATCAAATTTTTACACACTAAAACTAACAAAAATTAACTCACAACATCTTTATTGAATTGCCACCTACAAATCAATTCTGCACACATTATTCCGGTTCAGACCGACCCACAAAACTTGAACTGACCGGTTCAATCTCCAGATTTCGTTCGGCTCACATGTCAAGGCCAAAACCAGCCACCATAATCTACAACAATACGTGTCAAGATACGGTTGGGCCTGCACGGAAGGGTCTCACGCGGGTACAGGGGATCGGCAGTGTCGATTGGGATCCACGTAATGTGTCCTCGGTGGCACCATATCGTGATAAAATGTAGGGTTAATCTCGTGACCGTCAACATCTCACGTTCTTTTGGCGAGTTAATCGGCCTACAACTGTCGCTGTCGACTCCTCCATCAAACAGCGTGGATGAGTCGATCGTGCTTGCGACAGCAATCAATTCACCCTATGATTCGTCGAAGCTCTCACCGTAACATATTTATATACGTAGATGGCGCGTAGCTCATTGTGGATGGAATCAATGATCTGTGTGTGACGTCGCCCAATAGTATCAACGTGCCACGCAAGCCAAAAATCATTATTACGTTCCTGAATAACCATGCTGGAAAAGAAAAGAAAAAGAAAAATACTTTTTCCCAAAAAGATATTGCAGATTGACTCCACCTAATAATAATTCAGACCCCACGGAATCAGGTCAATTTTAATATCTCATGCGTGTTCATCATGCGAATTAAATAAAGGAAATGTCTCCGTCTCCACCATGTGGGTAACTTTTGTATTCGCCCTTTGGATTATTTATTTATTTGATCCTTTTATTTGTTTATGGGCGTGGATTGGGGCCTATCCTTATCCGACGTGGCTCAAGTAAGCTGATGTGTAGTATCACTATCATAGGTTGGAATTGACGCGTGATGCCTACTTGAATTACACGTGGCGGGCCAAGCCAGGATGGGTACGGAAATAAATGGCATCGTGGTCCACATCCATGTCGCCATGATTGAGGTAACTATCGATGAGATGACGTGGCCTCGATGGCTCGTGGATGGCCACATCAGCCGTTGCCTTCGTCCTCAGGAATGCTGCACGTGCTGCGACACGTGGACACGAGAGCGGAGCGAACCCATGCCGACGACGTGACCGTTTCCGTTCTAATTGGACGGCACTCCCTATTTTAGTCTACCCGCGGCGCGGCGACGTGGGACCGTCGTGTTATCCAATCAGAAGGCAGGTGGACGTGAACGGCGTGGTTCGGAAGGTATCACCGACCTTGTCCTACAATTATGGAGTCTCGACTGTTCACACCTGTCCCGAGAAGACGACGGTAAATTACAACGCAGACGTCGAAATATCTGTCCGTTTATCCCTATAAATACTCGCTCCTCCTCCTCCTCCTCCTCTCCCTCCGCCGCCGCAGCTCCCTCTCTCTGTCCCTTCTCAGTTCTGCGCCTTCTCTGTTACTAACTGTGCGTTTTTTGAGGGGTAGACATGGTGGGAAGCATGGGCAACAGTTTCATGGACTCGCGGGAGGAGGAGGAGGAGAAGACGGAGCTGCTGTGGCCGGAGGAGCTCGAGCTCGCCAATGGCAAGGCGTCGGAGTCGAACGGGGCCGGCGAGGACAGGGCGATCGTGCTGGGGAGGAACATGCACACCGTGTCCTTCGCCATCAAGGAGCCGGAGTCGGACGACGAGCTCACCGGGGAGCGAGAAGGCTACATGGCCAGCGTGCTCGCCAAGTACCGCAAATCCCTCGTCGAAAGGACCAAGCATCACTTGGGTTGTTCTCCTTTTCGGCTTCAACCTCCATGCTATCATCCCATGAGATCTCCTCTTAACTCCCTCTGTTTTCTGGTCCTCCGCAGGCTACCCATACAATCTGGACTTGGACTACGGGGCACTGAGCCAGCTACAGCACTTCTCCATCAACAACCTCGGCGATCCCTTCATCGAGAGCAACTACGGCGTGCACTCCAGGCAGTTCGAAGTGGGCGTGTTGGACTGGTTCGCTCGCCTCTGGGAGCTGGAGAAGCACGAATACTGGGGCTACATCACCAACTGCGGCACCGAAGGAAACCTTCACGGCATTCTTGTGGGGTTCGTGCCCATCTCCCATACCACCATCTCTCCACAACACAACCCCATCGTCTTCTTCCAAATGGTGTTGCAGGAGGGAGATTTTTCCGGATGGGATTCTCTACGCGTCGAGGGAGTCTCACTACTCGGTGTTCAAAGCAGCAAGGATGTACAGGATGCAGTGCGTGAAGGTGGACACTCTGACATCCGGCGAGATCGACTGCATGGACTTTCGAGCGAAGCTGCTGGATCACAAGGACAAACCGGCCATCTTAAATGTCAACATCGGTGAGTGAGTCCTCCATGTTTTCCTCCATTGTTCCACCTTCTTAATCTCATCTCTTGGTGCTCTGTAGGAACGACTGTGAAGGGAGCAGTCGATGATCTCGATGTGCTCATACAGACTCTCGAGGAGAGTGGGTTTAAGGACAGATTCTACATTCATTGTGATGGTGCTCTGTTTGGGCTCATGTTGCCCTTCGTCACGCGTGTATGTGCCTATCAGACGTAGTTAGTATGTCACAGGTTCCAACATCACTCTGATACCGGTAATTGGACAGGCACCCAAGGTGACGTTTAAGAAGCCGATAGGGAGCGTGAGCGTGTCGGGTCACAAGTTCGTGGGATGCCCCATGCCCTGCGGCGTCCAGATAACGAGGTTGAAGCACATCAATGCCCTGGCGAGCAACGTCGAATACCTGGCGTCCAGGGACGCCACCATCATGGGCAGCCGCAATGGCCACGCCCCGCTCTTCCTCTGGTACACCCTCAACCGGAAGGGGTACCGGGGATTCCGGAAGGAGGTCCAGAAGTGCCTGCGCAACGCGCATTACCTGAGGGACCGGCTCATGGCGGCGGGGGTAGGCGCCATGCTCAACCCGCTCAGCAGCACCGTGGTGTTCGAGCGGCCCAAGGACGAAGGGTTCGTCCGCCGCTGGCAGCTCGCCTGCGAGGGCAACATCGCCCACGTGGTCGTGATGCCCAGCGTCACCATCGAGAAGCTCGACGACTTCTTGGACGAGCTGGTCGCCGGGAGATCCGCCTGGTACCGAGACAGGAGCTGCCCCTCTCCTTGTATCGCTGCAGAGATCGGGCAGGAGAACTGTCTCTGCAGTATGCATAAGAAGTAATGTTTCGTGATTTGATCAAGAAGAATAAAACATCCAACATTTGTTTTCTTCTGAAAGAAAACATTGCAGCAATTTCGATAAAGTGTTTTCAATTGCAGAAAAACACCTGATGAAGGCAGATTGAAATCATTCCATTAACCAACAACAGTGTTACACATTCCAATGGAGAAACAAATAAATAAGAGATCATCATGTGGATATGAATCTCCCTATCAGCTCTATACAGAATAATAGCGACCAGCATACTGTTCATATCAATATTTTGCTTGACGGTACAAAGAACAACAATTCCCTAAAGGAAGTACTACGAGATACATTCAGCATAAATAACCTTTAATTTATCTTACTTGAGATCCATCTATGTCATGAAGTTTGCTCTCACATGAAGTCCATGGGATCACCTGGGGAATGGACATTAAGTGACTGACCATTGGAAGACATTTGAGATGGATGCAGATGCTGAACTTGACGCCCACTTGGGGGACGCAACTGCTGTGGCTGAGAGTAGTAGTTTGGTACAGATTGCTGAATCCCTCCGTTAAAACGATTTCCATTCGTATTTGGAAGCTGACCAGTTGCTATTTTAAGCCGTTGCACTTCTTCCCTCAAAGCCTCGTTCAAAGCTGCATCACGAAAGAAAAGATTATGATCGGTAACATAATGCACCACGACTCAACCTTCACAATCAGAACCTCCAGGTAGCAGATGGCATTTTGCGCTCAGGTTCAGGAGTCCTGAGCAACAAGATTCGGCAGGAAACTTCACATCTTAGGGAAAAAAAAAAACAAAAAAATAACTTAAAAAGGAAACTGGCATATCATTTCCTACTCGCACACCGGTGATACCATGGCACCAATTTTAGAACAAAAGAAACTATTACAATCCTTAAAAAGCTTTTCTACAGATGATTTATAAAACTAGTATAAATCGCAAACACAATCAGGACAGTTAGAGCAAATGGCAGCAGCAACCTCCACAGTATAATCCACAGCAAATGGTGGGTTCTTGAGCTTGGACCATCAGACAATTCACACTTCTCGGTGCGTTGGACTTAGTTTCAGTTTCCCTCTACAAGATGATTAATCAGAAAACTTGTTTGACTAGTACAAAATATTTGACTTTCTATTTGCTTATTTATCTGATATATGTATGCAGCTTTGTGTTTGTTAGATGACCCAAATTGTTCAGGCATGACCTGGCATACTAGGAATTTAAGTATCTTTCTTTTACTGCACTTATAAACAAACTACATTTGTGTGTCCAAAGCCCAACGCTGGAAGCAATAAGAACAAGTAGAAGATTAAATCATGGTAATCTAATTTTTTCCAGAGTCTAAAATGCAGAGCATGACATGTCATGTTAGGAAAGTGTTTTTTGTCCACTCTCGTTGAGAGTTGAATTTTCTAACAAAATGACATTTATGTGCCCAAAGACCAATGCTGGAAGCCTAAGAAAAGGTAGACCAATTCACAGTCATCTAGTTTTTCCAAAGTCTATAAGCTACACAGCATTCATGAGCCATGTTAGGAAAATGTCTTTCTTTCACTCTGCTTAGAGTCAAATTATCTAACAAAATAACATTTATGTGCCCAAAGACCAATGTATGGGAACAAGTGGAAGATTAATCATGGTCATCTAGGTTTTTTCCTAAATCTAAGCTGCACTGTACCGTGGTTTCCATACCAAATTTTACTTCCAAACATAATAAGCAGTAAACTACAACAACAGACCAAATCTAAACTGTTACAGGGACATGTTTGTATCTTTTGCCAAGAAATCATCTGATGCATGATTTCATTTTATGATTTTTATAAATAGTTAAAGGTCATCTGACAGATATCACTGCAGTTAATTACAATTACTTAACACGATATACAATTTTCTTCTACCCATTCAGCAGTATAACTAGAAGGGAATACTTGCTTGGTTTAGTTGGTGAACATCTTAAGCTTCAAATGCACTAAGAAAGCTCAAGATTAACTGAGCTTAGATTAGCAAACATCAAGAACACATACCATCACGAAGTTGAGCTTGTTGCTCCATGGCCTGCAAGCGCAACTTGAGTTCCCTGTTCTCAGAAGTCAAATCAGTAGTATCTCTCTGCATTACCAAAGAATCAAACATTAAGCCACTGTGTTTTTGTTTTCTGAAAAATAATAACAGTAATATATAAAAAAAATTCAATTGTTAAAAAGTAAGCCCATTAATTTGATCTTGTGGAATGTAAGACATGATGATTGTGGAAGACAAGAGATAAACAAATAATATATATATATATATTTAAATTCCTGTGAGGATGTAGAAGGCAAATACATAATCATCTTAACAATTGAAGAGGATGGGAATTAAGACTGGATTTATCTCAATGCAGAACCTTAACTGTTTCTAGAAACAAATGTTTCACATTTCCTGCTTAATCATGCAACACTTCCTGATTTAATCGCTAGGCTATTAATTATATAAAGTTTCATGATTGTGAACAAGGAACTGAAATCATATTTGTTCAAACCTCAGTTGTTACACTTCATTATGCTACTAGATAAGTTTCTTCGTTTATCGAGAAGAAGAACTAAGACAAATGCAAGGTTTTAATAGTAGTAGTGACTGTTAAAAATACAAGAGCATTTATCTTATACATCCATGCTATAAAATTCAGTCATGATATACTATTAAATAGAAAAGGACGTGTGCAGTGAAAATATAGATGTTCCATGGTACGCACCGAGACAAGGGTTGTAAAACTCATAATTTGAATAAACAACTGTATCCAAGTATTTGATTGTTAGAAATCACATATCCTAGAGGAAAGAGAAACCTCCGAAGAGAGAACATGAAAAAAGAAGATAAATAAACTTTGTTTACTATTAGCATGAAAGATAAGGTTTTCACAACTAGAATAGTAGCAAGCTGGAAGTTAAATATTTATGCTCAACAAGTAAACAGTAAACAAAGTAACAAACTGTAAGTTCAATTTTTATGCTAAAAGCACAAAATAATTTGCAATATGCATACACTTGCAATATAATGATCACTAGCAACATCACATCAAAAGGACATCAATTAGATTCAACCACTGAGAAAAAGGAATGCAATCCGGCTTGACTAAAACCAAAGAAATCCCGAGAGGAACACAAAAATTTTGCCAATATCTAAATATCAAAAGACAGTGGAAGCCCATCAGTGGTTCATACCTGTAAAAGCGTGAGCTGTGCAGAAAGAGTGGTTGCTTCAGTCTGAAGTGTTTGCACCTTCCGTTCAAGTTCACTGGTGTAACGGACCTTCCTTTCCTTCGATCGTGCGGCGGATTGCCTGTTCGCAAGAATCCTATAGCAAGAAATAGGAAAAAAATTCTCAAAATTATAGATAAGTAAACATCTTTTGCCATAACTTGGTACGTAGAATGAAGCCAAATTGAGTGGCACTTGACACATTAATCTAACAAAAAAAGGATTGAAAAAGGAGCAAATATCAGATTTTTCTACATGAAGTGAATATAACGAATTAGGAGTATGCAGGAAAGGGAAAAAACACAAATTAATTCAGAGTAAACAGGAGAAATGGATCTTACTGCCATCAAATTACAATAAGCCAAAAACAAGAAGGCCTCAAGTCCAATTTGAAGTAATATATGGATATTACTGATTAAAACAAACGTCATCGACCCAAAAATCAAATCACAGCGTTTTGGAAACGAAAAAAGGACCAGTTCTTGAAACGAACTAAAGAAGCAAAGGAGATGATTTGAACTCTATGTAGAAATTAGTAACTGAAACATCCGCAATTAACCCAGAAATCGAATCCCATGTCGTCGGAAAGCAAAAGAACACAAAAGTTCTTCGAAAGTTACAGAAGCGAGCAAAGGAGACGAGGAAAGAAGATTATGCCTTTTTGCTCTTCTGGGATCGAGCAGCGACAGCTCCGCGAGCTTATCAGCCGTCATGGCCTTCTTCGCGTAGTCAGACAGCGGCGGCGCCGACTCCCCCTCAAACGGCGAGATGGACCCGTCCATCGATCCGCTCCGCCTGTGGTGTCCTCTCCTTTCCTGCACTCCACCACCGCCGCCTCCGGCTGCCGCTCCGGCCTGGAACCCCATCCCCTCGAAGAGCGCGTTGTCCACCGACAGGCTCCTAAGGTGGGTCCCCGGGACGGGCCTCCCGGACGGGGCCACCGCGAGGGGCGCCGGGCATCCTCCTATGTCGCCACCGCCGGAGACGTTGTCGTCGGACAGCGAGGGGAAGTCGATGTCGGAGATGCCGCAGTCGGGATCTGCGTCGAAGAGGAGGTCGTCGGGAAGGTGGAGGAATGTCTCGGAGAGAGCCCGCCGGTGGGCTCCGGCAACGGTGCCCCCGCGTGGATTCGGCGGCGGCTGCGGCGGGATCTGTCCGAACCGATGTGCGGCGGTCGTCGGCGTGCCCTCCATCTCTGATCTCCACGGATCGGATGGTGGACACGATAACCCAAAAGGCAATGGACGGTGGAATTAGTTGGTGGACTTTAAGAGTATGATAGTAAACGAAACTACTTCCACACCCGAAGCTGTTACTTCCGTTCTTACCTTTCCAATACGCGCATCTTATCTCATTGGACCACAAAACCCTCCAATCAAGAGTCTAATAAGAATTTGGGTATTTGATAAACGGGTGTCCTATGTAACTTCGACGTTGTTAGGGGCCAAAACGTAAACATCAAATTCGACAGATGGCATCATGTGAAGCACCACCGCGTCTGTTATTCTCAGCCATTTGATCAGAGCACGGACGGTGATGGGTGGCGGGGGCAAGGTGTGTGCTGGTACTGCTTCGAGGGGACCGCACGCCGAGTACGGGATAAGAGAGACTAGGACGCGAAATCGATCATTGACGCTCGATCTCAATCGGACGGCTGGAAAGACTAGGAAGCGGGTCCATTTGACTGTTAAATTCGACTTTAGTCTCGTGAGCCCCCCTTTAGGAAGCAGGAAGCTTCTTCTCGTCTTATCGTCTTATGACTTCGTAATCCCTCAACTCGCTCACATGTTAACTCATTAATGGACAGTGGGATGAACTATATTGATCATAGATATATAGTGACAACAGCCAATGGGATGAACTAAAATAGTCTATCTACGTGTTAGGCATACCGATTGGCCATCATGGTGGTGGGCTATTTTTAGCTACGTGGGATGTCAGGTGTAGGTGATCGCGATCCGTGTGCTACTTGATCAGGAAATCTTGACCATTCGCTGAGGACCAATCTGACGATCCATATCGACTCCCGCCTCGGAAACACACCCAAATATTTTCGAATTCCCCGAGGACCCGCCTCGAATACGCTCTTCAAATACGCGCCATTCCGTTCCATCTTCCCCATCCCATCTCGATTCACATCCCGTCGTCCGACCAAGAAGTTTTAGCCACCTCTTTATTCAGAGCCCTCGGCGATGGCGCGTACGAAGCAGACGGCCCGGAAGTCCACCGGCGGGAAGGCCCCGCGGAAGCAGCTGGCGACGAAGGCGGCGCGGAAGTCGGCCCCGGCGACTGGCGGCGTGAAGAAGCCACATCGCTTCCGCCCCGGGACGGTCGCTCTGCGGGAGATCCGAAAGTACCAGAAGAGCACGGAGCTACTCATCCGGAAGCTGCCATTCCAGCGTCTGGTCCGTGAGATCGCCCAGGACTTCAAGACCGACCTGCGCTTCCAGAGCTCTGCGGTGGCGGCGCTGCAGGAGGCCGCCGAGGCATATCTCGTGGGTCTCTTCGAGGATACCAATCTCTGCGCCATCCACGCCAAGCGGGTGACTATCATGCCCAAGGATATCCAGCTCGCCCGCCGCATCCGGGGCGAACGGGCCTGATAGTCCCAGTGGCGCTTCTCTTCTTTCTTTTATTTAGGGTCTAGATCTAAGAGTCGATGGTGATGTGATGTGGGGGTAGAAACGAGGTCGGTGGTATGTATGGTATGTTGTGCATGTTAATCGAATGGGTTTATGCTTCTTTGACCAGTATCATATAATTAGTTGATCTCTCCAATTTGTCTGCCACTGAGGAATGGAGAACATGTTTTAGTTTGGGTGCAGGAGCAGGCAATAACGTTGAGATCGTCTTCGCATATTCTGCTGCTACTGGTTCTGCTCTAGTTGGAGAAGCCTGGCCAGACGCGTCATCGCCGGCCTCTCTGCATCTCCCACGCAAGATGCATCCTCAGAAGAAAACGTAAGAGAAATAAGGTGAGTTGTTTCTCTATAAAGATTTCTGAAACTTCACGAATTTGATTCATTCCTTGGATTTACAACGCTCTTTTTTGCTGCTTGTTGTATCCAACCTTGTGCATTTGTTGATTGGAGAACACTTTGCAATACCAAAGCAAATGACGAATCCTAATTAGTCGATTTGCACCAATTTTAGAGCATCAGTGTGTGTTAAGTCTTCACCAATGCGTGTTTGTGTGTGTGTGAATTGCTGATTTCTCGATAATAGATTATATTTATGTGGCAAATTAAGCTGAACATCGATTTAAGATGAAACTAAACCTTTGTTTTTAATCTGATGTGTTGTATATGCTAACAGCCAACAGATGAACATTATCCACATGGTCATGCAGCTTTTAATTCTTCTTGCAATGATATATGTTTCTGTTTATGAGATGAACATCTTACATTGTGAAACTTCCTGAATGATATCAAGCTTTTTTGTGTGACAGAATTGCTGGCTTTGAGTGCTAACAGTTCTTAGTAAAACTGGGGTTCAATTAACAATTTCTTAAGGAAGTTTTCTGGTGGGCTGACTATAAAATTATCTGGTTATTGATTGTGTGATAAGGTAGTTAGTCAAGGTATGATCTATGTTCATGATATAGTAGCTAACTCTCATCCTTGTATATTTATAAACATGTGATTATTGTTGATGAATCTTTGTGTGCATGACTTGGTTTGATTTTGGATGTGCATGGTTCCTCATATGGAGATTTGGATAGTGGAAGTGAGTGTAGGGTTGGGTTGAGCTGTGGATCTCGTTGTCGACTTTTTTATCGTCATTCCCTACACTTAGGTCTCTTACCATTGAATATGTAAAGTCTCTTACCATTGATCAGAGAGTTAGCTTTTATACTTGCGAAGGGGTGGTTGGTCGTATGGTTCTTTAATAATTATCAATTTTTTGGGATAATGGCTTGTACCTTGTGGGTAAGTGCTCATTGACCTGTGCAAGTTGGTGCCATTCAATATTGGTTTGAGTTTCGCAGAATGGTGCCTTGGTGTTTGGTGTCGAGCTTGCTTTTTGTATATGAGTGTTGATTGACCTGTACGTGTCCTTGTCATGCGATATCATTTTGAGCTTTTTAGAATGGCTTCGCTGTGTTCGGCGTCAAACGGCCTTATCGTGATATTTATTTGTTGTCACAGTGTTGAAACGAGCTATGTCAATAATCATCAAGAATCATAGTTAAGCCAAGTTGTAATCACAATTTTCTTAGCTACGTTTCTGCTCTTACATGATGACAAGCCATACACAACTTTGATTCACTCACAGCAATTGAAAAGAAGGCATGTGGATCATACTGTAGGTTGAAGAAATATTCTCAATACTCTATATACATGAAAAGCAATACCAGCTGACATGCTTTTAATTCACCATGAACATTTTGAACTTATTACATGGATTGTATGGACCAGAACACAAAGTTACAAGTCCATAACTACATATTGGTACAGCTAATTAGCTCTTCTTATTACATTTGTCATTCCCTCTCTTTCACTTCCATCTTCTCATTTTGTACTTCCATATCATGCTAATTTTCTGTTACTGCTTAAAAGCACTCTACTTGGGAAATCTTTGGCTTGGCATAATTTTCTGTTCCATGCATCTGTATTTCTTCATAGCTCCACCAAACATCTACCTCAGTTTTACAATGGCTTGAAGGGGGAGCAGGAACTTTGCTGCAGTGGCCACACTTATGGACATGGTTGTCAAGATATTGCCAAGGATGCATCTGCTACTTTGACTCCTCTAATTTGTCTCAGATTAATGCAAATGGCCATGTAAAAATTCTGATCTGAAACTGATATTGCTAGTTCAAGATCCTTTATAGAAACAATTTTATGTGCAGATATGTGCTTTATGTAGTACATTACCACAGGAGCTCCTTGCTATATGTCCATTTATTCTCATTTTAATCTCTATCCAATTATACTTTGTCAAAATTTTAAAAAAATAAGCAATGGGTTTTGGTGTTATTTAAAAGGACAAAAATCTATCCCAAGAAAAGCACTGATTATTCTCTCTCTCTCTCTCTCTCTCTCTCTCTCTCTCTCTCTATAAAGAATAAAGTCATATTTTTCTCTGAAGAATGTTGACATCAACACATTCCAACAAAACACTATAGTGGAAAAAGAAAAGAACACTAGAGAGAAAAGGGGAAGATATGAGCATCCACTTCAGGTTCATTGCATCATGAACTAAATCTTAAAAGATGTTGATTCCATCACGGAAGCTTCTCTCAAACATGAGCATCATGTTCTGACATGACCCCATCTACCAACTATATATATATATATATATATATATATATATATATATATATAAGGAATCTTTGATGACAATCCTTGTCATATTTTTGGGTCCAATTCATCTTTTTTCTCCATTCACTAAAAGTAAATTATATCATTAATTTTAATATAAATAATTAAGGATCATAAAATTAATTGGCTCAACTAAGACCACAAATTTTTATCATAAATATAAATTTTAGAGGTCTAATAAGTTCCAAATTGCCAAACCCATGTTTGAGAGAGAGAGAGAGAGAGAGAGAGAGAGAGAGAGAAAGAGGAAACACAAAAAATAGCGGCTCATTCTCTTCCATGTGTAACAAAATACCAAATTGTGAGCTCCCTGTCCCCAACTGCTCTCCATGTTGGTACCAATAACATGCGCAACCCAAAGTGGCACGTGATAGTGTCCCCACTTGCGTTGTCGACTACTCGACTCCACGCTCACGGCTCACGACTCACGACTCACGACAAACTTTTGCCGCTTCCCCGCGAAGGATTCGGACTCCCACCTGATCGCGTAACATTGTCGCGTAGATAAATCTCGTGGCAGTCACATTCCCCCCTCCCGTGCCCTGCGTCCAATAATTTGCCCTCTATTTTCTGTACTTCTCCTCAAAACGAGCTCTCCTCATTTCGCGATCCTCCTCCCGTTGTTGGCGATTCTTAGGATCGCATTCTTTTCCCGACAAATTCCCGCTGGAAAAGCCCTGATCTCGACCCGCTCGCGTCGCAAAGGCGTGGATTTGGCTCCCTGTGATCCAGATAAGTGCCGTCTTTCTTCCCTTCCCGACTGGTTTCTTGGGTTTTCTTGGTGTGTCACTATGGGCGCCGTGATTTAAAGTCAGGCCGAGCGGTTTCTTGTAGGACTCCGTTTACGATACCAGGGTAGAAGATTCACATGCTCGTCGCGGTCGATTTCATGTCTTGTTTTGCGTAAAGCTGTGTTCCTTTTGTGATTTTCCTTCCTGTGCTTGCTGCCGCTAGGGTTTGGCACTTCCGAGAACCAATATCTTTTAGATGATTTAGTTTGTTCTGAAGAAATCAGTAGGTGCTGCAAGAAAGTTGGAATCTTGATGTTATTACCATTGAATTCTGAAAAGTTGGAGAAAACTGTCGCTTTGCAAGGAAGAATTGCTAATAGAACTTTATAAAATTGTACAATTCGAGTTCTCGTGAGTGAAACAAGGAAGTAGTTGGACGATACTGAATGGGAACTTTTGTTCCTGAAGGACACCAGATGGAGGGAAATTACCCGGCTGGGAGCATGTTGCCAGGAGCTTCTTATGGTGTGCTAGGTTTGCAAGGGAACATGCACATGCGTCAAGGCTCGATGATCCAAGCGCCAATGCTTGATGCTTTCCCTATGTCAGACAACCAGTTGCAGGAATCTGACTATCAAGCAGGGGTTTCAGTGATGGGCTATAACAAAGGCAAGGTTGGTAAGACCTCCATGAGTGATGATGATGAGCCGAGCTTCACCAAGGATGGAACTGATGGTCAAATTGATGCAGGCAAAGGAGAGAAAGGCTCCTCGTGGCAGCGGATGAAGTGGACCGATGCAATGGTCAGGCTTTTGATAACCGCAGTTTCTTACATAGGGGAAGATGTTGCGTCTGAGTGTGGTGGAAGGAGGAAGTATGCCATACTGCAGAAAAAGGGAAAGTGGAAGGCCATATCTAAAGTTATGGCTGAGAGAGGGTGTTATGTATCGCCTCAGCAATGTGAAGATAAGTTCAATGATCTCAATAAGAGGTACAAGAGGCTCACAGATATTCTTGGTAGGGGCACATCTTGTAAGGTTGTGGAGAATCCAACACTTTTGGAACATATGAATATCTCTGAAAAGTTGAAGGAGGATGCGAGGAAGATCTTGAGCTCAAAGCATCTGTTCTATGAGGAAATGTGCTCATATCATAATTGTAACCGGTTGAATTTACCTGAAGACCCAGCACTTCAACGATCACTGCAGCTGGCACTTCGAATTAGAGATGAGCATGACACAAAGAGGAGCTCGCATGAAGATGTTGATGAAGATGACCAAAGTGCTGATAGCGATGACGAGGAAGGTGATGCCGAAGAGCACAATGCTGTAAATGGCTTCCCAAAAAGGATGAAGCTTGGGGTGAACCATGAAGAACTGGCTTTTTCGAATTGTTCTGGTTCACGAGATTGTAACAGAAGCCTCCACCCTCAAGGTTTAACTGTAGATATGAACCAAGTTTTTTCAGAAGGATCCAAGTCCGCAATGATACCACAGCAGTGGGTTAGTTCTTACCCAATTCAGCTTGAAGAGAAGAGACTGCATATTCAAGCTCAGATGTTGGAGCTTGAGAGACAACGTTACAAGTGGCAAAGGTTTAGTAAGAAGAAAGACAGAGAACTAAACATCATGAGGATGGAAAATGAACGAATGGAGCTGGAGAATAAACGCTTATCCCTTGAACTACAAAAGAAAGAATTAGAGTTGAATCTTACTTTGAAGAAAACCCAGTGATGCAAAATTCTTTGGAGGAAAATATGGAATTTCAAGCATTCAGTATGGTAAGCTTAGGTGATGCAAGGAACTAGCTTGTAGTAAAGCCTCTTGTATGGTGTTTTTGCAAGTCAGTGTACCAATGGGGTTTTTTATGATAGCTGTCAACTGTCTTTTCCAAAAGGCTGAATTCCTATTTCTACCTTTATATTTGCAACTATTGGAAACTTGGAGATTGAATGGGTTTATGATCTGTTATATTTGTCCTCCCCAGTCTTTTAATTGGTAGTTATTTCGACTTGTTTGTTCTTCCCTGTCAATGCTTTTATCAGGTTTCTGTTTAAAGTTTGTTGCTCTTTGATGTTGGATTTGGAAGACAATTTTCTCTTCTAGCTCCTCATTATGTCGACGAAAGGGTCTTGCATAATGATATATCGTAATATCTTATTGAATTACCATGCAAAATATTCAAAATGACGTTAAATTCAGAAACACGTGTAGGTTGAACCAGAGAGGTTCTTCTGAGAAGGATACTAGAAAGTCAACAATATCACTGTCTAACAGTTGGTATTAAGGAGGTCAATTTTATGCTTGCTCATTTAAAATGGACAGAAAGTCAAATGATACTTTCTTTTGGCTTATTGAAGGTTATTATTTCTATTGCATTGATTAGATTATACTTTGATGTAGTAGCTTGACCTTTCTTTCAGATTCTTATCTCTCTGAGCTGTCCAAGATTAAGTGCATTCCTTTACATGGTGTTCTTTTACTGGTTTGTGCTCCTCGGTTATAATTTGATAAGGTGATTTCTAACTATTTCTTTATATTATATTATTTTTAGTTTCTGAAATTTGTAATTTCCAATATATATGGTAGCAGGACTTTTGCCCAAATGTATACGATTACATTGCTTGTGACCATTTCGTTTTCACATATGATGGAATTGTTTATAGGGAGAGACAACTAAACAATTTATGTGACTAAGATGGGTCTGGCTAAGTATGTGATAATGTAAAAGCTATGACAAAATACTCTCATATGGGAGGATCTGATTGGATTGTGCAAGTCCAAGAACCACTTCTAATTGACATCAGCTGTGTGAGTTCTTTTCTACTCAGTTATTATGAACAACAGTAATTGTGTGTGCCTGATAAAAACTTGTGACAGCATTTTATTGAAGAAAGAGTTCGACAAAGATGTGGTGAATATCCTTTTTGTCATTTTAAATCTATAACTTTAGTTGTTTTGCATTATCTTTGTCGCAATTTTTTCTTTTATTAGTTTGCTATCGTCGAAGTTATGTAACGGGCGAAAAGGCTTATGCTGAAGGTCATGTGGTTCCTTTGATTGGATCAAATTGTATTCTCTCCCATTGTTCTGCGAGAAAATAATGTGTGTAATTTGTGGCTGATTTAAAGTAATACCTTTGTGGAAGTTTGTTTCAATAATATGCTGTGTGTGCAGCAACAACATAGTGATGATGATCATTGAAACCAAGAGGCTGTAGCTTTGGCATGTTAATCACAGTATTCCATCCTTTTTTATTTCTGCAGGAATTATAATGCTGCAATCAGCTTTAAACCTGAGGAACAACTAACTTCCTTTGGGTAATTGCTCAATCTTTTTACTGTGATATTGGACAAGTCTACAATATGTAAAAGAGGTAAGAGTAGTTCGAAGGGGATGCATCAGACATAGTTACAATGTGTCATCTTCAAATAGAATTGGTGCAGCAGAACATGCATGTTGTCTATGATCTCGCCGGTGGAAGCTATCATTTGAGCCTGCGAATTGTGACCAACTGTAGTGACAATCACCTCCGTCGACCTGTTTTCTCGTTGCTATATCTCATTTGGATGTGTCTGTAGATGGGCTGACAGCCCGCAAGTTCAGCTGACAGTGACGGTGAGCTTTAATAACTCATAGCTTTATCTTCCTTTTAATCTATTCCTAGATTTAATAAGTGAAGTACTATACATGATAAAAAACTACTAACAATGAGACAAAAAATTGTTATAATAATTTAATTTAAAAAAATAAAAAAATAAAGAAAGAGAAAAATACAAGGATAACGTAGAGAGATTTTTCTCAATCATCCAAACAATGTTCTTATATCAAGTTGGATCAGATCTACTGCACCAATTCTTTTGAGATTGTTGCTTGGTTTTAGGTAAAATACTTTAAGATTTATATATTTATTATTCTTATAATGGATTATCTTTTGTTTGTCTTGTAGATTTTACTCTTCATGTTGGAGGGATTTTCTACATAAATCTTGGTGTTTTATTTTATTGTGATTTTCATTTAATTTCGTTATGTGTTATGACTTACTAGTATTCGTTCGTATACAAAAGTTTGTTTCTTTTTTATATCTCATCAACTGGTATCAGAGTAAGGTTTTGGTGATTTAATTTTGTATCAGTAAATTGATGATATGAAAATTAAGAATTAAAGATCTCCTGTATTACAAAGATTTGTATGGATCTTTGTAGGGGGATAATGCAAAGCCCACAACTATAACAGATGATGAGTGAAAGATGTTAGACTGAAAAACAATCAAGTTTATTCGATAGTAGCTCGGTAACAGTGTTTTTCCACCGTGTTCTATTTAAAGTTCTATGTATTATATTCGAAAAAAAATTAGAAGGTCTATATGAAAGAAAAATAACCGACAACAAAGCCTTCTTATCAGAAAACTTGTGAACCTGAAATATAAAGAGGGTGCTTCTATTGTTGAGCATTTGAATGAAATACAGAGTATCACTAATCAGTTCTTTGTCAAAAATTTGAGAGACACCGGTAGTTTCCTTCAGTAATTCTACGCTAGATGGTGTTGTCACCATGAGTCAAATAATAAGTAGTTTGTTGAATGAGGAGTTGAGAAGAAAGAATTCAGTAACATCTCAGAATGATTCATAGGCATTTATCTCAGAGAATAGAGGAAGGTCAAAGTCGAAGGATAGAAACAATTCACGTATGGGTAGACGCAAGTCAAGATCAAGAAAAAATATTATTTGTTATAACTATGGTAAGAAAGGATATTACAAGAACCAATGCAAGCAACTTAAGAGACCAAGAAAAAGAAAAAAGAATGAGAGTCTACAGAGTCAAAAGATAATACCACAACTATAATGCATTGTGGTGATTATTTGATTTTGTCTCCGTCCAGTGATTTTTTTCTTGTATATGTCAGGATCTTTAGTAGGTGATTGACACAAGTGTTTCTTATAATGCTACACCAGTGTTTTTTGTCCCAATGAATTTTTTGCTACATATAGGTTTGAAAATTTTGGTGTTGTCAAGATGGGTAACTATAGCACGACAAACATCATTAACATGGGTGATATCCACATAAAGACCAACCTTAGTTACAAGTTGATGTTTAAGGATGTGAGACATATGGTTGACTTGAGACCGAATTTAATTTTAGTTGAAAGATTAGATGATGAAGACTATGATAGCATATTTAACATAGGGCAATGAAAGCTCGATTCTATTATTGTGGCTAGTGGAAAGAAATGTCAAACTTTATCTAGGTTGCATGTCAAAACTTGTGGTGAGCAGTTAAATACTACAGAGAAAGACTTTAGCATGGAGTTATAGTATAGGCGACTAGGACACATGAGCTAGAAAGGGTTGCAAGCTCTTTCCAAGAGAGAGATATGGACAAACCTCAGAGGTACATATTTGAACCATTGTATTGATTGTTTGGTTGGTAAACAACATAGAGTTTCATTTGAACTATTGTATTGATTGTTTGGTTGGTAAACAATATAGAGTTTCATTTGCTAGTCCTGTTATATCTAGAAAAATACATACTTTAGATCATGTTTATACAAATATATGTGGTCCTTTGAGGACAAAAACTCTTAGTGGATCTGTTAATATTCCCAATATTAGTGGTGCACTTTATTTGTCACTTTTATATATGATTTTTTTAAAAAAGGTTGAACCTATGCTATGAAAACGAAAGATCAGGTTATTAATATCTTCAAAAAGTTTCATGCCAGAGTTGAAAGGGAGATAGAAAGATAATTGAAATACATAAGATCAGATAATGGTGGTGAGTACACAAGATTATTTAATGATTATTTCAGGTCATATGATATCCAACATAAGATTATAGTTCCTGGGACACCTCAACATAATGCTATTGCAGAGACAATGAATCGCACCATCATGAAAAAAATCATATATATGCTTTCACAAGCCAAGTTACCCAAAAAGTTTTGGGATGAGACTTTGAGGATTATAATTGATATGATCAATTTGTCACCATATACAATCCTAGATGGTGATGTTACAAAGCATGTATGGTCAGATAAAGATATTTTCTACAAGCATTTAAGAGTATTTAATTGTCATATATTTGCACGTATTCTAAATAATAAGAGGTCCAAACTAGATAGTAAGACAAAAGAACTTATTTTTATTGGCTACTTACATGATCAGTTTGGTTACAGGCTTTGGGATCCAGAAAAGCAAAAGGTGTTTAGAAGTAGAGATGTGATATTCTTTGATGATCAAACCTTTGAAAATTTGAAGAAGAATGTACTAGCCAAAACTTATGCAGAAGGATTAACATATTGTGATCCAATTACTCCTCTAGTATATTAGGGTGATGAGGGAGATATGTATGAAGATAGTGTAGCGCCCGATATTGATTACTTGCATGACATGTTGAGCAAGAAGAAGTTGAAGAGCAACTTCTTATCGAACCTTAATTGAGAAGATTTTCTAGACAACATCAACCTTCTAAAAGATACCCTACAGATGAGTATGTGATGCTTACTAATGCAAGTGAACTAGAGAGTTACCATGAAGTAGTTGAAAGTAAGTAGAAAAAGAAGTTATTAGTTGCTATACAAGAAGAGATGGATGCTTTTCAAAAGAATCACACTTATGATTTGATGTAATTACCATAGGGAATAAAGGTCTTGAAGAACAAGTGGATTTTTAAGTTGAAGACTCAAGAATATTATTCTCAACCAAAGTACAAAGCTAGATTGATTGTGAAAGAATTTGGTTAAAAGAAAGTATTGACTTTGAAGATATTTTTTCTCCTATTGTTAAAATATCTTCTATCTGTGTTGATCTTGATATTGTTGCTAGCTAGGACTTAGAGGTTGAGTAGTTAGATATAAATATAGCTTTCCTTTATGGTGATTTGGTGGAGAAAATTTATATAGAGCAACTTTGTCTACAAGTTGAGAAAGAGCTTGTATGGGCTGAAGCAAGCTCTAAGACAGTGGTACAGAAAGTTTGATTCATTTATAACTAAAAATGAATACAAAAGAACGACTTCAGATTATTGTATGTACATCAAATGATTTGATGAGAATTTTATTATTCTTTTACTTTATATTGATGACATGCTTACTCTTGGGAAGATATATCTATAATTAACAGTTTGAAGAAGGAATTGAGTGAGTCTTTTGCAATGAAGGACATGAGGCTAGCAAAGCAAATACTGATCGTGCAGATTTTTCGTGATAGAAAAAACAAGAAGATTTGGTTGTTATAGGAGAAATGCATCGAGAAGGTATTGGAAAGGTTTAGTATGAGTAATACAAAGCAAGTTAGTTTTCTTCTTGCAGGTCACTTCAAGTTGTGCTTATAATAGAGCCCGTCAAGTGATGATGAGAAGGAGAAAATGTAATAGGTTCCTTATGCTTCAGCAGTTGGAAGTTTAATATATGCAATGAAATGTATGAGACCAGACATCGCATATGTAGTGTGTGTTACTAGCAGATTTCTTGCAAATCTAAGTAAAGAGCACCGGATAAAGTGGATCTTTAGATATCTCAGAGTGAGTTCTAAGGTTTGTTTAAGCTTTGAAGGTAGACCATTTGTGTTGATAGGCTACACAGATGCAGATATGACAGAGATATTGATACGAGAAAGTCTACATAAGGTTTTATACTTACTTTTACAAGGGAGCTATGTCATGGCAATCCAGATTGCAAAGGTGTATTACTCTCTCTACCACAAAAGCAGAATATATTACTGTTATAGAGCTTTGTAAAGAAATATTATGGATGAAAGAATTCTTACAAGAATTGAGGCTAAAAAAAAAAAAAATATGTGGTGAATTAAGCTAGAGCGTCATCCATTTGTGTAAGAACATAACTTTTCATTCCAAATCAAAACATATAGATATCAAATACCACTCGATTCAAAATGTATTTGAAAGAAGTAGTTGCAGTTTCAAAAAATTTACACAGATTATAACGGAGGAAACATATTAACAAAGACCTTACCAAAAGAAAGACAAGAGATATGCCGACAACTGATTGACATGACTTCACATTGAGTAGTTATGGAACAACCTTCCTTGTGAGATGAAAGAGGAGGTTGATGAGCTGACAGCCCAAAGCCCACCTCCCCTTTAATCTAACTCTAGATCTAATAAGAGGAGTGTGGTGATTGCAAAAATAGGTGAGAAGAAACTATAGCAACAAAGTAGAAAATTGCTACTTGATTCAAAAATGAGGAAAAAAAAGCAAAAAAATAAGAGAATGAAAGAGAAGAAAACAAGCATCACATCTCGGATTTATAAAAAGAATAATAAATCAGTAATTTATAATCCATAATTTACATAATAAACTCCCTTCTTTTCTTTTCATTTGTTTTTGAATTCAAATCATTATCTTTACAATAGTAAATATTCTATTAACTAGAAAAATAACAACATCTTCTTCATAGGGTAATAAGTCTCTTCCACCTAAGTTTCATATCTATTACACAGTAGTAGATTACTCTAAAAATAAATATAAAATAAAAACATATCAACAACAACACATGTTGGTACGAACCTTTGAAAAATTATAAAATAATATTTAATATTCATGAAATATAAATAAATATCAATAATTTAATATAAAAATATATCTATTCATCATGAAACTTATGCATAAGAAAAATGATGATAATTTCTTACATAATAAACAAAATCATGCATTAGTCATATGCAATACATACATAATAACAAAGGTGTACATTACCCGATTGTGCACTCTCCCAACAGCGGATGGAGAGGCATATTACATGGGATGGATTCCTACCAACACGGATGAAGATAATCCATATCGCACTCCCAACAACGGATGAAGTGGTATCCCTCACCCGTCCAAGTGGGGACACGTTCCTCCCAACAACGGATGGAGGAATCGTCTAACTATCACGTCTAACAGCCCGCTAATCCCCAAAGGGAATTGCCATACTTGCCCTCGCCAGGGATACATAAATATCAATGATCATTCATTTACACTCATCCAATCACTCATGCATACATCAAGAAATCAATATGATTAAATATTATGAGATACCATACTTTATGTAAATCTGCTATACTATGTTCATTAGTGTCTCCATATTGTGACGAGCCCGTAGTTCATTTCACAGGTTCACTCCCAATGTGAATTACTAATCTAGTCACATCTAATACTTATCATATCAATATCATAAACATAAGAAAATAAAAAGCCAATAATTATTTTTAAATGATATCTTCCAATAAAACCTTTAAATTCATCAAATGATAAAGGCATGAAATATCAATCTCTCAATATTCCTCAATTAACCAAAACTCTAATTGGAATAACCCAATTAACTTAAATCAAACTCAATTCAATTATGATTTAACAAAACTAATATCAAATCCTTATAGAACCGGTCTGGAATCACCCTAGACTGGTCTAATTTAGATTTGATTGATCTCGATTAGGTCAAATATATTTAAACTAGTCAAGTTAGTCTGGAACCACTCTAAATCGGCTTTTAACTAATTAAATCTATTTGATTTAATCAATTAATGAGCTCAAACCAATAGTGAGGGAGGAATTGGACTATGTCGTATAGTGCTAATTTAAACCGAGCCAACCCACCTAAGTCTTGGACAGGTCATATACACTATATATACCTGTTCCAAGTAATAGGTTGAGTTGAGATATGACAGGCTATATAAAAGGAGCGATGATATGTCTAATGTCAATCGCGTAATTAGACAGGCTTAACTTAATGGATTGGGCTAAGCCTCACTTATAAGTTGGGTTGAGCCTTACCATTGAACTAGGCCATACTTGACTCGCGAGTTGACCCTAGACACATGAGTTGGGGTCGTATTTGACCATATGGATTAGGTCGTACCTAGCCACATGAGCTGGCTCATGCCTAGCCACATGGTTGGGTCGTACCTTACCAAATGGGCTGAGTCATACATGGCCACATGGACTATATTGTACTTGGCCACATGGACTAGATCATTCATAACCACATGGGTTGGGTTATGCTTGGCCACATGGTTGGGTTGTACCTTACCACATGGGCTGGATCATACATGATCACATGAACTAGATTGTACTTAGTCACATGGGTTGGGTCATGCCTGGCCACATGGGTTGAGTCATACCTTGGCACATGGTTGGGTTGTATCTTGCCACATGGGCTAGCTCCTACCCGGCCATATAGGTTGGGTCATGCCAAGTCACATGGGCTAGGTTGTACTTGGTCACATGAGCTAGGTCGTACATGACTACATGTGTTGAGTCGATTCGATATGATTGATCAACTTGAATCAAGTCAGACCCCAATTGACTCTTCTTATCAAATTAGATTTCAACATTTAAAATTATTAAAGAATGACTCAAATTCATTAATTAAAACTTTACATTCAAGATCTTAAATTTAAAATTAATTACATTATAAAAATTCACATAATTTCTTGAAACATTGATATATCTAATTAAATAAATTAGAACTACTATGTTAATCCAAAAATAAGAGTTTTAATAATTAAATTAATATTAAAATTTACTTAAGCTTAAAAGATTAATATAAATCAAATAATCATTCTAACATCATAAATCAATTATTATTATTTATAAATCATGAAATCTCGAAATTAAAACATCATCATTCATTATAAAATTGTAACAATCTCAACATCAAAATTTTAAAACATAAATCAAAGTTAATTAAAAAGAAATGATCCTACCTCTCTTCGATTATCCCTTCCTCGATATCATCTCCCTATGAAGTTCTCTCCTCAATCCTCCTATTGTTAGGTTTGGTGGGGAACGAGGGAAGAGTAGCCTTTTTACCTAGGAGAAGATGATATCTTCCTGAAAGGTAAGTAATAATTTAATTCTTATTTTTAATTTATTTTTATTTATTTATTTCACAAGAGAGAAATATAATATTCATTTCTTATAGTTCACACACGAAAATGGAATGTAAATAATTTATTCCTAAATATCAAATAACTCATTAGAAAATAAATTAATTAATAATTTAATTGATTAGTAGAATTCTTAACTTATCCATGTGATTAAGAAAACTAAATTTAATTATTTTCTTAACTATAGTACATAAATATAGAAGTTAAAAATAAAGTAATATATCATTTATAGTAATTAATTTATGTTAAGGGAGAAATTATCGGTGATTACAATAAGGACAATGCAGAGAGACGGTTATCAATTATCCAGACAATGTTCTCATCTCAGGTTAAATCAGATCTACAATAGATTCTTATGATTACTTGGGGATAATTTGGATATTGTGCATAGTGATAGAATCCTGGTATCCCAATTATTCTTTTGAGATTGTTGCTTGGGTTTTAGATAAAAGACTTTGAGATTTATATATTCATTATTCTTATATATGAGTATCTTTGGTTTGCCTCGTGTTTTTTACCGTTTGGAAGAATTTTTTTCGTAAATCTTGATGTTCTATTTTATTATAATTTTTATTTAATTTTGTCGCGTGTTACCATCTATTAGTACTTGTTTGTATACAAAAGTTTTTTTTTTTTATATCTCATCATGTCTATAACATTGCATGTTTCCTAAATAAACGGTGATTACTTGTGAATCTTTGGTGTATGCAATTATGTCATTAGATTTTTTTTATCTAAAATAAAATAAAATAAAAATAAAAGATGTTAGTATTTTAATCTGAGTGTTAGAGATAATGCTAGCAAGATGTAATATTAACTCGATGAGTCGGCTTAGGAAAGCATGATTACACTACATAGATGTAATACTAATTAGGTTTGTAGGAAACCATAAGATTGACTCCTAAATAAGGTTCGTAGGAAACCTTCGCAGCAGAGAACTCACCCAGCTTCTGTTACTCCACCTGCATCTTGGGAATGGCGGGGGGCCATTGTCACTGGTGTCCCTGCTCGGTGAAGAAAGGTTCTCCTATTGCTTCGCTTCTGATGACACAACCACCGGTCTGCTCTTCGGCTCTTCGGCAAATCCTAGCACACAAGTTGCTTCCACGCCGTTCGTCAACAGCCATTCTCCCCTGTACTACCTCTCCTTACAAGGGATCTCGGTTGGTGCAACCCTCTTACCTACCGACCACAACCTTGGCGCTCAAACCGAACGGGACTGGAGGCTTGGTCATTGATTCCGGCACCACTTTTACCCTGTTGACGGATCCAGCTTACGCGATGTTGATGCAAGCGTTTGTATCTCAGATGGGTCTACCGGTGGTGGCCGTGAGCGGGTATGATATCTGCTTCTCGTTGCCACTGGATCCAAGTGGGGGGATGCTGTCATTTGAACCTGCGAACTGTAGTGATCTCTGAAATCCAACAGCTTTTATTAGCTTGCTAATAAAACCTCTAGCTATTAGCTTGCTCTAATTGTATTATATGATTGGAAGAATTCATCCTCCACCTTTTCTACCAATCATTCGACTCATCTCTCTCTGAAATCCAACAGATAACAATTCTGTTCTGGAAACCTGTTTTCTTATTGCACTTGGTATGCTCATCATCACAATGTTACATTCTTTGTACTTACTATGTATTCATTCAATAGACACATTGTCTTGAATCCTATAAAATGAGTACTAAACAATATATACATATATATATATATATATATATAGTGATAAAAAGAGTCACTGTTACAAGATTTATGATCAGATCCTCACGTATATCATTCTAAAAGTAACATTAAAGTGGTTGCGCATCCCTCTCTTGCAATCAGGTATTTCCATCTTCAATTGAAACCACGCAGGGCATGGTCTCCTTGCTCTTTCCCCATAGAAAACTATACAGGCCTCCCACCATTAGAAGTCCACCTAAAATACTGAAATCCAGGAGTTGACATGACATTAGATTAGCTAAATTAGACACTCAATTTGGGAGAGAGAAGAATTCGATCATCCACCTTCCTAGAGTAATCATCTCCCCTAAGAAAATAGTCGAGCATATCATGGTGAAAACAAGAGACAGTGGTGTGAATATTGCCACAAAAACAGGGCCCTTCTTCTCAACGCACCAGCTCTGCAAGTAGAAAGAAACTCCCGTAACGATGAACCCCTATCAAGCACGACAACAGAGTAGAAGACGGTGGTGAGAACTGCAAATAAGCTTCTTCATCATCATGTGAAGAGATGACTGTGGCGAGAATTGCTATTACAGAGTAGAGAATGGCAAGTAGGCCCATGTCCCAGTGCAACTTCCACTTGGAGCTCTCTCGCTCGAACGCCATGGCCACAAAAAGCGACTGAACCGTGCTGAGGAGGCACTGAAGCGTGGTTAACAGAAGCTTGGAGGGGTACTCCTTCAGCAAAATCCCCTGTCAAGAAAGAGGTGGTTGGCACTGCGCACTTCCGATCTTCTACAGCGAGCAGTTCTCGGGTATCGGTCAGTACCTGGTAGACCAGCCACAAGGACCAGGTGAGGTTGGCACCGATGACGAAGAAGGTTCCTTCGATCCAGGTGGCCTTCGGAGTGTTGACCAGCGCGTGGTCTCGTCGGCCCGCGCTGTGGGCGAAGTGGCTATAGAGGTGCAAAGGGTGGATGCGAGGGCCTCTGTAGAAGGCAATCGCTGCAACACCAGCCAAACAAAGTGTTACTCCCACTGCTTTACCTACTCCTGAGAGGCTCTTTACTTTGATGCTCTCCATCCTGTAGCATATATATATCTATATATTAAGCTTCATCATTAAAATAGAAACATATAATTCAGGAGAATACGAGAGCCACAAACCGGAGGAGTAAGGCCAGAAAGAAGGTAAACACTGGCACTGAGTTCGTAGCTGCCGATGTCACTGATGCTGTAGTATATTTCAAGCCAACGTTGTACATGTTTAAGCTGCAAGTAATCCTAAAACGATCGCAAACCGAGTTAGACCAACAAAAAGGCAACACAAACTCCTCTCTGAGAGATCAGAAATCAGCGGAAACCAACGTCAGTAACGTACACACCCGATCAGCGCGTGCAAGAACATCTTCACAGCCGTCACGAGCTTCAGTGGCGGAGACCTTTCCCTGAAATCAACAGTCAGTTCACAAACCACAGAAGACTTTGCTGTGTGTATTTGGGAACCGATGCGTATACCTCTCGAAGATAACAGCGAGTGGTACCAATATCACACAAGCAGCTGCTTGTCGATAGAAGATGAAGACGAACGTGCTCACACCCTCGACGAAGGCGGCCTTTGACATCACGTAGAAGCCAGTGTACGTCAGCTGTACGAGGACTGCAGCAAGATAGGGTTTCTGCGCATCCATGGAGGCGAAGGATGTGGAAGAGAGGGGAGGGAGAGATGATGGGGATGAGATGAGCCTTCTCCCTCCTTAAATAGAGTGATGGAAGAATGAAACGCCGAACTGTATCAAAAGGAGATGCCATCGTAGGATTTGGACAACCTTTTTGGGGAGCTAATGACATGCTTGCAGAAAACATAGCTTAAAGCCTTCACAAATCATATATATTAGTTCCGTTTAGGATGAAGAAATCATATTAGGGAGAAGGAAACGTGGAGACTATCTTAATCATATTAGGAATGAGAAATCATGATTCTCTCTCAAGTCATATATATTAGTCCTTCATGAGTTTTTGTACTTATTCCTAATTTCTATTATCACCAAAATCTCATAATTTTCTATTTTGTAATATTTGTTTACGTATATTTATCATATATAATGTCATATATAATGCCAATGAACACTATTGCTTCATCATTTATTTTATGATATTAGAGCCACAAGTTCTAAAGAACGTTTCATTGTTGCCCAAAGCTTCCTTTCTTCCTGCTTTAGTATATGATGCTTCTATCAGTGAATCCTCATGGATTGTCATTATCTATTCTTTTAATTTTATAATAAAATATTATTCATTAATGTCATGTCATGGTCTAACTTTTCTGATAAATACTTATCTTTCACAAATAATTAAAGAGGATAAAATTGAGGTTGTTAATCCTAAATATATTTTTTGGATTTCCAAATATCATCATTATCTCTCTTTCCTATCAAACTATTTTTTATATGACATCCACAAAATATTTTTATGAAATTTAGTCAAAGCTTAAAATAATGTATGTCAACTCATCTCATAGTCCTCTCATGATACTCCATAACCATTAAGATATAGTAGATACAATTGCTATGATTGATGCATCTCTTAGTGATAAAAAAATATTATTTTCTATTATTAATTTGTACTCATTACAGTCTAATATTGCTTCATTCACTATCAATTTTGTTAATAAACATGGTTTTGATGACAAACGAAATAATCTAAAAGGATAATATGTCACTCTTTTTCTTGTGAATTCTCGATTGCATTTTAAGAATTCAGAGAACAATGGATGAGCAAAAACATAGGATCTTAGTAAGGGATGTCTACCTAATCAATATTGTGGTACCTTCTTATTTTCCATATTTATCATGTCACATGTACTTTTGCACTCATCTTGCTGTCAGTGAGGAATTCCTTGTGGCTTCGAACACTGTCTTGGCCCACACAGGCACTGACGTTACCAGTTGATCGCCATGTACGTACTCGAAACCCTAAAGAAGACCAAGGAACACCATCTTGGTGGAAGAAGAAAGAAAGCAAATTACCAAGCGAGGAGCATCGACAGCAAGTATCTTCGTGGGACATGACATCAGCTGACTCTGCCACTAATTTGGGCAGCGCAGCTCCAAACTCTTCTCTTTCAGAGCTCTAATTACAGTGACAATGACCTCAAACATGTGAATTTGAATCTTCTTCCTGTTGGAATTTAAAGAACGCCAAACACCTTAAAATGCTCATCGCAATCGAAGATTCTGCATTTGATCCATCATTATCTTCTCCATCAGCTTCATTAGATGACATTATCGTGAGTAAAGCATCAATGGAAGTATTAATTGCCCTATGATACAGTGAACAAAGTGAGATAGGGAAATCAAGTCTTTTTCTCTCAACAAAGTGCAAGAGAGTGTTTGCAAAAGGTGGCGATTTGGAGGCCATTGCTTTGGGTTGCTAAAGCATCCCAGTGAGAACCCCAAGGAACTTTCAACCCTTTGTTTCTTCCATCGATGGAGTGCTTGAAAGTGTGGCAGAAAGATATGTGCCGTCCAGATATATAATTGTTCCTTCGATAAGAATGTGGAATCTGCTGCAGCAAGACCTTCAGTGGCTTGCAAGGATTTGATGGTTGTCACTGAGATAGGTTACTTTCATTTGCATCATCAGACAATTATGGATTTGATGGTTGTCACTGAGATAGGTTACTTTCATTTGCATCATCAGACAATTATGGAACCACTGGGAATGATGTGTTATCAAGGAGCAGTCAAATCTTGCTGTTATTGGAACCTAAAGACCCACTTTCCTGTATGTGGTTGTGGGTTCATTGTCCAACAATTGGTCAAAGTTTACTCTCTCTCTCTCTCTCTCTCTCTCTCTCTCTCTCTCTCTCTCTCTCTCTCTCAGTATGGTTAAGATGTTACTACCATAATTGTAACCTTAAAATATATCATCGCATCATAGAATATGTTAGTGAACTGATGTGTCGTGGCTAGTGAGTCAGCGCGACTTGATCCACAGGGCGATATCAGGAGTCTTCGGTCAGCTGAGTTGTCCACTGGGTCGGTCACGCCCTCCATACTATGGGCTGGCACTGCACTATTGATTGACGTCTCCTCGTCGGGTCGATGGTTGGTGCTCCGGGAGGAAGGGCGGCTCTATCAATCGGGATGATCTCATCTCGGGCGCCGCTACTTTCCTGCACAGAAGGCCTCCGTCGGGTAGTTACCGACTGTGGCCACTCCGACGAGCAAGTCAGTAGTGGATTGAGTGTTGTTTTTTCCTCTCCTCCTGGGTCGAATGTGGTCCAAATGCTTTTATGCCATTGTACGAGGGTCGGTCGTACGTGGGTTTGGTGTGACGGTCAATCATCGAGGGATGAGATGGTACCTTTGTACGATCGTCATCCCGAGCTTTCCAGGACGTGACGTCCCAAGTAATGCCTTAGTATGGATTCTTGTTCGATGTGTGGGGGTGTTCCTCCTATTGACTTTGCTGCGGCGTGGTGTGACATTAGTTATGACGTGGCTTGGATCCAAAATATACCTTATCACTTCTCCCCACCCTCCATCGAGGCATGCTGTGAGGTCCTCGAGAGGGCGAGGGGCGCGCCTGGGTCGGAGGGTCACGGATGCATCGCTTGCTTGTGAGGGAAAGTTGGATTGGCTTGTCACAAAGAAATTTGGGGGGCGACACCCCGTGCCTTTGGGAAGGGTTGGCTCCGTTGGTCGGGTGGCTTTTTGGCTTCTGGCCGAGCGACTGTTCTCGAGCTTAGATTTATGGTCGATACGTCACAAGTCAAAGATCGAGCTGGCGTGACTTGGATGAAATTGACGAGTCACGAGTCATGAATCGATCTGGAGCTGCTCAGATAAAACTGACGAATCGCAAGTCGAAAACCGATCTGGAGTGACTTGGTGAAAGGACTGGCGGGTCGTAAGTCGGAGGACCGATCTGGAGCGACCCGGATGAAACCGACGAGTCGCACATTGAGAACCGATCTGGAGCGACTCAGTAAAAGGACTAGCGGGTCACAAGTCAGAGGACCGATATGGAGTAACCCAGATGAAACCGACGAGTGTCGCAAGTCAAGAACCGATCTGGAGCGACTCGGGGAAAGGACTAGCAGGTCGCAACTCGGAGGACCAATCTAAGGCGACCCAGATGAAACCAACGAGTCGCAAGTCGAGAACCGATCTGAAGCGACTTAGGGAAAGGATTGGCGGATCGCAAGTTGGAGGACCGATCTGGAGCGACCTGGATGAAATAGAAGAGTCACAAGTCAAGAACCAATCTGGAGCGACTCGGTAAAAGGACTGGTGGAACGCACGTTGGAGGATCGATCTGGAACGATCCAGGTGAAACCAACGAGTTGCAAGTCAAGAACTGATCTAGACGACTCCGTGAAAGGATTGGTGGGTCATAAGTCGGAGGATCAATTTGGAGCGACCCGGATAAAACCGACGAGTCACAAGTCGAGAATCGATCTGGAGTGACTCGGTAAAAGGACTGGCAGGTCGCGAGTTGGAGAACCGATCTGGAGCGACACGGATGAAACCGATGAGTCGCAAGTCGAGAACCAATCTGGAGCGACTCGGGGAAAGGACCGGTGGGTCACAAGTCAAAGGACCGTTTTGGAGCGACCCGGATGAAACTAACGAGTCGTAAGTCGAGAACCGATCTGGAGTGACTCGGGAAAAGGACTGGCTGGTCGCAAGTCGGAGGACTGATCTAGAGTGACCCGGATGAAACCAAAGAGTCACAAGTCGAGAATCGATATGGAGCGACTCAATAAAAAGACTGGTGCGTCGCAAGTCGGAGGACCGATCTGGAGTGACCCGTATGAAACTGACGAGTTGCACGTCGAGAACTGATCTGGAGTGACTTGGGGAAAGGACTGGTAGTTCACAAGTCGGAGGATCGATCTGGAGCGGCTCGATAAAAGGACTGGCATACGTCATTGGGTGACATGTTGGGGGTTTGCACGGGTGCCACCGTGCCACATGTTGCACCGGGCAGGGCGGCACAGGGCTTGGCGGGAAACTTCTTGTCACGGGCTGCTTTTGGCGGGAAACTTCTGGTGACGAGGCACCTTTGGCGGGAGCTCCGAGGCAGTCGAATTTAGGGGAATCTGAGGGATCATGATTGGTCTTAAATGCTGCGACCATCTCTCTCCTCGGGGAGCCCAATCGTCGCTTCGCGGTGGATCAGCCTGCCCTTTATAAGTTTCCTCCAGAACAGTTGTCATCATTTTGCTCAGTCCTTCATCCTGTGACCTAGCTTCTTCCAACCTCGAGGTCGAGATGTCTCCGTCTCCCTCTTTGTCTTCTTCATCCTCGGCTGCTTCTTCTTCTTCTTCTGGGGTCCTACATGCAGAAGTTGTCAGTCTGTCCTCGGATAGCACCCCTTCGGAGGCTACAGGGAGCTCTGCTGCGCTTGAAACCCTCAAGTCATGGCACGATATAGACTCGGTGGTGACCGAGGAACTTTTGGGGGCGCTTCGAGATCGCTACTATATCCCGAAGTGCTATGACATTTTCGCCCCTCGACCTAGTTACCGGCCATGCGATTAGTTTCTCGATAGATTCGGGCTGACTATGGGTGCCCTTGAGGCAGGACTACGGTTCCCGCTGCATCCCATCATCGAGGAGTGCCTTTGTAAGTGGGGGATATCGTCGTCCCAGATGGCGCCGATCTCTTGGCTCTATCTGGTAGTCTTCCTCGGGGAGTGTCAGGGAGCAAGGATAAAGTCATCCATGACCCTCTTCCTAGCTTGCTTCCGCTTGTGTAAGAGGCGAGGCGGGTATTACCTGATCGCCCATAGCAGTTTTAAGATCAACGACGCTCCTTCCAACAACAAGGGTTGGAAGAGTCACTTCTTTTTCGTCAATTGTAGTCGGGGATGGGGTTTTAGTACTGGGTGGACTTCTCGACCCATTGATAATGTCCCCCCATTGCTTTCTGTTGGAGAAACGACGGACATAGATCGGTTGAGGGGCATCTTGTCCTCTTCTTGGCAATCAGGTCATCTGACCGAGGAGTGGCTGGTCGAGGCGAGACTGAGCCCAGCCACTAGGGGTTTGGTTATTTGCATGTTACGAATCATTCGCTCGTCCCAAGCCAGCTGACTGATCGATCTTCTGCTTGCAGAGATGGTGGACCTCCAATCAGTGAAGAAAATGCCTCACGCCAAAGTTGCTGGGCCACCATCTCGGGGTGGCGAGGGTTCTGGAGTCGGAGGTACCTCGCAGAAGGGCGCACCGAGGAGAACACCGGGGTCTCCGGAGGCAAGTTGCCTGCATAAGAGGGTGAAAATCGTGACCCGAAAGATGAGCACGAGCTCGGTTGCTCGTGAGCATGGCGTCCCGAGGTCATCGGAGGTTGCTCCCCTAGGTGAGGCTTTGGGGAGCGCAAAAGGAAAGGGGGTGGCTAGGTCGTCCGATAACAACCCTTCGAGGAAAGTAGCGGTGCACCCGAAGTCGGTGTGAGAGTTGTGCCGCGTTCCTTCTTCGGTCAAAGGCGAGTAGTTCCAGGCCCTGAAGATGGCAAACCTCCCTGCAGGGGAGTGAGGGGCTCCCTACTCCTCTCGGTGGGTGACCCTTAAGGCTGACAGTCAAATTTGGGCCAATGGGCCGATTGCCCAAGAGTTCATCCGAGGGACGCTTCACCCGACCGTGGCGAAGGAGATTTATTGTTCCCCCTCGGAGGTGCTGGCGGACCAAGCGGGCAAGTCGCTGGGCTAGGTAAGTAGTGGTGCTCCTTCCTCGCTTGATTCTTCCTTCCTTACATGGGTCCTAATGCTGATCTCCCTGCAGAGCCAGCATTACACCATGGCGCTGATCGACCGGGTCCTTGACATCGGGCGGGTGATCGAGCGTCAGTCGGAGACCTGCTCTGCTCTTCGGACAAAGATCTTGGAGCTGAAGACTCGGGGGGGCCCGAAGGCCATTGCCACGGCCGAACAACGCACCTCTGCTCTGGACGAAGAGGTGAACCGTCTGAAGGCCGAGCTGGAGGAAAGTCGGGCCTATGCACAGACGCTAGACAATGAGCTGCAGACCCTTTCCCGGGATGTAGATGTTGCTAGATCCTCCACCTGGGCTATTGAGGAGACTTTGAAGGAGGAGCACCTGGCATTGCACGAGACGATCGAGAGGGCGATCATTGAGTACAAGTCATCCGCCGGGTTTGAGCGCGGCGTGGTGAGGTCGAGGTGGGTGACATACGAGTTCGGGTATTGGGTGGCTTATTCTTGTTTTCGAGCGAGGTACCCGGACTTGGAACTGAAGGCGGACTCGTTCGTCGACCACCCGACGGATGAAAATGTTGACAAGCCTACGAGCGTCCCCTTTGATGATGGGCCCCAGACTCCTCCTCCAAACTAAGGACTCTAATTCTTTTTTCTTTTACTTTGGTTGGGTCAAGTTTTGAAGTTGTATCGCTCGACCACAATGTGTATTTCTTTTCATCAATGAAAAACTATTATTCCTGACTTCTTGTCTTGCCTGCTTACGAATGTGCATGCTTCTTTTGATCAATGAAGCATATTCTCTCGATACCTCGACCCGTGTCTCTTACGGATAGAATTTCTTTAGATTTACCACATTCCATGTCCTTAGTAGAGGGTTTCCTTCCATAGTCTCAAGTCGGTAGATCCCTTCTCGGACCATGTCGTAGACTCGATAAGGGCCTTCCCAGTTCGGCATGAGTTTTCCCCTTGCTCGGGTCGGGTCACTCACTTCCGCCTTGCGAAGGACGATGTCCCTGACTTTGATTGGTCGTGGACGAACTTTGCGACTGTACATCTGAGTCATAGCCTTTTTGTATGCCAAGGTGCACAGGTGTGCCTAGGCTCTTCTTTCTTCGAGGAGATCCATGTTTGCATGTAGGCCTTCCTCAGAGTTTCCTTGCTTGTAGACAGTGGTGCACAAGGTTGGGAACACCATTTCAAGTGGAAGGACCGCTTCGGTTCTAAATGACAGGTTGAACGAAGACTCCCCCGAGGCGATCTTGGGAGTGATTCGCATCACCCACGGGACGCTAGGGAGCTCGTCCACCCAAGCTCCGTGCGCACCTGAGATCCTCCTCTTGAGGCCCTTTAGAATCGCCCGATTCATTACTTCGGTCTGGCCATTAGTTTGGGGGTGCGCGATCGAGCTGAACTTCAGTTGTATCTCGTACGATTGACAATACACTTTGAACTTAGCATTGTTGAATTGAGCCCCGTTGTCGGTGATGATTGCCCTTGAGATCCTGAACCGGGTAA
Source organism: Musa acuminata AAA Group (assembly GCF_036884655.1). Classification (NCBI taxonomy): domain Eukaryota; kingdom Viridiplantae; phylum Streptophyta; class Magnoliopsida; order Zingiberales; family Musaceae; genus Musa; species Musa acuminata. The sequence goes on from NC_088336.1 coordinate 21,666,803, forward strand.
TAATGTTCTTCCACGTGAAGCTTTGAACTTGTTTCTTGGTGATGGAGGCTAAGGGTTCGGCTTCAACCCACTTCATGAAGTAGTCAACCTCAACTATTAGGAAGTGTCATTGTCTCGAAGCTGGAGGAAAAGGTCCGAGGAGATCAAGCCCCCATTGGGCAAAGGGCCAAGCCATCTCCATCGGGGTAAGAGGGACTGCTGGCTGGTGTTGCAGTCAGGCATGACTTTGAGACTATTGGCACCGCTGCACATATGATATGGCATCTTGGTGCATCGTCGGCCAATAATATCCCTATCTGAGGGTCTTGAAGGCCAAAGTCCGTCCCCCGATGTGCTCCCCACAAATCCCCTCATGGAGTTTGGCGAGGACCGTTTCGGCTTCTGATGGCGTGAGGCATCACAAGAGGGGTTGAGAGAAAGCCCTGCGGTATAGCTTTCCGCCGACCATGTAGTACCAGGCCTGGGTTCGTCTCAGTCATTTTACCCATCCTTCTTGAAGCGGAGGATCTCTTCCATCCAATTTGGCGAGACCTCTGTTTCGGCGACCTCGTGAGTTGGTATTGTCGGCACTATTACAGATTCAGTTGTCGAGGTTGCTGCCAGGCTATGAGCGGAGGCCGATCTGGCCAGCGTGTCGGCCTACATGTTCTGCGCTTGAGGTACTATAGTGATCGAGAGGTGGCTGAAGTGATGGGTGAGCCATTTTGCTTCTTTCAAGTATAACGTCATTGTTGGGTCCCGAGCTTCGTAGCTCCCGTTGACGTGTCCCATCACCAGTTGGGAGTTGCTGAAGACTTCGAGGTTGCTCACATGCATCTCCAGAGTGAGGCGTAGGCCATGAAGTAGCGCCTTGTACTCAGCCTCATTGTTGGTGGCCCAGAATTATAATCACATGCATCTCCAGACGGACCCTTGAGGATAAGTCTGATGTCGGCTGCTTCGGTGGTGGCCGAGCCGTCTACATGCAGCGTCTATGTGCTCTCGTTGTTCTCCTGTTCAATAGCATGATCTTCAGGACTTAACTCAGAGATTAAGTCAACCAGTACCCGAGCTTTGATGGTGGTTCTAGGGGAGTACTGGATGTCGAATTCATCGAGCTCTACTGACCATCGCAGCATTTGACCCGACGCGTCGAATTTGGAAAGGATTTGCCGCAACGGTTGGTCGGTGATTACTTTGATTGTGTGAGCTTGGAAATATGGCTGCAGCTTTCGGGCCGTCTTCATCAACACGAGGGTTAGCTTCTCGATCGAGGAATACTGCACCTCGGGCCCGACGAGGACGTGGCTGACATAATAGATAGATTGTTGTGTTGGTGGCATTTCCCGAACCAGCACTGAGCAGATCGGCTGTGCCGAGGCTACCAGGTAGAGACTAATGGTTTCACCCGACTCAGGTGAGGCGAGTCATGGCAAGCGAGCGAGGCATGCCTTTAACTTTCGAAGGCTTCCTCGCATTCCGGGGTCCATGTGAAGTCGTCGGCCTACCGTAGAGCCTAGAAGAAAGGGAGGCACTTGTCGCCTGATTGTGACACGAACCTGCTGAGTGCCACCAACTTCCTGGTGAGGCACTGCACCTCCTTGATCGAACAAGGGGAATGCATCTCTGTTATGGCTTGAACCTTTTTTGGGTTGGCATCTATCCCTCTCTGGTGGATGATGAAACCAAGGAACTTCCCCGAGCTGACCCTGAAGATGCATTTCGCGAGATTCAAGAGCATGTTGAACCACCTGAGTGTTTGGTCTCCCGCCAAGTCAGCCTAGTGCATGCTAGCAGTCTTGCTCTTTATGATCATGTCATCCATATATACTTCCATGTTCCTCCTGACCTAGTGCTTAAATAGCTTATCGACCATTTCGCGAATTGGTAAGTTGCCCTAGCGTTCTTTAGGCCAAAGGGCATAACCTTGTAGCAATACACTCCTCTGCTAGTGATGAAGGTAGTGTTCTCCTAGTCTTGAGGTGCCATCCGGATCTGGTTATAGCCCGAGAATGCATCCATGAACGTAAGGAGTTCATAGCCCATAGTGGCGTCAACTAGTTTGTCTATCCTGGGAAGTGGATAGCAGTCTTTAGGGCAAGCCCGATTGAGATCGGTGTAGTCAACGCACATCCTCCAGCTTCTATTGGATTTTTTAACAAGGACCACAATCAATAGCCATAGAGGGTATTTCACCTCGGTAATAAACCATGCCTCTTTAAGGCAGTCGAACTCATCGTCGATCGCTTTCTGTCGATCAGGAGCAGACTTCCATGGCTTTTGTTTCGTCGGCCTAGCTTCGGGGTTGATGTTGAACTGGTGTTGCGTTACGTTTAGGTCGATCCCGGGCATCTCCTTGGAGGACCATGCAAACACATCAGCATTTTCTCTCGAGAAGTCGATGAGCTGGAGCTGATTTACCTCGAGGAGTGTCATCCCGATTTTTACAATTAAATTGGGTCAGTTCCTTTTCAAGGGCACCTCGATGAGTTGCTTGGGAGGCTCTAGAGGTATCGGTGCTACAGCTCGTTCATGGGGATCGAGGATATGACGAGGGTGTGACTTCTACGGGAGAGTAACCGTTGCAAGATAGAACCGCCTTGATTCTCCCGTGTCACTTCTGGACTCCCCGACCCCTGTCGACATTGGAAACTTGATAGCCCAACCGTAGGTGGAAACCACCACTTTTAACTTGTTGAGCGTTGGTCGGCCGAGGATGACATTGTAGGCCGAGGGTAGATTGACTACCATGAATGTAGTCATTATCGTCTTTGCTCTCGGCTCTTCCCCGATGGTGATAGGGAGGATGGTGGTCCTGAGTAGGGAGATAGAATTCCCGGTGAACCCAGTTAGTGCTGACGCCATGGGGGTAAGGTCCTCGTTGGTTAAGCCGAGCTTCTTGAAAGTATCGAGGTATAGCACATCGGTAGAGCTCCCGGTATCAACCATTACCCTTTTGACCCGAGCGTTGGTGATCCGGATGGAGATCACCAAAGCATTATCGTGATGGGAGAACTCGACCTCTTCGTCTCTGAAAGTGATTTCTGGCTTGAGCTCGGGTCGGGGGCATTTTTCCACCGTGCTTCGGGCGTAGGCCTTCCTTGCCATTGAGCTGCTATCGCCAACTGCCGGTCCTCCGGAGATGACATCGATCTGCCTTTCGACAGGTACCCTGGGGAATGGAGTAGCTTCCCGGGGTTCCTTGAGGTAGCGTCAGAGGTGACCTCTTCGGATCAGATCCTTGATTTGATTCTGGAGGTCGCGATGGTCTTCAGTGTCATGGTCGTAATCTTGGTGGAACCTGCAATATTTGGATCGGTCTTTGTGAGTAGCTTTCACGGGGTTGGGCTGTCGGAAGAAGCCTTTCTCCCAGATATGGTAGAAGATCTTGGTACGAGATGTGTTCAGAGGGAGGAGTGGGGGCCTCGAGAGCGACAACTCGTGTTAGTCGAGCCTCTGGCGAGGTTGCACCGGGGCTGATGAGGTCGTTCCTCGGGGTGGTTCTGCTCTTGGCCTCTTTCCATCCATGCGCTTTCCTGCCACCAGAGCTTCAGCGACTATGTATTGGTTGGCGCGTTGGAGCATCTCGGGGATGGTTGATGGCGACTTCTCGATCAATGACCAAAAGAACCTTGAAGGCTTTAAACCCATCAAAAACGCATGTATGATTAAAGAAGGGTGAGTGTCCGGGAATCCCCGGATTTCAACGGCAAAACGTGCCACAAACTAAGAGAACGACTCGTCTTCGCGCTGGGATAATGTGAGCAAGGTGGCCATGGAAGGCCTAGGTTGCACGCTGGCGAGTAAGTTATGCTCAAACTCCCTTGCGAGTTGGTCGACAGACAAGATCGAGGACGAGCGCAGTTGGGTGAACCACGCTCGTGTCGGTCCCCTAAAAGTGGTTAGGAATGCCCGACACATTAGGGCATCGGAGGTGCCATAGAGGGCCATCTGAGCCTGAAACGCGACGACATGTTCTGTGGGGTCAGAGCCACCGTCATACTTCTCCAATGCCGGTAGCCTGAAGTTGAGGGGTACAAGCTTGTCCCGTATTTCCTAAGTGAAGGGGGATTCGCCCGAGCTACCTTCACCCATCTCACCCCTAGACTTCTAGAAGTTACGCTAGAACTCGTCCAGGCGTTGGTTGACCTGAGACAGCTGGATCCCAAACGAGTCGTCCGCCAAATCGGACGATATAATATCAGGCTCGGAGTGGGGCGGTGTGACCTGACAGGGTGTGGGTATGCTCTACTCGGGCAAGCCTCACAGGTTTATCATATGCTCTCGAGCTTCTCCCATCCCGGCTTGCTCCCTGCTCGACCTTTGCCATGTTGAGTCGGTCGAGGGAGCTGCTAGCTGCATGATCTGGAGAATGAGTGGGACGATTATCTGCATCATCCCCGCCATTGCCTGTACTTGCTTGGCTAGGCCGAGGAACGCCTCGGGCAAAACAACCAAGGGTCCCGTGGTAAGTCCGGGGGGTGACAACCTCGGGTTGTTGAACAGGCACCAGTAGCGGTCTAGTGTCGAGGCCGAGATTCCCCCGTCTCCGAGGATAGGGAGGGGTTGATCTCCGGGCTTAGCAGAGGGGTGATCAGCTGATGGTTTTCCCTCGGGGAGAGCTCCTATGTGATTCTCCTATGACATGGCCCTCCTTCTAGCGCCAAAAATGTTGGTAAACTGATGTGCCGTGGCTGGTGAGTCAGCACGGCCTGATCCACGGGGTGATGTCGAGAGTCTTCAGTCAGCTAAGCTGTCCACCGAGGTTGGTCACGCCCTCCAGACTGCGGGCTAGCACTGCACTATTGATTGAGGTCTCCTCGTCGGGTTGATGGTTGGCACTCCGGGAAGAAGTGCGGCTCTATCGATCGGGATGATCTCGTCTCGGGAGCCATTGCTTTCCTGCACAAAAGGCCTCCGTCGGGTAGTTATCAATTGTGGCCACTCCGATGAGCAAGTTAGTAGTGGATTGAGTGTTATTTTTTCCTCTCCTTCTGGGCTGGATGCAGTCCAGAGGCTTTTATGAAACTGTACGAGGGTCAGTTGTACACGGGTTTGGCATAACGGTCGATCCTTAAGGGGTGAGATGGTATCTTTGTGCGGCCGCCGTCCCAAGCTTTTTGGGACGGGGCGTGCCGAGTAATGCCTTGGTACAGATTCTTGTTCGACGTGTGGGGGTGTTCCTCTTACTGACTTGGCTGCGACTTAGTGCGACATTGGTTATGACGTGGCTTGGACCCAAAATATACCTTATCAGAATATATATGAAGAAAAGGATTATGATTCGTAACCTTTGCAATCAAACAAAAGATTCAACTACTCCATGGATAACTTTCATGACTCAATCATTCTCTCCGTTGTATTCCTTAAGCACATTTCAAACAGTTCACATTATCTTTGAAGCACTGAACGCACGTTCTACATGCATTTTGGTAGAAAGAAGATGCATGTATCAAGCAATAAAATTGATTCGAAATAACTCTTAAAGTAGCAGCAAAAGGTCTTCTTTTTTGCCCGATGATGTGCACATCAAACTTTGGGAGGGACGACCACAAAGCAAACTTACTCGAATTGAACGGTGAGAAAGAGTTACATTACTTTTAAGTTGCGTGATCTCTTAACCCCACAAGTATCGAAATTATCTACAAAAGCTTCTGATTCTAATTGGAACACACCCTTTTGCTAGCTTTATGACTACTAAGAAAGCAATCAACTTTAATAGATGGGTCCTTATTACACTTTCTCTTTGGAGTGTTAGTTATCATCGAGATGTAAACTGGAATAGAAGTCTCTATCGGTAGCCAATAAACATGTACAGCTTATTTGATGAAGGAGGTAGATGGGGTTGGATAACATGATACCTAATCTGAAAGTAAAGATGATTAAGATGGGAATGATTTGATTGTTAATCGAGTCATTTGTTCCACTCTCAAAGAGGACATCCTGCCATCTATAATCCCAATGAAACAAAGTGTGGTTGCGTATAACATTGCATTGTGCTTACTAAGTTTAAGTTGCTATAACACAACAACGCAACATAATACTGTGCTGGAACCGACGTACATTGCATGCAGTGGATCGGCGCCACCCATCCGGACCACCTGAGAATCTCAAAGGACCGTGCAGCATCACGTACGAGTGTCATCTGCAACCCCCACCACCGTTAATGGATGTGCGGGTTCACAGTGTCGAGCACTATGCATCCACCTGAGTAGTTGATGTTGGTGTTGGTGATGAGACTGGCTTATTTTGGTCGTGTCAGTCATCGAGCATGGAGTACCTTCCTCCAACGTAGTGTTTGTGGGCCACAGGCATCTTCATCTCTCATCCCTCCTATCCACCGTAGATCACAGAACAAACCAGAAGAAGAAGAAGCACAAGGAGTTGGAAGCTAGCAGCCGATGACCTAGGAGATTAGAGTGACAGCTTCACAGAAGGAAGATCTCATAAAAGTCGTGTCGTTGTCTTGTCATGTCTGCATGCGTGCAGTGGTAGCAGATCACCAAAGACTTCCTCACAGTATCTATGAACCTCTGGTGGATCTTGGTTGCTGCATCAACTCATGAACCCTAATCCTGAGACCCACCGAATTTGGGACTGTGGTGAACACTGGCATTTCACTTGGAACACAACCTGGACAGAGAAGGACAAAGAAGGCTTTACAGCTAAGTTGTGTTCTAAAGCCAATAAGAACTTGTGGCCAGTTTATTTTTATTTTTATTTTTATTTTCAAAGCAGCAAAACATATGAAAGGATTACAAGCATACTCTCTGCATCAAAAACCTCCAAGAAAATTTAGATATACAGAATAACAAGTCTAATGAATCATGATAATAATTCTGATTTCACATCCATGCTCTGATATCTCTCGGCCAAAACAACTTACAATCCCATTAGGACTACCATAGCCTCACAGTATATCACCTCTCCTTCTTCAACATCTATACTCAACAAAAATTGGATCAGCACTCTCACTACATAAAATTTATTATTATTTTATTATAGATGGGTTTGGGCTTCAACCAACAGCTGAAAAATGCCTATCGGGGCTACAGAGTTAGGCCCCAAGTCAATTAGCAGCCCAAGTTTGGCTACCAAAACATTTGCTACTTTAATGGATATTCTCCAACTAGTTAACACACACTCTCTCTCTCTCTCTCTCTCTCTCTCTCTATATATATATATATATATATATATAAGGATTGATATTGAGAGGAGAGGAGAGTCAAACATAAGGCTTCTGTCAATACTATGATGTTACTCATGTCACAAAGAAATAATCTTGTCTTATTATTGCACCAAATTCACCTTATAATTTTGATTAGTCTACCCTCTTATCTATTATGAACTCCCAATGATCATTTGAAATTTATGTTATTCTTTAATTTTGGAGGTAGCTTCTTTTATCAAAAATTTTGGAGAGGAGAGGATGATGTGCTTGAGACTTGACTGAACAAAAATTCCAAATAGTGGATTGGCCATCAATGGTTTTCATTTTAGTTGTTTATGGTATCTTGAGCAGCTATTATGTATGTAAGAGGTCACATCAATCTTAAACTTACATGACTCATAAGGTTACAAGATGATCATCTTAGATTATTCAATAATCACATATGATTTAACAGTTGGAAGTTCAATATATGTAATAGTATGTACGAGATCAGACATCGCATATGTAGTAGTTGTTATTGGGCCGAAGAGGGAGGTTAATGGGCTAACAACCCACAAGTTCAGCCTATAATGGCCTTTAATAGCCCATCTCCCCTTTAATCTAACCCTAGATCTAATAGGGAGGGTGTGGTGGTTGAAAAATAGTTAGGAAAAAACTCCAGCAAAAAGGCAGAAAATTATTGCAGTAGAGAAAATAACAAAAAAACAAAAGAAGGAAAGGAAAGAAGACAAGGACAACGTAGAGAAACTATTTTCAATCATCCAAGCAATGTTCTCATCTCAGGTTAGATCAGATATGCAGTAGATTCTTACTGTGATTACTTGGGAAGAATTTGAATATTGTGCACAGTGACATAATTCTTGTATCTTAGTTATTCTCTTGAGATTGTTGCTTGGGTTTTGGGTAAAAGACTCTGAGATTTATATATTCATTATTCTTATAGTGGATTATCTCTAGTTTGACCTGTGATTTTTACCCTTCGCGTTGGAGGGATTTTTCATATAAATTTTGGTGTTATATTTTATTATAATTTCTATTTAATTTCGTTGTATGTTATGATTTGCTAGTATTTGTTCGTATATAAAAATTTATTTCTTCTTTATATCTCATCATCTGTGTTTGAATCATTGCATGTATCTACGGTGATTACCTATGAATCTTTAGTGTATGCAATATTGCCATTAGATTTTTTCTGTCAAAAATAAAATAAAATAAAAATAAAAGATGTTAGCATTGTAATCGGAGTGTTAGAGATAATGCTAGTAATATTAATTTGATGAGTCGGGTTAGGAAAGCATGATTACTCTGCATAGATGTAATACTAATTAGGTTTGTAGGAAACCATAAGATTGACTCCTAAATAAGGTTCGTAGGAAACCATCGCAGCAGAGAACTCACCCAGCTTCTGTAACTCCACTTGCGTCCTGGGAATGGCGAGGGGGCCAGTGTCACTGGTGTCCCTGCTCGGTGAAGAAAGGTTCTCCTATTGCTTCGCTTCTAATGACACAACCACCGGTCTGCTCTTCGGCTCTTCGGCAAATCCTAGCCCACAAGATGCTTCCACGCCGTTCATCAACAGCCATTCTCCCCTGTACTACCTCTCCTTGCAAGGGATCTCGGTTGGTGCAACCCTCTTACCGATACCGACCACAACCTTAGCGCTCAAACCGAATGGGACCGGCGGCTTGGTCATTGATTCCGGCACCACTTTTACCCTGTTGAAGGATCCAGCTTACGCAAAGTTGATGCAAGCGTTTGTGTCTCAGATGGATCTACCGGTGGTGGCCGTGAGCGGGTATGATCTCTTCTCGTTGCCACCGGATCCAAGTGGGGTGGTGATAGGGTCCAAACCACGTCACAATCAATGTCACGCCACGCTGCAGCCAAGTCATTGCTCAGCACATCCCATCCCAGAAAGCTCGAGACGGTGCTGCATGGCGTCATTCCACGCGTCCCGGGACGGAGGCCGCACAAAGGTACCATCTCAACCCTCGAGGATTGGCCGCCACGCCAAACTCGCGTATGAACGACCCTCATACAGTTGTATAAAAGCCTTTAGCTAGCATCTGGCCCAGGGGAAGAAAAAAAAACAATAATCGATCCACCACTGGCTTGCTCGTCGGAGGGGTCACAGTTAGTAACCACCCGACGGAGGCCTTATGTGCAAGAAAGCGATGATGCCCAAGACGAGATCATCCTGATCGATAGAGTCGTCCTTCCTCCCGGCGCACCAACCAGCGTCCCGACGAAGAGACGTCAATCAATATTCCGGCACCAACTTATCGTCTAAAGGGCATGACCAACCCCGGCAGATAGCTCAGCCGACTAAAGACTCTTGACATCAGCCCGTGGACCAGGCCATGCTGACTTATCAGCCACGGTGCATCAGTTCACTAACATTGTTAGCGCTAGAAGGAGGGTCATGTCGTACGAGAATCACGGAGGATCTCTCCCCGAGGGAGAGCCATCAGCCGGTCACCCCTCTATCGGGCCTAGAGACCAACCCCTCCCCGTCCTCAAAGATGGGGGAATCCTGGCCTCGACGCCAGACTGCTATTGGCACCTGTTCAATAACCCGGGGATGTCACCCCCCGGACTTACCACGAGACCCTTGGTCGTCTCACCCGAGGCATTCCTCGGCCTGGCCAAGAAAGTTCAGGAAATGGCAGGGATGATGCAGATGATCATCCCACTCATTTCCCAGTTCGTGCAGTTAGCAACTCCCCCGACCGAACCGACACGGCAAAGGCCGAGCACGAAACAACTCTGGATAGGAGATGACTCGTCAAATAACTCCACCCCACTTCGAGCCTGATACCATATCGTCCAATTTGGCAGATGACTCATTCAGGATCCAGCTGTCCTAGGTCAACCAATGCCTGGACGAGTTCCAGAAGTCACGGGGTGAGACGAGCGAAGGCAGCTTGAGTGGATCCCCCTTTACTCAGGAAATACAAGACAAGCCTGTACCCCTCAACTTCAAGCTACTGGCACTGGAGACGTACGACGGTGGCTCCGACCCCACAAAGCACATCGTCATGTTTCGAGCTCAAATGGCCCTCTATGGCACCTCTGATGCCTTGATGTATTGTGCATTCCCGACCACCTTTAGGGGGCCGGCACCAGCGTGGTTCAGCCAACTACGCCCGCTCTCGGTCTCGTCTTTCGACCAGTTCGCAAGGGAGTTCGAGTAGAACTTCCTCGCCAACGTGCAACCCAGGCCTTCCTTGGCCACCTTGCTCACATTATCCCAGTGCGAAGACGAGTCGCTCTCTCAGTTCATGGCATGTTTCGCCACTGAAATCCGGTGATTCACGGATGCTCATCCTTCTTTAATCATGCAAGCATTTTTGATAGGTTTGAAGCCTTCAATGTTCTTTTGGTCATTGATCGAGAAGCCGCCATTAACCATCCCTAAGATGCTCCAACGCGCCAACCAGTACATTGCTGCCGAAGCTTTGGTGGCGGGAAGATGCATGGATAGAAAGAGGCAAAGGGCATAAACAGCCCCGAGGAACGACCTCAACAACCCCGGTGCAACCCCGCCGGAGGCCCAACCGACATGACTTCCTCTCCCGAGGCCCTTGCCTCTCCCTCTGAACACATCTCGTACCGAGATCTTCCTCCAAATCAGGGAGAAAGGCTTCTTGAGATAGCCCAACCCCATGAAAGCTACTCACAAAGATCGGTCCAAATATTGTAGGTTCCACCGAGATTACGGCCATGACACCGTAGACTACCACAACCTCTAGGATCAAATCGAGGATCTAATCCGAAGAGGTCACCTCGGGCGCTACCTCAAGAAACCCCGAGAAGCAACTCCACGCCCCAAGGGACCCGTCGAAAAGCAAATCGACATCATCTCAGGAGGACCGGCAGCCGGCGACAACAGCTCAACGGCGAAGAAGACCTATGCCCGGAGCACGGTGGAAAAACGTCCCCGACTCGAGCTCGAGCCTGAAATCACTTTCGGAGTCGAAGAGGTCGAGTGCTCCCATCACAACGATGCTTTGGTGATCTCCATCCGGATCGCCAATGCTCGGGTCAAAAGGGTAATGGTTGACACCAGGAGCTCTGCCGATGTGCTATACCTCGATGCCTTCGAGAAGCTCAGCTTGACCAATGAGGACCTTACCCCCATGGCGTCAGCACTCACTGGGTTCATGGGGGATTCAATCAACCACTCGGGATCACCAACCTCCCGGTTACCATCGGGGAAGAGCCGAGAACGAAGACGATAATGATTATCTTCATGATAGTCGATCTACCCTCGGCCTACAATGTCATCCTTGGCCAACCGACGCTCAACAAGTTAAAAGCGGCGGTTTCCACCTGCCACTAGGCCATCAAGTTTCCAACTTCAGTAGGGGTTAGGGAGTCCCGAAGCGACCCGGGAGAATCAAGGTGGTGCTATCTTACAGTGGTTACACTCCCAGAGAAGTCACGCCCCCGCCAAGACCTAGATCCCCGTAAAGGAGTTGTAGCGCCGATGTGTTTGAAGCCTCCCGAGCAAATCACCGAGGTACCCTTGAAGAGGAACCAACCCGATTTGACCATGAAATTTGGGACGGCACTCCCCGAAACAAATCGACTCCAGCTCATTAACTTCCTGAGAGAAAATGCCGATGTGTTTGCATGGTCCTCCAAGGAGATGCCCGGGATCGACCTAGGGGTGACCCAGCACCAGCTCAACATCGACCCCAAGACTAGGCCGGTGAAGCAAAGGCCAAGGAAGTTCGCCCCTGACCAGCAGAAGGTGATCGGTGACGAGTGTTGAATCTCGTATTTTGATGATGAAACTACTTGATATATGTTTATGATTTAATCTGCGTTTTGAGTGACGCAGGATGCTTCGATCAGGATGAGACAATTAAAGCAGGAACATCATGTTGTGCCGGAGGAACATGTCAGAAGATTGGACGTCGGGCCGGTGGAACGGTCGACGTATCGATAGAAGGCTTCGGGTCATGGACTCGGGCATCGGGCCAAGAAGAGCGGGTATTGTGCCAAGGATATCGGAGTTGTGGAGTCGACTGGCCGATTGGGCAATAGGCTGCAGAAGAGGACGATGCGCCGAAGAATCGGACGAAGCGTCGAGAGACCAATGACATGCCGGACAACTTGGTTAATTGCTTAGAACTAATTGTCTCGATCGAAGTTTTTGTTTTGTTGTGCAGGATTAACTACGATGAAAGTTAGACAAGCAGCAGGTGTTGCGCCGGAGTCAAGATCATGATCACGTTGGGAGTTCTAGAGTTCGACGGAAGTTCGGACGGTCGTCGGAGGTTCAGCAAGAACAGATCCGAGAAGTCCAGAAGCTTGCCAAGCGAAGCTCGTCGGAACTCGCCAAGTGGATCGTCGCAAAGTCCAGGAGTATACCGGATGTCCGCAGAAGGATCACCGAGGGTTATCGGATGATCGACGGAAGTTGGCCGGAAACTCGCCGGAAGAAGCGATTGACGCATCGGAGCAAAGCTGCAGAAGTTGTCTTAGAGTTAATCGTAGTTAGCATGATGATTAAGCATGAAAATGGGAGGTGATCCCATTAGCTTAATCTTGGGGCAATTGGGCCCCTGAAAAGATTCAAATTGGGCCGAATGGAGTGAACCATTCGGACCCTGATTGCACCAGGAGGTGCAACCGCCCTAGCCAGGAGGTGCAACCGCCTGGGCTGTGGGGTTGGGAGGTGCAACCGCCCCAGCCAGGAGGTGCAACCGCCAGGGCTGCGAGGCTGGGAGGTGCAACCGCCCCAGCCGAGAGGTGCAACCGCCCAGAGCTCAGTCTTCGAGCTAGACTGGGCGGTGCAACCTCCTCTGCCAAGAGGTAGCACCGCTAGAGCTCAAGTTTCGAGCTCCGCCAGGCGATGCAACCATCGAGCTCAGTCTTCGAGCTCTGGCAGAGAGGTGCATCAGCCTGAGCTCAGTCTCGAGCTCTGCCAGGTGATGCAATCACCAAGCTCAGTCTTCGAGCTCTGGCAGAGAGGTGCATCAGCCTGAGCTCAGTTTCGAGCTCTGCCAGGTGATGCAACCACCGAGCTCAGTTTCGAGCTCTGCCAGGTGATGCAACCACCAAGCTCAGTCTTCGAGCTCTGCCAGGTGATGCAACCATCGAGCTCAGTCTTCGAGCTCTGGCAGAGAGAAGCAATCGCCTGAGCTCAGTCTTCGAGCTCTGCCAGGCGGTGCCACCTCTCCAGTCAAGAGGTGCAACCGCCTGATCCCAGAATTCTGGGATTTGATCGATTTGATCGTTTTGAGCTCGAATTTTGAATTGGGTTGGGGCCTATAAATACCCCACCCATTCAGCACTGAAAAGATACAGACCTACACCGAAATCTTGATCTTTTCTGTGATTCTAAGAGCTCAAAAGTGTTATAAAGCCTTTAAGTCTCCTCCTTCTGTTCTTCAAGTTTTCAGTTGTAAAGTGAGGAGAGAAAGGTCTGTAAAGGTTGTCTCCTGAGCCTGTCAAAAGGAGAGAAATTGTAAAAGGGCAGTTTGGCCTTCGCCTATTGAAGGAAGGCCCCTAGTTGACGTCGGCAACCTCGTCGGTGGAGGAAGCCAAAAGTGGAGTAGGTCAAGGCTGACCGAACCACTCTAAATCTCTGGTTTGCGTTTATTTTCGAGCACTTTATCATTACTGCAAACCTCCTTCATTACTACTACTCTCTGCGCTTTCACGAACAAGTTCTAAGTGCTGTTCTTCCGAATCTGCTTTCAGACGTAAATTCGTATTTTCATACATTACAGTTTACGTTTACGTTTGATTCTGCAGAACTGTTTTCCGTGCCTTTACGAACGAGCTTCTTTGCAGTTTACACTTACATTTTGATCCTATTGATAACTGCAAACTGTCCTCTACAATTTTACGAACGAGTTTTAACATTTAGACGTAAAACTGCATTCAGACGTAAATCGGCTTTCCTCGCTCAATCATCAGTTCTCAGTTCACGTTTACGTCTTGATTTCAACTGCATACTGCCTTCTGCGAGTATACAAACGAGTTTCAAAGTTTAGACGTAAATCTGCGTCTAGACGTAAAACTGCGTTTAGACGTAAATCTGCGTTTAGACGTAAATCTGAGTTTAAGACGTAAATCTGAGTTTAGACGTAAATCTGTGTTTAGACGTAAAACTGCGTTTAGACGTAAATCTGCGTTTAGACGTAAATCTGCGTTTAGACGTAAAACTGCGTTTAGACGTAAATCTGAGTTTAGACGTAAACTGCGCTTAGACGCAAAACTGCGCTTAGACGCAATCTGCGCTTAGACGTAAACTGCACTTAGATACAAACTGAGAATTTGCTTTTGCATCGTAATAGTTTTTGAACGAACGCAGCTTTTGGTTTTTAATCGCTGTAAGATTTCCGCTGCACTAATTCACCCCCCCCCCCCCCCCCTCTTAGTGCTCTCGATCCTAACAACGAGGTCGACCACCTCAAAGAGGCAAGATTTATTACCGAGGTGAAATACCCTCGGTGGCTGTCGAATGTAGTCCTCATTAAAAAAACCCAATGGAAGCTGGAGGATATGCATTGACTACACCGATCTCAATTGGGCGTGCCCCAAAGACTGCTATCCACACCTGAGGATCGACCAGTTGGTCGACGCCATCGTAGGCTATGAGCTCCTTACATTCATGGATACATTCTCAGGCTACAACCAAATCCGGATGGCACCTCAAGATCAAGAGAACAAGGCCTTCATCACCGATAAAGGAGTATATTGCTACAAAGTAATGCCTTTCGGCATGAAAAATGCCGGGGCAACTTACCAAAGAATGGTCGACAAGCTGTTCAAGCACAAGCTCAGGAGGAACATCGAAGTATACGTGAACGACATGGTCGTGAAGAGCAAGACTGCAAACACACACCTGGCCAACCTGACAGAAACATTCCAAACGTTCAGGCGGTTCAACATACGCATAAATCCTGCGAAGTGCGTCTTCAGGGTCAGCTTGGGGAAGTTCCTCAATTTTGTCATCCACCAAAGAGGGATAGATGCCAACCCGGAAAAGGTTCGGGCCATAACCGAGATGCATTCCCCCCGCTCGATCAAGGAGGTACAGCGCCTCGCCGGGAAGTTAGCAGCACTTAGCAGGTTCGTGTCACGATCAGGCGACAAGTGCCTCCCCTTCTTCCGGGCTCTGTGGCAAGCCAACAACTTCACATGGGCCCTGGAATGCAAGGAAGCCTTCGAAAAGTTAAAGGCGTGCCTCGCTCGCTTGCCCTAACTCACCTCACCCAAGCCGGGCGAAACCCTCGATCTCTACTTGGTAGCCTCCGCATAGGTGGTCAACTCAGTGTTGGTTCAGGAAACGCCACCAACACAATAACCTATCTATTATGTCAGCCACATCCTCGTCGGGCCTGAGGTGCGATATTCCCCGATCGAGAAGTTGACCCTCGCACTAATGAAGACGGCCCGAAAGGTGCGGCTATATTTCCAAGCTCACACAATCAAAGTGATTACCGATCAACCGTTGTGACAAATCCTTTCTAAATTTGATGCATCATGTCAAATGCTGCGGTGGTCGGTTAAGATTGACGAGTTCGAGATCCAATACTCCCCTAGAACCGCCATCAAAGCTCAGGTACTGGCTGACTTCATCTCCACTACCAAGATCATGAGAACAACAAGAGATCATGAATCCTGCATGTGGATGGCTCGACCACTACCGAAGCAGTCGTGGTCGGACTTGTCCTCAAGGACCCGTCTAGAGAAACCTATGAGAGATCACTCCGATTACAATTCTAAGTCACCAACAATGAGGCCAAGTACGAGGCGCTACTTCACGGCCTGCGCCTCACTCCGGAGATGCATATGAACAACATCAAAGTCTTCAGTGACTCCCAGCTGGAGATGGGACATGTTAACGGGAGCTACGAAGCTCGAGACCCAACAATGGTATTATACCTGATGGAGGCGAAATGGCTCGCCCATCGCTTCAACCGCCTCTCGATCACTAGAGTACCCCGAGCGCAGAACACAACAATGGCGTTGTACCTGGCCGATGCGTTGGCCAGATCGGCCTCCTCTCGTAGCTTGGCAGCAACCCCGACAATTGAAACCATAATGGCACTGACAATACCAAATCACGAGGTCTCCAAAATAGAGGTCTCGCCAAACTAGGTGGAAGAGATCCTCCGCTTCAAGAAGGATGGGACAAAGCCCGATGACCTGACGGTTGCAAGATGACTGAGGTGAACCCAAGCCTGGTACTGCATGGTTGGTGGAAAGCTATACCGAAGGGCTTTCTCTCAACCCCTCTTGCATTGTCTCATGCTGCCAAAAGCTGAAACGGTCCTCGCCGAACTCCATGTGGGGATTTGCAGGGAGCACATAGGGGGATGAACCTTGGCCTTCAAGACCCTTAGACAAGGGTACTATTGGTTGACCATATGCCAAGACGCCATATCATATGTGCAGTAGTGCCAACAGTGTCAAAGGCACGCTCGACTGCAACATCAGCCAGCGGTGCCTCTTACCCCGATGGATGCAGCCTGGCCCTTCACCCAATGGGGACTCAACCTCCTTGAACCTTTTCCTCTAGCTTTGGGACAATGTCGCTTCCTTATAGTTGGGGTCAACTGATGAATCTCGTATTTTGATGATGAAACCACTTGATATGTATTTATGTTTTAATCTGCATTTTGAGTGACACAGGATGCTTCGATCAGGATGAGACAATTAAAGCAGGAAAAATCATGTTGTGCCGGAGGAACAAGTCAGAAGATTGGACGTCGAGCCGGTGGATCGGTCAATGTATCGACAGAAGGCTTCGAGTCATGGACTCGGGCATCGGGCCAAGAAGAGCGGGTATTGCACCAAGGATATCAAAGTTGCGAAGTCAACTGGCCGATTGGGCAATAGGCCATAAGAGAGGATGATGCGCCGAAGAATCGCATGAAGCGTCGAGGGACCAATGACATGCCGGACAACTTGGTTAATTGCTTAGGATTAATTGTCTCGATCGAAGTTTTGTTTTACATGTGTAGGATTAACTACGATGGAAGTAAGACATGCAGCAGGAGTTACGCCGAAGTCAAGACTATGATCACGTTGAGAGTTCAAGAGTTCGACGGAAGTCCGAACGGTTGTCGGAGGTTTTGCGGGAACAAATCCAAGAAGTCCAGGAGCTTGCCAAAAGAAGCTCCTCGGAACTTGCCAAGTGTATCGTCGCAAGTCCAAGAGTTTGCCAGAATTCCGCAGGAGCATCACTGAGGGTTCATCGGATGATCGACGGAAGTTCGCCGGAAGAAGCGATTGACGCACCAGAGCAAGTTGCAGTAAATGTCTTAAGAAAAATCGTAGTTAGCATGATGATTAAGTTAGGAATGGGAGGTGATCCCATTAACTTAATCTGGGGGCAATTGGGCCCTTGACAGACCCAAATTGGGCCAAATGAATCAACCCATTGGGACCAGAATTCCTACTAGGCGGTGGCACCGCCCAGGATAAGGTCTCCCAAGAAAGCTGGGCGGTGCAACCACCCCAAGAAGGCGGTGGCACCGCCTGGGCTTAGTCTCCGAGCGAGACTGGGTGGTGCAACCGCCCCTGACAAGCGGTGGAACCGCCTGAGCTCAGTCTCCGAGCTCTGCCAGGCGGTGCAACCGCCCCTGTCAGGCAGTGGCACAGCCTAGAGGCTTAGTCTCCGAGCTCTGCTAAGCAGTGTAACCGCCCCTGACAAGCGATGGCACCGCCCAAAGGCTCAGTCTCCGAGCTCTGCCAGGCGGTGCAACCGCTAGACCTCGGAATTCCAGGAGATGACAGTTTTGAGCTCGGAATTCAAACTGGTTTGGAGCCTATAAATACCCCTCCCATCCCTAGGTAAAACACACAAGCACATAGAGCAAAAAATGAAAGAAACGCTATAGAAATCAGTTGAGAAATCCCTCCTCTAACTTAAGTGTTAAGATTCTATTTTAGAGAGGAGAGTGAGTGCTTGTAAGGGTTGTCTCCTAAACCCGGTAAAAGGAGAAGAGGGGTGTAAGAAGGAAGTTGATCTTCGCCTAGTAAAGGAAGATTGTTAGTGGATGCCGGTGGCCACGACGGAAGAGAAATCAGAGGAGTGGATGTAGGTCACGATTGACCGAACCACTATAAACTCCCGTCTTCTCTGGTTTGCATTTTGTTTCCTGCTATTATCTTATTGCAAACCCCTTCAATAGCTTACTGCCTTCAATACATTTACGTATACTTTCAAGCTAAGTTTTCGAAATCGGTTTTACGTCGGAAACGATTTTTTATCGTACGAGAGATTTGACGAAGTTGACGTTTTTATCTGCTGCACTAATTCACCCCCACCCCCCCCCCCCCCCCCCCCCCCCTCCCTCCCCCCCCTCTTAGTGCTCTTGATCCTAACATCAACTACTTCACGAAGTGGGTTGAAGCTGAACCCTTAACCTCCATCACCGAGAAACAACTTCAAAGTTTCACGTGGAAGAACATTATTACCCGATTCGGGATCCCGAGGCCTATCGTCACCGACAATGGGGCTCAATTCAACAATGCTAAGTTCAAGGCCTATTGCCAATCATAAAGGATACAACTAAAGTTTAGCTTGGTTGCGCACCCCCAAACTAACGACCAGAACGAAGTAATGAATCGGGTGATTCAAGAGGGCCTCAAGAAGAGGATCTCGAGTGCGCACGGAGCCTGGGTGGACGAGCTCCCTAGCGTCCTATGGGTAATGTGAACGACTCCCAAAACTGCTTCAGGGTAGTCTCCGTTCAGCCTAGCATTCGGGACCGAAGCAGTCCTCCCACCTAAGATGGAGTTCCCAACCTTGCCGACCATCAATTACAATCAAGACGACTCCAAGGAGGGCATACGAACAAACCTAGATCTCCTTGAAGAAGGAAGAGCCAAGGCACATCTACGTACCTTGGCATACAAAAAGGCTACGGCTCGGATGTACAACCGTAAAGTTCATCCATGATCGATCAAGGTCAGGGACCTCGTCCTTTGAAAGGTAGAGGTGAGCGACCCGACCCGAGCGAGGAGAAAACTTACGCCAAACTAGGAAGGCCCCTATCAGGTCTACGACATGGTCCGAGAAGGGATCTACTGCCTCGAGACTATGGAGGGAAACCCTTTGCCAAGGAAGTGGAATGCGGTAAACCTAAAGAAATTCTATCCATAAAGACGAAGGGTCGAGGTGCCGAGAAAAATGTTTCATTGATCAAAAGAAGCATGCACAATCAGGGAAGACAAGAAGTCAGGATCCCAAAACAATAGCTTTCATTGATAAAAAGAAATACACATTGTGGTCGGGCGATATAGTCTCAAAATTCGACCCGACTAAAGCAAAAGAAAAAAGAGATACAACCCTTAATTCGGAGGGGGAGTCTTGGGCCTGTTGTCAAAGGGAACGCTCGTTGGCATGTCGACGTTCTCATCCGCCGGCTGGTCAGCGAATGAGTCCGACTCCAGTTTCAGGTCCGGGTACCTCGCTCGAAAATGAGCGTAAGCCACCTGATACCTGAACTCGTATGTCACTCGCCTTAACCTCACCAGGCCGCGCTCGAACCCGGCAGATGACTTGTACTCGGCAACCGCCCCCTCAATCTTCTCGGGCAGCGCCATACTCTCCTCCTTCAAAGTTTCCTCGGTAGCCCAGGTGGTGGATCTAGTAGGCTCGACATCCCGGGAGAGGGTCTGCAAATCGTCGTCTAGCATCCATGCGTGGGCCCGACTTTCCTCCAGCTCGGCCTTCAGGTGGTTCACCTCCTCGTCCAGAGCTGAGGTGCGCTATTCAGCAGTGGCAACGACCTCTGGGCCCCCCCCCAAGCCTTCAGCCCCAGGATCTCCATCCGAAGAGCAAAGTTGGAGTCCGACTGACGCTCGATCACCTGCCCAGCATCGAGGACCCGATCGATCAACACCATGGTGTAGTGTTGGCCCTGCACAAAGATCGTCGTTAGGACCCACACAAGGAAGGAAGGATCAAACGAGGAAAGAAAACCACTACTTACCAAGACAAATGACTTGGCCGCCCGGTCTGCCAGCACTTCCGAAGAGAAACAATAAAGCTCCTTTGCCATGGCCGGGTGAAGCGCCCCCCAGATAAACCCTTGGGCAGTTAGCCTGTCGCCCCATATGTGACTATCTGCCTTAAGAGTCGCCCACTGAGAGGCGTAGGGGGCTCCCGGCTCCCCAGCAAGAAGGTTGGCCATGTTCAGGGCCAAGTACTACTTGCCTTCGGCCCAGGAGTGGACGCGACACAAGTCCTGCATCAACTTCGGATGCACTGAAGGCCTCCTTGAGGGGTCACTGCCAGATGACCCGGCCACCCCCTTTCCTCTCACGCTCCCTAAGGCCTCGCCTTGGGGAGTAGCCCTAGACGACTCTGGAGCGGCACTCTCGCAAGCAACTGAGCTCGCACACGTCTTCCGCACCATAGTTTTCGCCTTCTTTTAAGGGCGACCTACCTCTAGAGACCTCGACATCCTTTTTGGTGTCCCCTTCTGCGAGGCACCCCCAGCTCCAAAACCCTTGCCACCCCGAGATGGTGGCGTAGCGGCCTTGGCATGGGGTGTCTTCTTCACCGATTGGAGGTCCACCATCTCTGCAAGTAAAAGCTCGGTCAGTTAGCTAACTCAGGATGAGCGAATGATACATAACACGTGAATAACTATACCCCCGGTGGCTGGGCTCAGTCCCACCTCAACCAGCCACTCCTCGGTCATCTCCTTGATTGCTCCAGAAGAGGACAAGATGCCCCTCAACCGATTCACATTCATTATTTCTCCGACAGAAAGCAACGAGGGGACGTTATCAATAGTTCAGGAGGTCCATCCAGTACTAAAATCCCACCCCCGACTGCAATTGACAAAAAAGAAGCGACTCTTCCGACCCTTGTTGTTGGAAGGAGCGTCGCTGATCTTAAAACTCTTGTAGTCAGTCAGGTAATACCCGCCTCACCCCTTGCACAGACGAAAGTAGGCCAGGAAGAGGGTCCTGGTTGGCTTGATCCCGACTCCCCAACACTCCCCAAGGAAAGCCACCAGATAGCGCCAACAGTTCAATGCCATCTGGGATAGCAATATGCCCCACTTACGGAGGCACTCTTCGATAATGGGATGCAGCGAGAATGGTAGTCCCGCCTCGAGGGCCCCCACGGTCATCCCGAACCTGTCGGGAAACTGATCATACGGTCGCTGACCAAGTTGAGGGGCGTGAATGCCATAACAATTCGAGATGCGATAGCGATCCCAAAGTACCCTCAAAAGTTCCTCGATCACCACCGAGTCTACATCATTCCATGACTTGAGGGTTTCAAGCGCAACAGAACTCCCTGCGGCATCCAAAGGCACGCCATTCGATGACAAACTGATAACTTCGACTCACAGGCCCCCAGAAGAAGAAGATGAAGAAGAAGAAGAAGACGAAGAAGAAGAAGACAAGGAAGAAGAAGGTGAAGAGGAAGACAGGGACATTCCCGACCTCAAGGCTGGAAGGAAGGAGCCGAGGCACAGGACGAAGGACTGAGCAAAGTGATGGCAACTGTCCTGGAGGAAACTTATAAAGGGCAAGCTGATCCATCGCAAAGCGAAGATTGGGCTACCCGAGGAGAGAGATGGCAGCAGCATTGAAGGCCCATCATGACTCCTTGGATTCCCCCGGATTCACCGGCCTCGGAGGTCCCACCAGAGGCACTACATCACGAAAGATTTCCCACCAGAAGTAGCCCATGACAAGAGACTTCCCACCAGAAGCCACCTGTGACAGGAAGTTTCCCGCCAAGCCCTGCGCCGCTCCATCCGGCGTGACATGTGGCATGGTGGCACCCGTGAAAACCCCAACATGCCACCCAACGACACATGCCAGTCTTTCGCTTTTCCTAAGTTGCTCCAGATCGGTCCCTGACTTGCGACTCGTCAATCTTTCCCTTTTCCCGAGTCGCTCAAGATCGGTCCTCCGACTTGCGACTCGCTAGTCTTTTCTCGGGTCGCTCCAGATCGATCCTCCAACTTGCGACTCGCTAGTCTTTTCCCGAGTCTCTCCAGATCAGTTCTCGACTTGCAACTCGTTAGTTTTATCCGGGTTGCTCTAGATCAGTCCTCCAACTTGCGACTCGCCAGTCTTTATACTGAGTCGCTCTAGATCGGTCTTCCGACTTGCGACTCGCCAAATCTTTTCTCAAGTCACTCCAGATCGGTCCTTCAACTTATTACTCGCTAGTCTTTTCCCGAGTCGCTCCAGATCGTTTCTCGACTTGCGACTTGTTAGTTTTATCCGGGTCACTCCAGATCGGTCCTCCGACTTGCGACCCGACGGTCTTTATACCGAGTCGCTCCAAATTGGTCTTCCAACTTGCGACTCACCAAATTTTTTCTTGAGTCGCTCTAGATCGGTCCTCCAACTTGCGACTCACCAGTCTTTATACCGAATCGCTCCAGATCGGTCTTCCGGCTTGCAACTCACCAAATATTTTCCCGAGTCGCTCCAGATCGGTCGTCCGACTTGCGACTCACCAAATATTTTCCTGAGTCGCTCTATATTGGTCCTCTGACTTGCGACTCGCTAGTCTTTATACCAAGTCACTCTAGATTGGTCTTCCGGCTTGCGACTCGTCAAATCTTTTCCTAAGTCGCTCCAGATCGGTCCTTTGACTTGCGACCCGCTAGTCTTTTCTCGGGTCACTCCAGATCAATCCTTCGACTTGTGACTCGCCAATCTCCTACCGAGTCATGCCAGATCGATCTCCGACTTACGACTCGCCAATCTCTTCACAAGTCGCGCCAACTCTATCTCCAACTTGCGACTCGTCAGTTATATTCAGGTCGCTCTAGATCGGTCCTCCGACTTGTGACTTGCCAGAATTTATTCCGAGTCATGCCAGCTTGATCTCTGACTCCCAACTCGCTGGCCATAAATCTAAGCCCGAGATCATTCACTCGGCCAAAAGGTCTAGTATTCGCCCGAATCCCACAGCTCGGTCCCCTGGCCAACGACTCATCAGTCTCATCTCACCTAAGCCCAGCCGCCCAACCAACGGAGCCAACCCTTCCCAAGGCACGGGGCGCCGCCCCCCTAACTGCCTCGTGACAAGCCAATCCAACTTTCCCTCATAAGTAAGCGATGCATCCGTGACACTCTGACCCAGGCGCGCCCCTCGCCCTCTCGCAAGGACCCCATGGCACGCCTCAACGGGGGGGGGGGGGGGGGAGAGAAGTGATAAGGTATATTTTGGGTCCAAACCACATTACAATCAATGCCACGCCATGCTGCAGCCAAGTCAGCAAGAGGAACACCCCCATACGCCGAGCTAGAATTTGTACCAAGGCATTGCTCGGCACGTCTCGTCCCGAAAAGCTCGAGATGGTGCTACATGGCACTGTTCCGCACATCCCGGGACGACGATCGCACAAAGGTACCATCTCACCCCTCGAGGATCGGTCGTCATGCTAAACTCGTGTACAACTGACCCTCGTACAATTGTATAAAAGCCTCTGGCCGGCATCCGGTCCAAGGGAAGAAAAAACAATCAACAATCGATCCACCATTGACTTGCTCGTCGAAGGGGCTACAGTTGGTAACCACCTGACGGAGGCCTTCTATGTAGAAAAGCGGCGACGCCCGAGATGAGATTGTCCCGATCGATAGAGTCGTCCTTCCTTCCAGCACGCCAACCAGCATCCTGACGAAGAGACGTCAATCAATATTCTGGCGCCAACTTATCGTCTGGAGGGCGTGACCAACCCCGATGGATAGCTCAACCGACTGAAGACTCCCGACATCGGCCCGTGGGCCAGGTCGTGCTGACTCATCAGCCACGGTGCATCAGTTCACCAACAAGTGGTAGTGCCGAACTTGGCTTTCCATTTTGATGGCGCGGATATGGACTTCACATAGGAGAACTACTTGCTTGTGGATCCGAGTGACGGCTGGATGTGCTTGGCAATCTTGAGGCCTCCGTTCAACTTCTCCATCTCGGGCAACTTTCAGCAGTAGAACATGTACGTCGTCTATGATCTCGCTTTTATTCGCTTGCTAATAAAACCTCCAGCTATTAGCTTGCACTAATTGTATGATATGATTGGAAGAATTCATCCTCTACCAATCATTCGATTCATCTCTCTCTGAAATCCAACAGATAACAATTCTGTTCTGGAAACCTGTTTTCTTATTGCACTTGGTATGCTCATCATCACAATGTTTCTTCTTTGTACTAACTATGTATTCATTCAATAGACACATTGTCTTGAATCCTATAAAATGAGTACTAAAGAGAAAGAAAGTATATATATGATGAGCATTATAGCTGCAAATCCCACTGATATATATATATATATATATATATATATATATATATATATATATATATAGTGATAAAAAGAGTCACTGTTACAAGATTTATGATCAGATCCTCACGTATATCACTCTAAAAATAACATTAAAGTGGTTGTGCATCCCTCTCTTGCATGCAGGTCTTTTCATCTCCAATTGAAACCTCACAGGGCATGGTCTCCTGGATCTTTCCCCGTAGAAAACTATAGCACTCTAAAAATAACATCAAAGTGGTTGCACATCCTTCTCTTGCATGCAGGTGTTTCCATCTTCAATTGAAACCTCGCAGGGCATGGTCTCCTTGCTCTTTCCCCATAGAAAACTATACAGGCCTCCCACCATTAGAAGTCCACCTAAAATACTGAAATCCAGGAGTTGACATGACATTAGATTAGCTAAATTAGACACTCAATTTGGGAGAGCGAAGAATTCGATCATCCACCTTCCTAGAGTAATCATCTCCCCTAAGAAAATAGTCGAGCATATCATGGTGAAAACAAGAGACAGTGGTGTGAATATTGCCACAAAAACAGGGCCCTTCTTCTCAACGCACCAGCTCTGCAAGTAGAAAGAAACTCCCGTAACGATGAACCCCTGTCAAGCACGACAACAGAGTAGAAGACGGTGGTGAGAACTGCAAATAAGCTTCTTCATCATCATGTGAAGAGATGACTGTGGCGAGAATTGCTATTACAGAGTAGAGAATGGCAAGTAGGCCCATGTCCCAGTGCAGCTTCCACTTGGAGCTCTCTCGCTCGAACGCCATGGCCACAAAAAGCGACTGAACCGTGCTGAGGAGGCACTGAAGCGTGGTTAACAGAAGCTTGGAGGGGTATTCCTTCAGCAAAATCCCCTGTCAAGAAAGAGGTGGTTGGCACTGCGCACTCCCAATCTTCTACAGCGAGCAGTTCTCGGATATCGGTCAGTACCTGGTAGACCAGCCACAAGGACCAGGTGAGGTTGGCACCGATGACGAAGAAGGTTCCTTCGATCCAGGTGGCCTTCGGTGTGTTGGCCGGCGCATGGTCTCGTCGGCCCGCGCTGTGGGCGAAGTGGCCATGAAGGTTCAAAGGGTGGATGCGAGGGCCTCTATAGAAGGCAATCGCTGCAACACCAGCCAAACAAAGTGTTACTCCCACAGCTTTACCTATTCCTGAGAGGCTCTTTACTTTGATGCTCTCCATCCTGTAGCATATATATATATGTCTATATATTAAGCTTCATCGTTGAAATAGAAACATATAATTCAGGAGAATACACGAGCGACAAACCGGAGGAGTAAGGCCAGAAAGAAGGTAAACACTGGCACTGAGTTCGTAGCTGCCGATGTCACTGATGCTGTAGTATATTTCAAGCCAACGTTGTACATGTTTAAGCTGCAAGTAATCCTAAAAGGATCGCAAACCGAGTTAGACCAACAAAAAGGCAACACAAACTCCTCTCTGAGAGATCAGAAATCATCGGAAACCAACGTCAGTAACATACACACCCGATCAGCACGTGCAAGAACATCTTCACAGCCGTCACGAGCTTCAATGGCGGAGACCTTTTCCTGAAATCAACATCCAGTTCACAAACAACAGAAGACTATGCTGTGTGTATTTGGGAACCGATGCGTATACCTCTCGAAGATAACAGCGAGTGGTACTAATAACACACAAGCAGCTGCTTGTCGATAGAAGATGAAGACGAACGTGCTCACACCCTCGTCGAAGGCGGCCTTTGACATCACGTAGAAGCCAGTGTACGTCAGCTGTACGAGGACTGCAGCAAGATAGGGTTTCTGCGCATCCATGGAGGCGACGGATGTGGAAGAGAGGGGAGGAAGAGATGATGGGGATGAGATGAGCCGTCTCCCTCCTTAAATAGAGTGATGGAAGAATGACACGCCTAACTGCATCATAAGGAGATGCCATCGTAGGATTTGGACAACCCTTTTGCGGAGCTAATGACATGCTTGCAGAAAACATAGCTTAAAGCCTTCACAAATCATATATATTAGTTCCGTTTAGGATGAAGAAATCATATTAGGGAGAAGGAAACGTGGTGACTATCTTAATCATATTAGGAATGAGAAATCATGATTCTCTCTCAAGTCATATATATTAGTCCTTCATGAGTTTTTGTACTTATTCCTAATTTCTATTATCACCAAAATCTCATAATTTTCTATTTTGTAATATTTGTTTACTTATATATTTCATATATAATGTCAATGAACACTGTTGCTTCATCATTTGTTTTATGATATTAGAGGACATTTCATTGTTGCCCAAAGCTTCCTTTCTTCCTGCTTTAGAATATGATGCTTCTATCGATCAATCCTCATCGATTGTCATTATCTATTCTTTTAATTTTATAATAAAATATTATTCATTAATGTCATGTCATGGTCTAACTTTTCTGATAAACTATACTTATTGGCACACTCCATTGCTTTATGGGTTATGTAGACAACCTGACACTTATCTTTCATAAATACTTAAAGAGGATAATATTAAGGTTGTTAATCCTAAATATATTTTTTGGATTTTCAAAGATCATCATTATCTCTCTTTCCTATCAAACTATTTTTTATATGACATCCACAAAATATTTTTATGAAATTTAGTCAAAGCTTAAAACAATGTATGTCAACTCATCTCATAGTCCTCTCATGATACTCTGATAACCATTAAGATATAGTACATACAATTGCTATGATTGATGCATCTCTTAGTGATAAAAATATTATTTTCTATTATTAATTTGTACTCATGATAACTTTGTGATTATGAAGTTAATCTTAAGCGAGACTCATTACAGTCTAATATTGCTTCATTCACTATCAATTTTGTTAATAAACATGGTTTTGATGACAAACGAAATAATCTAAAAGGATAATATGTCACTCTTTTTCTTGTGAATTCTCGATTGCATTTTAAGAATTCAGAGAACAATGGATGAGCAAAACCATAGGATCTTAGTAAGGAATGTCTACCTAATCAATATTGTGGTACCTTCTTATTTCCATATTTATCATGTCAAATGTACTTTTGCACTCATCTTGCTGTCAGTGAGGAATTCCTTGTGGCTTCGAACACTGGCTTGGCCCACACAGGCACTGACGTTACCAGTTGATCGCCATGTACGTACTCGAAACCCTAAAGAAGACCAAGGAACACCATCTTGGTGGAAGAAGAAAGAAAGCAAATTACCAAGCGAGGAGCATCGACAGCAAGTATCTTCGTGGGTCATGACATCAGCCGACTCTGCCACTAATTTGGGCAGCGCAGCTCCAAACTCTTCTCTTTCAGAGCTCTAATTACAGTGACAATGACCTCAAACATGTGAATTTGAATCTTCTTCCGGTTGGAATTTAAAGAACACCAAACACCATAAAATGCTCATCGCAATCGAAGATTCTGCATTTGATCCATCATTATTTTGTCCATCAGCTTCATTAGATGACTTTATCGTGAGTAAAGCATCAATGGAAGTATTAATTGCCCTATGATACAGTGAGGTAGGAAGTCCATCATGTTCACTACTGAATAAAGTGAGATAGGGAAATCTAAGTCTTTTTCTCTCAACAAAGTGCAAGAGAGTGTGTGCAAAATGTGGCGTTTTGGAGGCCATTGCTTTGGGTTGCTAAAGCATCCCAGTGAGAACCCCAAGGAACTTTCAACCCTTTGTATCTTCCATCGATGGAGTACTTGAAAGTGTGGCGGAAAGATATGTGCCGTCCAGATATATAATTGTTCCTTGGATAAGAATGTGGAATCTGCTGCAGCAAGACCTTCATCGGCTTGCAAGGATTTGATGGTTGTCACTGAGACAGGTTACTTTCATTTGCATCATCAGACAATTATGCAACCACAGGGAATGGTGTGTTATCAAGGAACAGTCAAATCTTGTTGTTATTGAAACCTAAAGACCCACTTTCCTGTATGTGGTTGTGGGTTCATTGTCCAACAATTGGTGGATTGGACGTCAAAGTTTCCTCTCTCTCTCTCTCTCTCTCTCTCTCTCTCTTTCTCTCTCTCTATCTCAGTATGGTTAAGATGTTACTACCATAATTGTAACCTTAAAATATATCATTGCATCATAGAATATATATATATATATGAAGAAAAGGATTATGATTTGTAACCTTTGAAATCAACCAAAAGATTCAACTACTCCATGGATAACTTTCATGACTCAATCATTCTTTCCGTTATATTCCTTAAGCACATTTCAAACAGTTCACATTATCTTTGAAGCATTGAACACACGTTCTACATGCATTTTGGTAGAAAGAAGATCCAAATATGTATCAAGCAATTGATTGATTGGAAATAACTCTTAAAGTAGCAGCTAAAGGTCTTCTTTTTTGCCCGTTGATGTGCACATCAAACTTTGGGAGGGACGACCACAAAGCAAACTTACTCGAATTGAACAGTGAGAAAGAGTTGCATTACTTTAAGATGCGTGATCTCTTAACCCCACAAGTATCAAAAGTATCTACAAAAGCTTCGGATTCTAATTGGAACACACCCTTTTGCTAGCTTTATGACTACTAAGAAAGCAATCGACTTTAATAGATGGGTCCTTATTACACTTTCTCTTTGGACTGTTAGTCATCATCGAGATGTAAATTGGGATAGAAGTCTCTATCGGCAGCCAATAAACATGTACAGCTTATTTGATGAAGTAGGTAGATGGGGTTAGATAACATGATACCTAATCTGAAAGTAAAGATGATTAAGATGGGAATGATTTGATTGTTAATCGAGTCATTTGTTCCACTCTCAAAGAGGACATTCTGCCATCCATAATCCCAATGAAACAAAGTATGGTTGCGTATAACATTGCATTGTGCTTACTAAGTTTAAGTTGCTGTAACACAACAACGCAACATGATACTGTGATGGAATCGACGTACGCAGTGGATCGGCGCCACCCATCAGAATCACCTGAGAATCTCAAAGCACCGTGCAGCGTCACGTACGAGTGCCATCTGCAACCCCCACCATCATTAATGGATGTGCGGGTTCACAGTGTCGAACACTTTGCATCCACCTGCGTTGTTGATGTTGGTGTTGGTGATGAGACTGGCTTCTTTTGGTCGTGTCAGTCATCGAGCATGGAGCACCTTCCTCCGACGTAGTGTTTGTGGGCCACAGGCACCTTCATCTCTCATCCCTCTTATCCACCATAGATCACAGAACAAACCAGAAGAAGAAGCACATGGAGTTGGAAGCTAGCAGCCGATGACCTAGGAGATTAGAGTGACAGGTTCACAGAAGGAAGATCTCATAAAAGTCGTGACGTTGTCTTGTCATGTCTGCATGGGTGCAGTGGTAGCAGATCACCAAAGACTTCCTCACAGTATCTATGAACCTCTGGTGGATCTTGGTTGCTACATCAACTCATGAACCCTAATTCTGAGACCCCACCGAACTTGGGACTGTGGTGAACACTGACATTTCACTTGGAACACAACCTGGACAGAGAAGGACAAAGAAGGCTTTACAGCTAAGTTGTGTTCTAAAGCCAATAAGAACTTGTGGCCAGTTTATTTTTATTTTTATTTTCAAAGCAGCAAAACATATGAAAGGATTACAAACATACTCTCTGCATCAAAAACCTCCAAGAAAATTTAGATATACAGAATAACAAGTCTAATGAATCATGATAATAATTCTGATTTCACATCCATGCTCTGATATCTCTCGGCCAAAACAACTTACAATCCCATTAGGACTACCATAGCCTCACAGTATATCACCTCTCCTTCAACATCTATACTCAACAAAAATTGGATCAGCACTCTCACTACATAAAATTTATTATTATTTTATTATAGATGGGTTTGGGCTTCACCCAACAGCTGAAAAAAGCCTATTGGGGCTACAGAGTTAGGCCCCAAGTCAATTAGCAGCCCAAGTTTGGCTACCAAAACTTTTTGCTACTTTAATAGATATTCTCCAATTAGTTAACTCTCTCTCTCTCTCTCTCTCTCTCTCTCTCTCTATATATATATATATATATATATATAAGGATTGATATTGAGAGAAGAGGAGAGTCAAACATAAGGCTTCTGTCAATGCTATGATGTTACTCATGTCACAAAGAAATAATCTTGTCTTATTATTGCACCAAATTCACCTTATAATTTTGATTAGTCTACCCTCTTATCTATTATGAACTCCCAATGATCATTTGAAATTTATGTTATTCTTTAATTTTGGAGGTAACTTCTTTTATCAAAAAATTTATGGAGGAGAGGATGATGTGCTTGAGACTTAGACTGAACAAAAATTCCAAATAGTGGATTGGCCATGAATGGTTTTCCTTTTAGTTGTTTATGATATCTTGAGCAGCCAAGTTATGTAAGAGGTCGCATCAATCTTAATCTTACATGACTCATAAGGTCACAAGATGATCATCTTAGATCATTCAATAATCACAAATGATTCACACATGGGAATCAACCTGCAAGCTCTCCACTGGTAAGAGACTGTACTGACCAGGGATGATGCTGATGCCTGCTCTAATGTTCCTTGTGGTTCTTGTGACCTCCCCAAATCCCTACATGTGATTTTTACCCAGTCATGTTGAATAATCTTCAAGTTCACTAAATGGACCATTGCATCTGATCCTGATGTTGATGCTGGCTGGCTATTTTTGGTGCAACATCGACATCAATCCAATCAAACCCAATAATCTAATGAAGGTGGCCGCCATTGAAATGCATGGTTGGTTGGTATTTCTTCTCACATTCTATGGATACTACATTCTCTAGAAGCATTGTGCCACGACTCATAAACTGTTTGCCCAAGAGGCAAATCATCCACCAGAGATGACAGATCTATTAAGATATAATGAATTATATCCTATTTTATTTTTTTATAAAATGAATTACATATATATATATATATATATATATATATATAAGAAAATCAACTGAGTAGTAATTAAATATATGATTTAGTAGAGTTGAGTTGTGTTGGGGATGTTAAATAGGCTCTTGTCAAACAAAAACATTGAAATCATTGTTTATGTTACAATTTCTATATTATATAATCCTTACATAATATGTATATCAATGTACTATGTAAAAGCTAATTCTTAATGATTGTTGCAGCTACTTGGCTTCCACTGTTCCATCTCCTGTGTCCTTTTGTGATGCCAATAATGATCCCATTCCTCCTTGTCTTGTTACATATTGAGACTTGTCAGCCACTTCAACTCTAGCCTCTTCTGTTGTACATTTTGACCTGCCAAATGCATTAATATATGTAACATTCTTTCTGGAAGACATCTATCAATTGCCAGTACTGGTCAAACCATGACAGGTGTTAGGCCGCTGTGGGTAAATGAAGGCTCTTCATTCATGAGAACATATGGCTGTCATTGCAAGTCCATGGTCATCCTTAGTTGATGTCGTTTGACCTGCCATCCACGTGCATTGCTCTTCTAGACTTTCTTGGCACGTGCAATACGTGAAATTTCTTCTCTTTTTTTTTTTATATTTTATCTAATATTATCCTATCCATATACAAAATAGAATGCCGAATGCTTAATATATTATCTCATACTTTTAGATCCCATGGCAGACCGGCCCTGACATACCCGTTGCATGGTTTGAATGTGGTCATGTGATATGTTTTGATGTGTTGTAGATATTTTTTTGGTTTGACTTCACTCCTCGTTTGACTTATTCAGATGCATCTATAACGTCAACCCACGCTAAATAGGTATATGATATATTACTTGAGGCTGTCCTCATCGGACGTCACCTTGCTGCGATCACTGGTCAACATCGTTGACCGCTTCCAAGTCCTCCGCATCAAGCCCGTCCGTCCCTGACCGACGCTTCATCGGACGGTCGATGGCTGACGAATCCGGTGCACCCTTTCTATACTTTAGTTATCCTCTCCCCGAGTAAATCGCCACGTGAATTTTACTTCGCCGGTGGCTTATCCGCCGAACCTACCGATATTTATTGGTGGCTGATGTGGGCCCCGCGGAACGGATCGTGACTACTTGGACGGTGTGAACGGGGGATGGGCGGCGGGATGGAAGTATTAATTATCGCTTCGAATCCTCTGGGGACGTGGACGAGCCTCTGGCCTCTCGTTGCGTTGGGCCCCAGTCATCCGGTTTATTTTGGTCAAACCAAAATCGCATGACGACGACCTGGACCCGGTCCATCTCCACCGAGCGGAGATCAAGCGCGGCCCTCCGGAGGAAAAGCATCCGCCCCGATGCGGTAGGGCGCACACGTCGCTTGGACCCACCGGGGTACGCCTTCAGTCGACGTGTATGCGAACCGGTCCTGTCGCCACGTGGCACGAGAGCGTCTGCTCTATCGCTTCGCGGTTAAAACAAAGACCCTCTCCCCTCCCCTCTGTCTCTGGTCCTTTTTACCGCCAAGAAAGGAATAATTTATGGGCCCCGCCCAAAGGAAGGGCGAGACGCTTTCCAATGGCGATAAAAGAGGACCACTAGGGTTTCGGGCGTCCGGCATCGGCGACCTCCGCCATCGATCGAATTCCCTGCTTCCCCTCCTCCAATCTCCCCACCTCTCTTTCAATTTCGACCGCACTCGGGATTCCGCTGATGCCCCTGGTCTTCGTTTTGGGGGATTCGGCGGTGTGACAATGCCCGCTGCGGACTTCCAGGGCTTGTCGGCCCCTTTCGCGTCCACCGGCCGCTCGTTCCTGAGCCTCCGGCGCGACCACGCGGCCCACCCGATGGACGCACACCACCGGCACCACATCGACGCTGGCGAGCAGCGGGAGTTCGACGCCTTCCAGCGCCAGGTTGCCGACCTC
Source organism: Musa acuminata AAA Group (assembly GCF_036884655.1). Classification (NCBI taxonomy): domain Eukaryota; kingdom Viridiplantae; phylum Streptophyta; class Magnoliopsida; order Zingiberales; family Musaceae; genus Musa; species Musa acuminata. Next base: position 21,700,043 of record NC_088336.1, read on the forward strand.
TTCAACGACCTCGCCGGCGGCGGCGATGAGATTCTCTCCATCTCCTGGATCCGTCGGCTCCTCGACACCTTCCTGATGTGCCAGGAGGAGTTCCGGGTGATCCTTTTCGGCCACCGCCGCCCCCCGACCCTGATCGACCGCCTCGTGTCCGACTTCTTTGAGCGCGCCGTGAAGGCGCTCGACGTCTGCAACGCCGTGCGCGATGGCGTCGATCAGGTGCGGCAGTGGCGGAAGCACCTCGAGATCGTGCTCGTGACCCTCGGTCCCGGTCACCGGGAACTCAGCGAGGGCCAGCTCCGCCGGGCCAAGAAGGCGCTCGGCGACCTCGCCATCCTTATGCTCGACGAGAAGGACACAGGCTCCGTCATGTCCCACCGCAACCGTTCCTTTGGCCGGAATAGCGGATCCTCCTCATCAAGCAGCGGACGTCGTTCGCACTTCCGTTCCCTCTCCTGGAGCGTCTCCCGATCCTGGTCCGCAGCGCGGCAGCTTCAGGCCATCGGGAGCAACATAGCCGCACCTCGTGGCCACGAGGTCGTGGAGACGGCGGGGCTCGCGGTGCCTGTGTACACGATGAACTCGTTGCTCCTCTTCGTGATGTGGGCCCTCGTGGCGGCGATCCCCTGCCAAGACCGCGGTCTCCAGATCCACTTCTCCGTCCCTCGGAGCTACCTCTGGTCGGGTCCGATCATGTCCCTCCACGAGAGGATCGTGGAGGAGTCCAAGAAGAAGGACAGAAAGAACTCGATTGGACTGTTGAAGGAAATCCACCAGATCGAGAATTGCGTGCACCACCTGACGGACCTGATGGATGCCGCCCAGTTTCCCATGGCAGACGACAAGGCGATGGAGGTGAGGCAGGGTCTGCAGGAGCTGGCCCAAGTCTACGAAGCTATGAAGGAAGGTCTTGATCCATTGGAGCGTCAGGTCAGGGAAGTTTTCCTTCGGATTGTACGAAGCCGCACCGAGGGGTTGAATTGCTTGAATGGTGCTGAATGAAGAAATCACATTGAGGTGTTCTTGAAATGGAATTGAGTGTGCAAAATTTGTGTCATAATAATATCATCTTGCTTTCCTTGGGTTTCCAAGCTGCATGTGGTGGCAGGCTAGGGATGGATGGAAGATCCTGCAATTGGAAGGAATCAAAGAGATGGATGAAATGTTTTCTTCCACAAATAATCTAAGCAGGTAATGTGCTCTTGTATTTACCAAAACACATTTGTAAAAAGAAGGGATTGGATTGAATTTTGTGATTCTCTGTGTTATGTTTTAGTGTCTTTGGTGTACATGTCTTCATTATTCGAATCTACCTAGTTTTTTCAAACAATCATTGATGCATTTCCATTGCCCGAGCATGAACACAGGGTAATCTATTTATTCATGTGTGGAGTATTGGATCAATAATTGTCGTTACAATTTCATGATCTGTAAATAATCATATTCCGAAAACTGTTATGCTCGGAGAGTCTTCTAAACAGGTTGGCCTACCGAGCATCGCAGTTTGGTCTGCTTCTTGTATTGTTTAGTTATGAGTGCACATCTCTACCCAATAACACGTAGTTAGCAGTTTTGGTTCTGTACGGCGATATTCTCATCAAGATTTATTTCCTTTTAGAAAGGACTTCCTCCACTGATCAAACACTTCTCAAGTGATACCTCTATACTCGAGAAGAGAGAGAGGGAGAGATGTGTTTCATCATCTTATTTGACTTGGTGACAATATGCATCTTGTTATATACTTGTTTTAGTCCTGATTCAGGCCTTATCAAAGGAAATGCATTTTTCCAGACTTGTCTCAGCTTCCCCTGCCAATTTAGTTCTGAGGGCTTACTTCTTTACGTTTTTCCTATTCATTTCTTTCCTGTTCAGAACACCATGATCTCAAAGAGGTACCATTTCTTGCTTTTCTGAATTTAGATTCTTTCTGTATATACTATGATAGATTGTTGGTTTGCTACTGCTGGGTATCACTGCTCTTTCTTATGAACAATGATTTTGTCAGTAATTTGTCTTGGAACTGATTTACCTTGGTTTAATTATTTCTGGATTTTAGATCATGGTTCAGGATGGCAGGAACCTAAATCTAGAGATCTACTAATTCGATAAACATCTTGGGAGTATCGCCATGCCATGTACGATGTATGGAGATGTGGTCATTGTCTGTTGTACTCGGAGAACAGTTACAAAGAACAATGTCAAGAAACATGCCTACATCTTTATAATATCTTTGGTAGGAATCTAGTAGCAACTCCAAGAGTTGCTAAAATTGATCGATCATAGGTTGCTGCAACAGGCTGATTACTAAATTCTTGAAATTGTTTGTTGTCATGTAGAATGCAGTATCTTGTTTATTCCTCTATCTTTACCAGCTTGATTCTCTTTGGTGTTAAGATGTAATTGGTCAAGCAGATGTTGATACATCTACGGATCATGACCGAGGAAACGAACTTGCAGTGTTTATATGCTGTTTAATATTTTTGTTTCCCTAATGTTAAGTTCATTACATACCAAAATGATGGATGAGCATGTTGCAATGCTTGTGGCTGTGTTGTTTGGTGTCTAGCATGGATAACATATCTGACATGGTGCAGAAATGTGTGCCAGAGGCTTTCTAGAATCCTTTCTTGATTGACTTGTTGATGAGTGGTCCAAGAGCCCTTGTCGTTTTGCAATGGTTGACTTTTAATGCGGACCACTGAGAACAAGAACAACCATCAAGGGCCATGAGAAGCCTGCCCGTTGACTTTGCTCATCCCCAGTCTGCAACAAAAAATTGTGTGGGAATGGAAGCATGCTTGTCAAGTTCTTTCTTCTAATTCAGATACAAGTTGTCATCAGATGCTTGGACATAAAACAGTGTATTCTTGGATTTGTGTGAATAAATTAGTGTTCATGGTTGAAACAGGAAGTGTATGGAGTTTTGTATGGCATACCAAAAAGTTTCTTCTATATGAAATGTGGATTGGTTGTGGAAGGTTTGATTGGAATTGTTTTTTTAATGAAAAGATCACAACCTCATTCCATTGCCAGGGAAGAACAAAGAACAGCAGGATCAGTGTAAAAATTGAGGGGAATTCATTTCCCCAACTCATGCTATCAGATCTATCTTTGGCACAATTAAGTCAAGACAAGAGTTGTCTTATTGAGGTTTGCATGTATGTAACAAAATATAGTGACAATAGATTGTTGTCAGTAATGTTCATTTTGCTAAATTTTGTTCTTGAGAAGTTAATAATTCAAATTAATTCACATATTATGCATACTCACATTGATGTAGAGGAATAAATTAATGGTCATATTAATTATTTTTTATTAAAATTAATATTTCTTTTTTCTGACTATTCAAATTTGAAATATTTTTTTTATAAAAAAAATACTATTACAGTTTTGATATAATAAAAAAGTCTTCGGATTGTCTTTTTTTTTTATAAAAAATCGTCTACTTAATTAAAGTATCGAAGGAACATTATCGAGCGTATGCACTCGGATCAAATCAATTTAGATGATCCTAAATCTTTTATCATTAAATATAAAATAAATATAAAATATGCCCATTACATCTTTTATCATTATGTATTTTATACAAACAAATTGAACTAATCAACTTTAGTCATGCGTCTCCGATGATTGATCCAAGTCATTTTTTGTTAGATATAAAAGAAAATTTTAAATATTATTTTTAAGTTTGAGAAAATAACGGGCGTATTTTAAAATGATCCTTAATGTAATTATTTAGTCTCCTCTTGCCAACTACTACTTTTACGTGGCTCCAACTTTGGTACGTGGAGCCAACCATGCATGCGTCCCCTGCTATGCCTTTCCCGTTCACCCAATGCACAATTGACTTGGTCCAACCGAGCTATTTTGCAGGACCAAAAATAGCATCTCCCATCCCTATATTGACATATGTACAAGTGGAAACAGCCCAAACCCCCTTATTTCCTCACACAACCATACCTCTCTCTCTCTCTCTCTCTCTCTCTCTCTGTGCTGGACACCCTCCCTTCCCCTTCTCTCCTCTCTTTTTCTCTCACTATGCGTAACCCTTCTTCGTCGGCTTTGCCTTGTTACTAGTTTTGTGGAAAGAAGAACACAACCGGGGAAGGAGGACACCGATGGAGTGCAACCAGCCCCATGTTCCCAAGAAATCCAGCAGCTTCTCCTCCAGCCGCGACGAGAAGCACCGCGAGATCAACCGCAACCTCTCCTTAGGCTCCATCAAGCTCGAACAGAGCTATGAGAAGAAGGAGAGACACGACCAGGAGACAATAGAGGAGGAGCGGGAGGAGGAGAAGGCCACAAAGGAGCAGGAGGAGGAGGAGAAAGAAGCAAGCAATGCCGAGGAGCCTGAAGCTACTTTGCTCACCATCTCCGAGGACATAGATAGATTCCTCCGATTGCTCCTCGCCGTCGAAGATGGCCAAGATGGGAGCCACGAGCCGCCGGAGATCCCCGAATCCACCGTCGAGAAGTTTGTCATTTTGGTGGAGGAGGAGATCGCCAAATACGAGACCGGCGAGGAGAAATGGCCCTCGTGCGACGACGAACTCTCGCTCCTCGATGCCATCGACAGGGTCTCGAAACTGACATCGGCGGTGGCGAAATTCTCGTCGGAGCTCAAGTACAACGAGGCGATGAACCATTCCGGCAGCGTCCTCCACCACGCCATGTGCTTCCTCGAAGACGAATTCCACTCGTTACTTCAGGACTCCAGAACAAAGCAGGAAGCAGCCAGCAGCAGTTCGAGGCCCAAGCAGCTGCCGTCACTAATCTACCGCTTTCACGAGCCGGAACGCAGCGTGTCACCCTCGTCGGAATCCAGTCCCTGCGAGTCTTCCCAGGCATACATACCGGAGAACACCGAGAGGCTGCACAGGATCGCCGACGCCATGATCTCTGCCGGGTACGTTACAGAGTGCTGCCAGGTGTTCTCCATCGCTCGACGCAATGCATTCGAGGCAGGACTGCCGAGCCTGGGGTTCGAGAAGGTTGGCATCGAAGACGTGATCAAGATGGCGTGGGAGAACTTGGAATCTGAGATCGCTACGTGGGTAAAGGCCTTTCGCCACACCATCACGGCCTCCTTCACCGCCGAGCGCGAGCTGTGCGAGGCTGTGTTCGCCAGCCACCGCGCCATCTCCGACCGCCTCTTTCTCGGCTTCGCCAACGGCGCCATCGTCCAGCTCCTCACCTTCGCGGAGGCTGTCACGATGACCAAACGCTCCGCCGAGAAGCTGTTCAAGGTGCTCGACGTCTACGAGGCCATGCGCGACGTGCTGCCGACGGTCGAAGCCCTGCTCCCCGACGATGGCGAGCAGGACGAACCCTCCGTCTTTGCGGATCCCAAGACGGAGATATCGTCATTGCGGTATCGCCTTGGAGAGGCAGCCGTCGCAATCTTCTGCGATCTGGAGAGCTCGATCAAGGCCGACAACAGCAAGACCCCTGTACCGGGCGGCGCAGTCCACCCTCTCACCCGCTACGTCATGAACTACCTCAAGTACGCCTGCGAGTACAAGAGCACATTGGAGCAGGTCTTCAAGGAGCACAAGCATGCCGAGAAGCCATCATCCTTCGACGAGGACCGCGAAAATTCTCAGACAGGCGGTGGGGGAGACGGCGACCGCAACAGCAACAGTAGCGGCAATGACAATTACAATCCGTTCGCAGCTCAACTAATCGAGGTAATGGACTTGCTGCACTCCAATCTGGAGTCGAAATCGAAGCTCTACAAGGATCTGGCCTTGAGCAACATTTTCTTGATGAACAACGGGAGGTACATCGCGAAGAAGGTGAAGGGGTCGCCGGAGATCCATCAGCTGCTGGGGGAGACGTGGTACCGGAAGCGGTCGTCGGACCTGAGGCAGTACCACAAGAACTACCAGCGGGAGACGTGGTCGAAGCTGCTGGCCTGCCTGAGGGACGACGGGCTCCAGGTGAAGGGGAGCGTCGCCAAGCCGGTGCTCAAGGAGCGGTTCAAGAGCTTCAACGCCATGTTCGATGAGATCCACAAGGCGCAGAGCTCGTGGGTGGTGAGCGACGAGCAGCTGCAGTCGGAGCTGAGGGTGTCAGTGTCGGCGGTGGTGGTGCCGGCCTACCGGTCCTTCCTGGGGAGGTTCTCGCAGTACCTCGACCCCGGGAGGCAGACGGAGAAGTACATCAAGTTCGGGCCGGAGGACCTCGAGAATCTGATCGATGAGCTCTTCGATGGCACTCCTTCGTCGTCCATCGCGAGCCGGAGGAGGACATGAACAGTAGGGTAGCGGGAACGGCCGGTGGTGGTGAGCTTCTTCTACTCTGTTTATATACTGTTAACCATTGAGATTCACTGTGAGATTCTACGTAGGAGGCGATCAAAAAGCTGCGCTCACGTCCCAGAACTTGAGATCACGCCTCGTTTCGTGTCGTCCTCGACAAAGGCAGCCGGCACACAAGAGTTAACACAGAGGGTGACGACCATTCCGCCATGTTGTTGCTTGTGTGTTTCCTTCCCTCATTATGCGTTGTTTGTTGCCAATGACAACAAGAGCTTCAAGTTATAATTGTTAGATCTTTTGCAAATCGAAAGTATATCTTTGTGTGAATGTTATCTGTGAAATTGATGGGTTTTGATCCGCATAAATCATTTGTGCAACCAATGCTCTTGCTAAAAACAGAGCATAAGATCTTCAAAAAAGCGATGGATGCCTTTGAACATGGCGTGGAATCTTAATCAACAAATAAAAAAGGAGAAGAATTCATTGCCAAGAACATGATTCTCTGCAGGATTTCCATCCGCTAGCAGTGAGCCAAGGAGAGTTTAAAGCCCATGGAAGGCCACCTCGTTTCATCATCCCCGAGAGTCGAACAACGTCGATCCAAAGCTCTACCTCCTCTTCCAGATGAGTTGAAGACCCCGATACCCTTCCAACGAGATTCCATGCGACAGGAGCTGCATGCTATCTTGCACGACATCCACGAAAACCTCGACCATCCTTGCACCCACGTCATGGATCACGTTCGACCTGAACCATCTCTTGTAGATGTCCTCTTCCACGATCAATCTGTTGGAGTACCTCGGCCTGCAATTGTAGATGCACAGCATTATGGTTATGTTCGTCCCAAGTGACTCCTCTCCGCCATAGACTGGCTTGATGCACGCTCCTGATGTGCCACTGGAAACGATAAGTTCTATTACAGGTCGAGGAGATGGAAGAGATGAGAAGAAGGCTGGGATGGAGAAGATGACTGAGCGAGATCAGTGTTCGCTTCATTGACACCACCTGTTGATTGCGTTTGGATGACAACAATCTCAATATGCCTTGTAAATGTATCTGATGACGACGATGTAAAACCATGAAACAGACGGTTCTACATGTCTACCTTGAGTGAAGCAATGAACAGCAAGCAGATTCTCCAACTTATGTGATCCAATAATGAGCTTCTCTTTCATATATCTAAATGATCTTTTCAAAAAAGCCAGAATATATACTTGTTGTTTGTGTGTGTTTGTGCAGTGCTCAATGGAGAAAGAAACTAGTCAAGACAGCAGGATCATGTCATTGTTCCAAATAATGTCCAAACAACAGAATAAGTTTACAGAAAAGACCCATAAAACCACATATAAAGTACAACACATACTTTAAAAAAAGTACAACAGAGGTTACAACCATCAGATACAGAAGCTGGTAATAATTTCACAACCAATTACCCGTCGCTGGTCAGCATAAAGGCGACGAGCACCATAATGAGGGAGACAGTAATGGTTGTGCCAGCAAATAACCATATAGCCCATTGAGAGGAGCCCCGCCTCTCTTGACCAGCCCTCTCCACCTCCTTCAAGAGATCCCTAATCTCATCGATGTCCGAATCCTTAGCTGCATGAATCAGTCTGCTCTGGACCTCATCAAGTTTGGCGAGTCTTTTGGTTTTGGTTGCATCTTTAGCAGACCAAATGAAGCCAGTCATTCTCCACAGAAGGATGCCGACATAGATTGCCACTATACAGTCTACAGTGTAATGGTGGCGTTCTCGAATCTCTCTCTGGGCACTGTGCAGCACTAGAATCCATGTCAGAGCTGACGTCCAGCCACCATATGCTTCCTGAGGCCAGAAACAATTAAAGTATATTTTAGCAGTTCTACCAAGAATTCCAATATGCAGATCAGAAATAAAATAAAAAATTCAGAAATGCAGGTATGCCACCTTACCACTCTAAATTCATTCTGTTAAATCAAGAATATGAAACTTAAAACTATAGATTGTTTAGATATGACTTTCAACATTAAACTGAGGTGCTCATGCAACATTTGTTCTGCTAGAACCTATGATTATGAAGTCACTGCTCTGAATTTATGAAAATTTCCTGATCACAATAATAGAGTGGATGGGTTTTTCTGCTTCTCATTCCATTGTTTTACTTCCATTTATGAGCTCCCTTTTCATCTAACACATGACAGAGAATAATAAAACCAACAGCATAAGTTTCAGAGGCAATTGGATATCTATGAAGCTTAAGACAATGCAATTAGAGGATGTGATTTTGTTTCAACAATAAACTGAGGAGTCATTTGTTTCCTTCCACAGTACTTGTGATTTTGATATTCTTGCAAGCTATAAATATAGGATAAAAATAAATTCAGAAAAGAGGATATGAGAAACAAAGTGATAGATTAGATGCAATTAATTGATATCAACCACACTTAGTCGTTTAAAAAGAAATTCAGAAAAGAGGATATGAGAAACAAAGTGATAGATTAGATGCAATTAATTGATATCAACCACACTTAGTCAGATAAAAATGTCAAGATAATAACAAGGAGCAAAAGGTGATTCATTTATCAGAATGTGGCTAATATTAAAAGATGGTGAAGCTATAGTAAAAAACATGGTTCATATTATAACAAGCAACAATAAGCCAAAAATGTCCCAACAGTCACAAACATTGTCCATACACCACACCAAATGCCTCAAGCAAATTTATCCATTATCATCTATAATTAAATTATGCTGTTTAAAAAAATAAAACACATGCAAAAAGAATTAAGCATACCGTCCATGCCATAGCAGTCAGTACAGCAACAAGCATATGACCACTGTATAGCAGGTCATTACAACCGCCACCAGCTTTCTTCAACAATTGATACCATGAAGATCCTTCTGAAACAGTGGGCCTCAATATATCTATCAGAAAGTTCATCCGGCCCCAATTAGGCCGATATTCACCAGGATATTCTCCAATTGTGGCTAAAAGACAAGCAGGAAAAAAAATAATTAGCAGCTTATAGATTTAGAATGTTAAACTAATAAATAAGTTAGATCTTGACCAATCCTAACTAAACTAACCATAGGGCATATCTGTTTGTATTAGCTTGCGAATGGCATCCGAGTCAGAAGCATATGGCATATAATATTTCTGTACCCAAGGATGAGGATGATAGGGTACTGGAAATCGAACTTCAGCACACCAAGGTCGTACCGATGGAAGAATTGTAGAAACAAATGTTACAGCTCGAAGAAGACGCCCTATAGCCATGGTAAACATATACCTCGCGGCGAGTCCAAGACCAGGGGCTTTAACAGAGTTAAAAACCACAGAGAAAGCCAACATCACAAACAGCATTAAGAAATGATGTAGCCCAATTATATGTGCTCTTAGCACGTCAACCACAACTTGTGGAAGCTTCTCATTCAGGAACAAAAGCAACCACTGACCACTATCAGGAAGTGGGGGTGAAGATCTGCCAATTGAGAATTTCTTGAATCAGCAAAGTTGAAAACCATAATAAATAATCAATATTAGAATGCATGCTGATCTTTTGAGATGTATAAATAATTATGGGCAAACACTGAAAATTATTTTGTAAATAGAATTGTCTAAAAACAACAGCTTCTGATAGTGCCATGAAGAAAAGTTTTCTGACATTTCCAAGGAAAAGTTCTTGCTTGATGATACAATAGATGTACCATGAAACCTAAAAGGCTTTCTTTTCATTCTGCAGAAAGCTTAAAAATGATGTGCATAGTGGCCTCACTAACATAGTAAGAAAAATTGTTGCTTAAAGGATATACTATGAGAAAAACAACCACATGAACAGATATGTTTCTGGTGAATATCTACTTAAGAAACCAAAGGAAAGAAAAATCCCATGATTTCTTAGAAGTGTCATTCTAAGAATATAACAATGTTATTGAACAAGGACTTTTGTAATTATTGTGACAGAGCATATGACACTTTTTATTTCTTTGACATGGAAAATTGAACAAGCTAGAAGATAGTCAGAACATTAGCTTCTAACTGTGCACAAGAGCAATGACCTCTACATACGCTTCAAAGATAATAGAGGTGAATTGGTAAACTATAAGCAATTTGGTTAAATAAATGCATCACTGCTTCATTTTTCACTGCAGATATTATAATATCCTGATTTACACTGTTTCAATTGTACATTTTACTCATCCCTCCAACCTGCCTAAGACATTCGTTACTCTTCACATACACCCTAGATTTAAAAGCATTGGTAGTGAAGAAGTGTTATATTGATGACCTGAAGCATGCATGGGATCGACATGACAATCTAAAATGAATCATCTTTTTGTTCTTTTTTGCATATACAAGCACTGTGTTACCCCAAATTAACTGATATCATGAGCAATTCTTCTTTTTCTGATCATAAGACTGTATGTCATTTTCTACTAGTTGGTTAAATTAATTATGGCCGGGTCCCAAAAAGCAGGTGGCGAAATGTTGCAACTATATCACATCAAAATGCCTTCTTTTTTCCAGGATGTAATTCCAGTTTTTGACATGAAATTTCTCAGACATGATAAAGAGTAGCATCTGTGGAGAAAATCGATGTATAACTGAAATTTATCACCAAATAATTTAACTACATTGACCTACTTCAGACCAAAAATCACCAGGAACATGCTCGAAACAGGCAAAAATGACTTCTTCTAAACTTAGTTTGCAGCATTGGATCCGCAGAGGTGGTACTTACGTATGCCAATCGAGACCGAGGACAGCGGTCACGAATCGGACGGAGAGGGCTTCGCAGAGCAGGGCGGAGAGCATGAAGACCAGCGAGGCGAGGAAGGGGATAGCGGCCCGTAGCTCTAACGGCCAGTGCCGGTAGAAGGGGGCGCGACAGGCCGCGGCGAGGGCGAGGACCGCCCACAGGGCCGGCTGGAGCCGCCCGTGCCACGAGGGCGAGACATAGCGCAGGTAATCGACCGCCACGTACGAGATCGCCGCGAGGCCGAGACCCTCATTGGCTCTCGGCATCGCCGGCGAGGGGTGCTGGCGGCCGCCCCGGGCTTCTCCTCCTGACGCCTCCCGCGATGGACGAAGGGAAGGGACGGAGGGAGAAGAGAAGAAGAGGGGAAGTGTTCGATTAATTGCCAGGTGAATTTAAAGGAAAGCAAAGCTGCCGAGCGGAAGGAAGGCACGACAAAAGGGGCGGAACGGAGGAGTCAAGCGGAATTTTAAGGCAGTGGAAATTTTGATGACCGATGATGGAGGAATTCGAGTTTTCATGAACTTAAAGGGCTTTTCTGCGTATTAGTCTTATACATTCGTGCCGCGCGTGTGGGAAAATATTTCTGAAATTACATATTTATGAAGGAGCTATTTGTAAACATGCACATAAACGTGGTTCGCGGTTCCCTGTCCTCCGCCGTCCCCTAACTCTTTAAACTCCCCTGTAACCCTAACCCCAGAAAGGGGCCGGCAAAAGGATCGAAAACCCCCCCTCGACGAACTCCCTCGTCAGCGATGCAGCACGACGACGTGATATGGCAGGTCATCAGGCACAACCACTGCAGCTACATGGCCAAGTACTTCCCAAGGCCTTCGCTCCTCTCGTTCTTCGGAGACCATCAATCCGAGTGATTTTTAATGGGTCTCTAATACTTGTTGGTCGGTGTTGTGTAGAATCACCACGGGGATTTTCTGTAGAAACCCGTACAATGTTACCGGAATCTGCAACCGCAGCTCTTGCCCGCTCGCCAACAGTCGATACGCCACGATTCGTGATCATGACGGTACCTTGTTTCGAATTTAGCCCCTAAAATGCCTTGCTATTTGGATTGCTGGTAGGAAATTTATGTGTGGCGTTGATTGGTTTCTGCTTCACACTTATTTTTTCGTTTGTCTAACATCTATTAATCGAAGAAGATGGACGTGTGATAAACTATGTAAAGTTTTTGAAGACTATGTTCTATATGCTGGAGTTGTAAGTTTTCATTCTGGTCTAAAATTTGATTACAGAATGAGGACATTGACATTGTTACTGCCTACCTTTTTTTTAATTTTTTGTTTGTTATTTAGAGGCTGCTCTTGAATCAAGGAAGAAATAAAGAATGTGTTTCACAGAAGGATTTGGTATCTCAAGATCATAAGTTTGGGGCAGCCTTTTGTTATGATTAATTTTAACATAAACTTGCTTCTTATATGCATAATTGAAATTTGTAACAAAAACTTTCCCACGATTTAACTGGCAAAGGTAGACATCGATGAAGAAGATAAGAGTCAAATCCATAATGGAAATTACTGTTGAAAGATAATAGTTTTTTTTATAATTTATGTGTTTAAGCTTCCTTATGGAACTAGGTCATTGTGGTCTTCAATAAGTATTATCTGGATTGCTAATAATTGGATTAATTTAATTGGGTGGTTGTAAAGAAATTAGTGTACTGAAGCATTTGTCTTCTTTTAAAATTTCCATACAGTTAGTGAATTTATAATTGAGGATTGACGTATTTTACCTTCATGTACTTTCTGAAATGGAACCAGATAAGTACCCCATCTCCCATGCCCCTTTCTGAAGTTGACCTTGTTGATGTGCATCTGAGCTAGCTTGAATGGGTTTTAGAATGTATCAGTTCTAGTTTTATAGTCTAGCTTTAATAGAACTGATATCACTTATTTCTTGTTCCTTAATAATTTTATATATTTTTCTAGTTCTACTCCTGAAAATGCTTTGGTACTTTTTATCCTGACTTGCTGTCTTGTGCAGGAGTGTTTTACTTGTATATGAAAACAATTGAAAGGGCTCATAAACCAAATGAATTGTGGGAAAGAGTTAAACTTCCTAGAAATTATGAGAAGGCACTAGAAACTATTGGCAAGCATCTGGTACTTGATATTCTTAATGACAAGCTAACCTGACTTTTAACTTTTGGAAGCACTAGATGCATCATCCTTTTGGTTTTGGCAGGAGTACTGGCCTAAATTACTTGTGCACAAAATCAAGCAGCGCTTAACCAAAATGACTCAGTATCGAATACGCATGAGGAAGCTAGAACTGAAAGTGAGGTACGTATTTATTTCAGTCATTCCGTAGTTTCAATATGTTACATGTAGAGTAGCTGGAGATCAGGGTTTCAGACACAAAAATAGCATCTCTGTATTTAAAATCAAGGCTCCATATGTTGATCCTCCCCAAACCTTGCTTCGGTGGGAGTTTCATGGATCGAGTATCCTTTTAGAGTAGCTGGAGACTCGATAATATCAAAACTCTCCTTGTCTTGTCCTCATAGAGGTAAAGCATGTGTCAATAAAGAACAACAGTGTAGGTGTAGGGTATTAGACAATTTTTTTTATAATTCCATGTTTTGGCCTTTGGGCAACAAACATATTTTGAATCCACATCTTTTTTTTGTCCTCTGTGTTGGAGGCAAGGGATGTCTCTTTTTTCAACAATATTTGGTCTTTATAAAAATGGGAACCAGCAAACAATCTTTAAAAACTGGGAAGCTTTTGTTTGATACAGGGAGAAGATAATTACTGTACCTAGAAAAGAGAAAAAAAGAGAGGCAAGGAGGGAGGAAAAAGCTGAAAAAGCTGCAATTCTTGATAAGGTTTGTTACATTTCATCTTTTGTTAATTATTTTATAGTCCTGTTTGTCAGCATCAGCAAGTATGACTTGTTGTAAGTGTTATGCAGAGTATCGAGAATGAGCTGCTGGAGCGTCTCAAGAAAGGTGTTTATGGTGATATATATAACTATCCTGTTCAGGCATATAACAATGTCCTGGAAATGGAAGGCCTACAACCAAGTGCTGAGGAAGAAGATGAAGAAGTATGCTTTAGAGTCAATTTCTGCTCATCTTCTGTTTCTTTGGCTGTTTATAGTAACTTGTACTTGTCTCATTTTACCAGGAGCCAGAAGTAGAATATGTTGAAGGTTATGATGGACTCGAGGAAGAAGAGGACATGGAAGATTTTGGTGGTTTCGTGAAAAATGAATCTTTGATGGATGATGATTATGGTATAGATTTTTGACCCAAGGCATTTATTCTTTACATTTCTTTTTTGTTGTTGTCTGATTAATGCAATAACCATAGAAGTTCGATACAATAGTGACAACACTATACTAGTGGTTCCATTAAAAATTTCAATAATGTCCGGCTCTGAACTCAAGTGGATCACAGTTCCGCTCCCAGTTAGTCGATCTTATCATCTTGGGATGTGAAGTTTCTGCTAAATATGCTAATTTTGGTGCAGATGAAATGGATGAAGAAAATGAAGAAATAGAACCCTTAGATCAACACCCTGCCAAGAAAATACGAAAAGCATCTGCATCTGAAGCTAGAAAGATAGAAGGTGGTGATTCTGGGAAAAAGTCAAAAAGAAAGGGGAGGGTAATCATTGAGGTACTGTGCCTTATTCTCTGTAACTGATTAAAATCCTTCTCCTCGCAAGTAGAATAGTCTCATTACAACAACAATAGATCCATTGAGATTTTTTTTCTTTCTAAAATATGTAATTTGCAGCACTCAATCCCTTTCCGTCTTTTCCTTCCTCTGTATTTTTTTTTTCTTTCTCCTCCTTTTTGCCTTTTCTATCTTTTCGAAGAACATTATAACTGATGAGAATTTCAACTGCTGTAACTTAATAATACTTTTGGATTACACAGGTTGAGCAGGATGAGGAATTGGGTGAGAGACAAAAGGCACATGTATAAAAGCTCAAGTTCCCTTGGTTTCCTGCATGCCCTTCACATCAAGCATCATCCCATGGTATGTACCTCGAGGGCAGACACTTATGGAGCGGCGGGACCGATGTTTCCGACCCCGAACAATTTTTGATATGATGTTGGTGTTAATGCAACAAAATGAGTTCTGTTAGTGTAACATCTAATTAGTTGAAATGTTTTGTCATCCTTTGTGAGACTCTCCTAAGGTTAATATTGGTGATTGGTAAGCATGCAGTTTGCATTGTCTTCCCAAATTTATCGATATCTTTATAAATGAATTGTTTCGGTAGTCCACTTTCAGCCTTAAGAAAGTGTATCAATCACTTCATTACCTGTTGCTATGATTTGATTTTGGGTTCAATTCCTTAGTTTATTTTTATCCCTTTGAAAGAATAAGTATGTTCGTTCACTATTGCTAAAAGATCAATTCCGAACATTATCTATCATAATTCTACCGTGGCTTTCCATGTCATACTTCGATCGGATTTGGTGCTCTGTTGGCTAAGCTAATAATCATGTTTTAATAGCTATATTAATAAATATGACAATTGAATGAACTCAATTGTTTTATTTGCATCGCTTTTTTTTTTTTTTTTGCCTAAAGGGCAAAACAATAATAATAATAATAATAATAATAATAATAATGACATGGCACTCAATCTTCTTCTGTTTGATGTCACGTTGTGTATGCCTAAACCAGTTCGACCCGACCCGACAATCCTCTATTCTCTTTGCTCATCCCCAACCAACCAATTCTCCTCCCGGCCACAACCGTTCTTTTTGGTGCCGCTTCAGGTACTCCTTCGCCCGGCATTTCTCTTCCTTCCTCCGATCTTGATCTCCGTCGTCCTTCCCCTATTCCGTGCCATCCGCGTCTTTGTGCGCTTCGATCCGGCCGACCCAACCGCTATCTCATTGCCGGAGCCTCGTGTCTTGTGCCCTTTCTCGTAGACCATGGATCTGGGTTTGGTTGGTTTCTTGTTCGTTTTATACTGTTAATTATGATGCCGTCGATCTTTGTTTGCTCTTTGGCTGCAGTAGTTGGTCTCTGAACAGAGGCGCCGATCGATCTCTCTCGAGGAATGCGCTGAGATGACACCTGCTCAGGATCCATTCTATGTTGTTAAAGAGGAGATTCAAGAGTCCGTAAGTCACTGTCCCCTGATCATTTGCGAATTGGTCATTTTTCTTTAGCAAGCAATTCGATGATCGATCAAGGCATTTGTCCAAAACCTGTGCATTCTGAGAAATTGGACAGTTTGTTTGATGTTCCTATGCAAGTGGGCATAACTTTATTATTTTCCAAATCAAACGAGAACTCTCTCTAGCGGATTTCTCATATTCTAAAGGCAGTCATATCTGTTTATGATTTCATCCGCTGTTTTTTTTTTTTTTCTGGTTGCAGATTAACAAACTGCAAGTTACTTTTCAACAATGGGAACAAACCCCTTCAAACACCGGAGAGAGTGTACACCTTACAAAACAGCTTGTTGTCAGCTGTGAGAGCATAGAGTGGCAGGTATTACTTTAAGCAAATACAAGTGATTCATGTTATGTTTTAAGAAATCTCCATCATCTCAAAATGTTCATCGTGGTAAAACTTGTGAGAGTAGAGAAGCAAGTGCACTGAACTGAAAGATACCTTTTAGTGAAGGTAATTTCAGCATAATAGTCTCCCTAATGCTTTAATTTCACATATGGGTCCCTTAGTCTCATTATTTATATGAAAATCGCTAAGTTTTTTCTTCCATTCTGCAAGTTATCCCCTTCCATCCACTTTTCTCAAACTATGATCAAAATGAAGGCCTTTTTAGCTCAACAGCTAACAAAAGTTGGCTTATGACTTAGCAAAATATATCATTAAGGGAAAACTTATATGGAGTACAAAGGAAGCAAAAAAAAATGAAGGGTAAAATTTCTGTTATATGTGTGTTGTTAATGATCTAAAACTGTTGGTGGAATATACTAGCAATATTCCTTCAGATTTAACCTAAGGACCAATATGTACAACTTAAGAGATTTGTATAAGTTTCATATAATCAACTAAACTGGGGGGCTGTAAAAAATTGAAAGATTTTGCTGCTTGTGTGTCTATGCTTTCATGTTAAGAAATTTGATAGATTTTTTTAGCTTTCTCTAATGTTGATGGAAGTCAGATGCTTCTGGACTCTATCAAATCTAACAAAACTTGCTTTCCTGGTTGTCTCTGATGGTTGAACTCTTTTGTTGAACTTGATCATTCTATTAATGGAAAGGTGGATGAATTGGATATGGCAATTGCAGTTGCTGTGAGAGATCCTGCATGGTATGGTCTTGATGAAGTTGAACTTGAAAAGCACAGGAGATGGACTAGCACTGCACGTTATCAGGTAAAGCTTAAAGTAAAGTTTGGAACTATTTCTTTATTATCATTTTTTTTATGTCTTGGATTGGTTTAAATTTTTTGCTTATAATATAGGTAACACCTTGTCTTGTGCTTGAGCTTGTGGAGACATGCATATTCAGAAGCACAACCATTACATATTTTTATTTGTTTCCATTTTCTTCATAATTTCTGATCATTTCAGCAGTAATGTAGGTGGGTAATATTAGGAAAACTGTAGAAACAGGAAAGGAGAAGCAGAATTCATTCAGCTTAGGTACAAATGGTGTGCGTAAAGAGCTGATGGGGCTTCCAAATGATCATGCTTCTCAGGCAGGCAGATCAAACAATTACATTAATCAAGATAATGATGATTTTATCTCTTCAGAATCAGTTCAGCAGCTGCTCCTGATAAAGTAATTCTGTCTTTTTTCATTTTCTGTTTTTTGTTATAGTAGTGAATGAGGTATAAAAGTTTAGGATGCATCTTCTGCAGCAGATTTGGGATCTGTGATCAGTTTTCCTATTGGTCAGTTCATAGTTGGTGGTCAACCAAGTTGATTACTTTAAATTTCTTGTTCTGGCACTCATTGGCCTTGCTCTATTTTGTTGGTTTTATCAATGCTTTCTAGGATATGAGAGGGGCAGTGTAAGTAGTAGGACCATTGTTTTATAAATTATATGAAGTTTGTATTCTTTTAAAGCTTCCACGAGTCTTTGGTCCTTGGATACAAACTCTAGTTTCTTACTGGAGCTGTGATATTTATTGACACCACGAACTGTGAAGGAAAAATCCATCTTCTCTATAACAAAGAACCTCCTTATTCAAGTTTATTATTAAAAAAAATTTTAGGTACAATAAGTGTAGATTAAGTTACATAAAAGATTGCATTTTGTTGACACCTCTTTTATTTCCTAAATCTTACTTCAGGAAACAAGATGAGGAGCTGGACGAGCTTAGTGCTAGTGTTCGGAGAATTGGAGATGTAGGACTTACTATACATGATGAACTTGTTGGGCAGGTATGTTCAACAACAAAATGCCTAAAAATGTCCTGCAATGATTAGTTGACTGATAGGAAAAAAGACTCCTGTCAAACTAACAAGATCCAATGGTGTTGCACATTTTGAGTATAGTGTTCTTGCATAATAGAGAATCAGGAGTTATTTTGCCTTCCTCTATGTAATGAACAATAAGTTCTCTTTTACTAAAAAGTTCTGCTCCAATATTGTGGAAAATGGAAAACATTATGTCTTCTGACTTGTAAATGATTCTGGTTGGCTCTGGTCTCAAGAACTTTGTTATACATTATCTTGGTGTATAATGTTCAATACATACACATCCTTCTTGGTGTTTAATGTTCAATAATATTCAGTAAGATGTTTTTTGGTCATTGCTGGATCCTTTAGATTTATTAACAGCATGGCCATGTGAATTCCTCTCTATAAAGATACTTTCATTGGGGTCAAATATCCTATCATCTTCATAACCATGCAAACTAGTCTCTGGTTTACAAGACATAACAGAGCTCCTTAGTGAAGAGTTAAATTTCATATTCAGTGTGTAAGACTTTCTGCTGCTGCAGGGAAAATTATTGGATGAATTCGGCATGGAAATGGAGACTACTTCAAACAGGCTTGACTTCGTCCAGGTTAGTTTCCACTCCTCCCCCTCTTTTTATTATTGTTTTTTTCAAAAGCAAAATTGTTGTTCAGCTTAGTGTAACCTTAGGAACAGGATTGTTTTATTCATTATGTACATTGTTCCAATTTAAGATTTGATTCAACTAAGATCGACTTTATTCGTGATATGTCTTGCTTTCATTTTCCCATGAGCTCGTGGTTTATTTGAAGATTGATCTGGGCTTTCATAAATATCTCCAAAACCATACCGAAAGAGAATATTTTTCTTTGCAGAAAAAAGTTGCTAAGGTGATGAAGAAGGCAGGCGCCAAGGGCCAAATCATGATGATAGCATTCTTGATAATTCTCTTTATTATTCTTTTATTTTTGGTTTTCTTCACATAGATGGAGACTAAATTGATTTGAGCAGAAACACTTCGACTGTGAGCCATGGTTCTTTGAAGAAATATTGAGGCTTTGTTACTTGGTGTCTTATCAGGTTATACAATTCTCAAACCAGTAAAGGATTCATGCGTACCGCCGCATGGCGCATTGTGAATTGGACTCATCAGCTGCTGCCACCACCAGCATATACTGAGATTCTACCCTCCTGGACTGGTAGACAAATTGCTCGTCATCACAGCATCTTCAATCGAGTTACCACATTTACCAAGGTAGAGCAACACTGACATCCATTTCGTTTGGGCTGCTCAATCCATGCACGCATTCGGCAATTCTGGACTAACATAATCTTAGGAGAAGGGAGTAACTTTGGTTCTGCCCCATCTCATCACATATTCAAGTGAAGCACGTAAGGCACTGTAGCTATTCGCATATTCTTTGTTTCTTTTATTTCATCTGTGCCTATCTTAACTATCTCGCTGACTTTTTCCTCTTGTTTGCTTGATTCGTTTCGAAGTCGGGCAGCCGCGTCCCAAACGTATACGGTCACCTGAAGCAACCTCGGCAAATCATATATTATACAAAGCAAAGAAGGTAAGTGTTGCTTTTGACCAATAAATCTTAGATGAGAACGCAAACAAGTTAGGCATTCACCGCATTTGCTTTTCTTTTTCACGTGTTTTGATTGAATAAAGCAAATAAAAAAGAATGGGGATTTGGTCAACTCTGCAAAGAAGACCATCCAACATCCAATTCCCGAGTCAAACACATCAATCAATCAAGATACCAACAACAGCGCCACGACGACAAAAACCTTTCAGTGCCAAACTAGAGCCTGTGTTTTAGATCCAAGAAATGCGCTCTGAAGCTGCGGGACTATAGTGTCAATGCGAGGAAGAAGATGGAGGATAATGGCTGCATCCACTCCAAGGTGGAGGTTGAAGATAATCCATCTGTTGCTCTGATTCTGGAGGATAGATGAGCGGAGAAGACGGAGGAAAGGGAGCAGAAGCGAAGGAAGTAGAAGAAGCCAAGGAAGCATCCGTGAAAGGAGAAGCTGCAGAAGCTCCGGAATACATCATTTGATCCAACAGTGCAGTCGGAGGCATCCTCTGGCACTCCCCTTCTCCCCGCAGCAGCCTCGAGTACTCCATGTAGTCTCTCGCGGCAACGGCGGCGGTGGAGCCGGAGGCTCCGTGTCTGCCGAACGGCTGGGACTCCATGTGGGCCTCCGGAGTGGCCGCCGACGCTTTCCGAAGCCCGGCTTCCTCGGGGAAGTTGAGCTTGGCTCTGTTTCCTCGGAACCGGAGCGCGGCCTCGTCGTAGGCCCGGGCGGCGGCCTCGGCGGTGTCGAAGGTGCCGAGCCAGACGCGGGCGGCCTTGTGGGGGTCACGTATCTCGGCGGCCCATTTGCCCCAGGGGCGTCGCCGAACGCCCCTGTACCTTACTCTCTCTCCTTGCTCTGTTCCTGCCATGGCGGCCGCCGCTTCCGCTGCAGGAGCTGCAGTTTGCTCTGTTGCTGCAATCACATGAAACCAGGTCACTAATCTTACAGACTAGAATGCGGAAGATCAGAAATGAACGCCTTCGCTCCTTCAACCATCTGCCGAAGCCGCCGCCGCCGACGACCTCCCAAAGTCCCCAAAGCTAGCATACAACTCGGACGCGGCCTCATGCACGAAGCCCTCGTTCCACCTCGTCTGCCCACTGCCACCACCCGGCGGCGCCTCCGTGCCGCGGCCTCCCGCGACGACGTGCACCAGCGCCGACACCATCACCGACCTCTCGTACTCCATGAACGAGGAAGTCAGTCTTCCCGTCGGCGGCACGTGCGCTTCACCGTCGCTCCCTCCGCCGCCGTTGCCCGCTCCTGTATCGCTAGCCACCTTGAAACACATGCAAGCTTTGAGCTTGTTGGCTCCTCAGCGTCGGTCGAAAGCCTCCAACCGTTCCAAACTTGGATGACGAAACCATATATATATGAAAGGAAAATGATGAGGCCGTCGGAACGTGGTAAGCCGTCGCGAGAACTATCATTTGGGCCGTTGCCTCCAAGAATCCACGTCTCTTCCATAGACTTCGACGCGCTGCAAAGTCGACAGACACATATTTCCCACCCAGCCATGCTATTGGGTAAAAAGTCAATCATGAGGGCGTTTTGTGGTAGTAAAAGTGTCGACGAAATGGAGAGGAGCGTGTTCATATGGGTTTGACCACCGAGTCGGCGCTGCGTGTGGTTGGCCGTTGGCAACGTCGGTGCCGCCGCATGTATTAAGTATATAATAAGGAAAGCGTGGCTGAGGATGAGAGAGAAGGAAGAGGATTTTTTATCCCTTTCTATTCCTCAATATATATATAATTCTGACATAAAGAGATTCACGGGCACTTTTATTTTCTGTTTCAAACATCAGAATTATAAAGAAATACTCCTTGTTTTAAACAAAAATAACATATTTTTGTTTTGGATGTTTGTAGTTTCATTTTTAACATATGTTCCTTGGGTGAACACAAGAAATGTTTTCGAATGTTATTACGGATATAAAAAAAAATCAGGTGTTTTATATATACAAAAATAATATGTTATTTTCTTTAGTTGTGATTCAAATGGTCTCTCCGTTGAGATTTTAGTGTGTTGAAAACCTTTGAGATGACTATTAATGCATCAATAAGTTGGAAGTCAAAATGTCGGGTTGCAAGCTCGGAATCGGACACTCTGTATGGATCACAGCGACGCCTCTCCATTAGCTTTCCAGCCTTCTCCAACTTGTTCTTTTCTTTCCACGGGAATAGGATTCTCGAGTTGCCTTGTCGGAAGGACAATTAACCAATAATATCTCAATCCGATTGTATCCAATAATACTTCTTTATAGATACCATGGGGGGCAGGTGGTCTTCATATGGCATCTGATAAAAGTCATCCTCTTCCAATGGTGTATGCTATTGTGGTCAAATTCGATGGTCATTCGAGTTGAACCGCTATCTACAGTGAGCCTTTAATCTGGCAATTAACATTGTTGGAGCTCTTTGAAGGTCGTCCTTTACCTACGGAGCTCCGCGAACCCCGGGCTTTTGTAAACCAAGTCAAACACGATATGGTCAACCCCACACACGTGTCGACTGCACACTATGAGCCGACAAATTGGAAGCGTGTGATGGGTTGTCGCTTCTCTATGTTTGATTCAATGGCGGTGCTTTGGATCATCTCATGTTGGGTTGATTCGATGACTAGGATCGAGGACAATGGAGACCAACACATCATGACCACCGACTCATCCAATTTGTATGTTATTAGCACAGAACAGTTGACTATGGGGTAAAAATCAAAGTAGGATAGCTAGCTAGCATCAATGAAGTTCTCCACATGATGCTCGCATTAGCAGAGAAAGAACATGAGCAGTGGAAATCCATTCCCTTACTATCAAATCTACGTATGCATGCAACGAGGCCTCGTGAACGCCAACGTCAACGCTCACGACATGTTGTGCTCCGAACAGTTGCTCTACAGTACTTCGTGTTGGTGGTGATGATAACAAGTGCAGGGAAATGCAACACCATCGAATCGAACGGATGAACGATAATGCTGCAACCATAAGCCGCTTCCTCGGTGGCTGCCCCCATGGTCAACTGTTGAGTTTGTCCTGTGCTAAGAACACACGAATTGGATGATGTGTTGGTCTCCATTGCACTCGATCCTAGTCATAGATATATACATGTTGTGTGGTCGAAGCTGGTGCGCATATCGATTTCTTCTCCCTCCACGACTTTGGAACCACTTACAAGTATGGATGGAAGTATTCAGCGATTGGTTGAGGAATATAAAGGACTCGTGGTGGGGAAGGCATTAGTTTTGACCGCAATAACTTGTCAAAGCTTCTTTATGGTTGGCTGGCAAATTTAGTGAGCCCTTTTCATGTCTTCCTATGTCGACGGCTTTTGGTTTTTGGTTTTCATGATTACCGTTGAAACATAGACTATAGATTCGACAGATGATCGTTTTCATTTTCACCATCTTTTATGCTGGTCTGTTTCGGGGTTGACTATCTTGGAAGCCCAACATGCATGAACATCCAATCAGATAAGAGTATGGGTGCCTTTAGTCTCTTTCTATGATCATAGACACGTAGGTATATGGTCTTGAGCTCTTTCCTCTTGCTTTCCTGATCATGTTCTTAATTGCTCCGTTGTTTATATTCATGCTTTCATAAGTGTTCGAGTTGTATTTTTTCTAACAGTGATAATTTAATTAGATCTATATCAAAAATGAATAAGATTAAGATTGATTTATAAAGATCTGTTGAGTATATTATTTAATTTTTACTCTGATCGGTGTCGGTAAATGAACAGATGATGATACCAAAGGCTAATTCAAAAGGATGTAATGTTGTGCTTACAAACATGTTCAAAGTGTTATGAAATGTCGAGGATGGTCAAAGTCAAACGGGTGTTTGGTTGCTTGCAAGTGGATTGTTTGCTTGCAGTATATTGACACGCAATTAGATAGATCCCTAAGTGGACTTTGGAGGTTGAAAGACCACATGATTCATTTGTTAGCTATGATGTAATTGAAAGTTGGATTCGAATGCTCTTTTCGTTCTTTCACGTTTTGCCTTGTCATCAATGATCAAAGATCTTTTTGAAATCAGTCATATCGAATTTTGACATTTTGAAGACATCCAAGGAGGATTCCAACAAGACTTAATAACACTAAATAGCTCACAATAATCAATCCAAAAATTTAAAAATTTAAAAATGTGTTTGTTATTTCTATGAGCATCACAAACATTAAACATGATAGAACAATGATTAGAAAGACTTTTGAAATTTTAAAATTTAAATTTGTGTTTACGATTACTACTACGAGCATCACAAACATTAAAGGACAATGATTAGAAAATAATCATGAAAGATGGGACCTTGAAGTCGAAAAATAGACTCGTCGATAGTATTATCATGCGGAATCAATCTTACCAATCTCTTGTTCAAATAAAATTGATTAATTTAGAAGTAATTTTGTATATTATAAGTTGCCACATAGTGACATACTGAATAATTCAGATCATGTTCCCTAATATACTTAAGAAAAAAATAAAAAAATAGTAAATATTAAATATTAATTGTGATTAAAGATTTTAAATCATGAAATGATTATGTAAAGATTGATCTTCATGAGGATGGAATCATATCAATCAATAATATTATTTTTTAAAGAAAATATCAAATTACATATTTGATTTGAATCAATTATTTTTTTTTTACTTTTTCTTTTTTTTTCTTTTGTTTTCTTATACTTTAGCCTATAAAAAGAGGCATAAATATTTGTAAAGGAAATCAAACACAAGTGGATCAATCAAATAAATTCGGTATGAGACAATATTTATTTTTCGATAGTATGATTCTACGAGACGTGCCAAGGTATAAGACCTTCATGCTAAAAATATTTTTTTATTTTCTTATTATCTTTTAGATACTATTTTCTATTCATATCTTTAATATTTCTCTATTATCAAAAAAATATTATATCACTCGAGAGAGTGTTCAAACTAACTTAGGTATAATTACGTTACAAGAACTACGTTTCCTTACTCGAGCACTTTCAGATATGAATATGAAACTTCTTCCACCTAAGTTTAACCAAAATATTCTATTATCAAGATTTATTCATATCTTAATTATGAAAACATATGATGTGGAACCAATATTATTTATTTTTTATTTAAATAAAATTGATTAATTTACATATCATAAGTTGCCATAGGATAACATACTAAATAATTTTAATCAAGTTTCTTAGTTTATTAAGGAAGAAGAAAATATAGAAGGAATTTAAGAAAAATCATAATTGTGATTAAATATTTAAAATCCTAATGGAAGATTTTGCTAATAAATCATATATTTGATTTGATTCATTTTATTTTTTTTTTACTTTTATTTTTTCTTTTCTTGTATTTAATCTATAAAAAGGGTAAGTAGGATATTATAATAAAAATCAATCAAAGATGAATCAATGGAATGAGTTATTTATTATTTTATTATCCCGAGTGTTAGTGACGCAAGACCAGAGACCATTTCTGATAATATGATTCTAATATACAAAAGTAATCCTGAGAGTATTCTACTTGAGTCAGAGCAAATATGATAATTATCCATTTATTTTTTAATATCTTTCGTATTCTTTTTTTTTTATATATTTCTCTATTGTCATAAAAAATATTTTATTACTCTCATCATAAGTTAGTTATTTATTACGTTACAAACACGTTAAAAAATACGATCGAAACATCCAAATCGACCTTATATGTTGTTACACCAAGTAAAATTATAATCATCGTAACCTAAAATATAGTTAAAACTCCCCAAAATAATCATAGAGTACCGGAGAAATCAAAAGAAATGGAATCATTCCAAAGAGAATTGCAAACTAAAACACGCATTACTTGCATAAATAACATACACTAACCAAGATTTATCTTTAGAAAATTGATGAATGAAAAGTTAGCACCTTAACATTTGTGACACGATAGTCGGGTGAGCAACACTCCTCCAACCTCGCCCAAAGCAGGATGCTGCCTTCTCTGCCGAGGACTTAAGACAAATGTGTTTCCTACTACAACACAATGACATGAGGCTTATATTTGACTTCTTAGCTTAGTAAGATAATCCGTAACATGCCTTCATCTAAGGTCTCTCTACGATACCGGCTAAGAACCAAGGTTCGTAATATCGTACTGTACCGGTATTTTGATCTGGGCTCGGTACCAGTACGGTACGGTATACCGAGTATTGTAGCATTGTTACAGTGCATTGCTACAGTGCACTCAGACCGATAACAAGCGGTCCGCGTATTGACAACCTGTCGGACCGGTACGTACCGCCCATACCGAACAGTACGGTTCGGTATGGCAAACCCTGCTAAGAACTTTCATAAGCTAAGCTAGGAGAAATGAGGAGAGGAGGAGAAAAAATGCTCAATGTTCTTTATAACATCAGTCGATGGCTGGCTGGTCTTTCTCTTTTTATGCTTCGATCGAGCATCCCTCTCCTGCCTATTACCAAGTTACTCTGGCTGAGACTCGGATTCTGTCTTCCATGATCATCGAGGATTGGCAAAAGACTCATCGCTCTCATTTGTTGTTGTTGCTGCGTTATTAAAAGAGCCCGAAGCCCTCGTCGTCTCCCCATTCGGTTGACAAAGATTCACTTCGAGGTTTTCTCACGTGGTTTTTCGATTTTCTTTTTTTTTCTTCGCATAAAAAAATTATAATATGCTATTGTTATATAAAAAATTTAATGTTAGAAACATTGAAATCAAATTTATCTAAAAAATATTTATATAATCTACAAGAATACTATCGTCAAATATAAAAATAATAATATTGTCGAAGAGAACTAGACTCATCTTTAATTTAATTAATAGATTACAGATAAAAAAAGATAAGACAAGATATATAATCTCGAAAAAAATAAAAAAAATTATAATCTCTAAAAAATATCACGTATTCACGTCTCCACATTGAGTTCCTAAAAGATACTATTATTTATGATAAATAATTAAAAAATCATTCTCATCGAGATGATCTTGTAAAAAATTATATCATAATTAAATTTTTTTACTGATAATTATCATTAGATACTAATTAAATCTATAATATATTTTTTTTTTTATCAAATTAGATAAAACTAAATAATCTGCTTTAATTTTTCCCTTCCAATGCGACAAATCTCAAGGCTTAAATGGCATCGTTTTATCTGCACTCTGTACTCTCTTATACTATTATTTGGGCCGTGCATATTTGAAAGATCCACGGCCCAAATATCCCACCGGCTGTGTCATTTGGATGTTTCATCCTCACCGCCTGATCGAAGAGCCTTCCAACCTTGCCAGGTGCGTTGCCGTCCACAGAGTGCCGTGCTTTAGTGGTGTTGACACAGTCCACCGATTTGTGCCCTCCACAACCACAGTGGAGCCAAACTATCTTTTCAAGAGCATTACGTGTTAAAATATGGGTTCATACTTGGGTCTAGAATCTCATCAAGGTGGACATGACAAGCGGGCAAAGTCCCACTCAACGTGTGATGTAGAAAATGTCATACTTTCTATTACCGTGGGACATACTTTGACTTAGTCGTCCAATGCCTTTGATGCACTGTAGCCGACAGGATAGACGAGCTCTGCAATGAACATCCCAACGTCCAGAAAATAACACATCTCACCTCTCCTGCTTACAGCAAGAAAAACCTATTCTTACGACCAGCAAATGAGTTCACGCACTGTCTGTCGATCATGCAGTCAACTGCATACGACAACGTAAAAACCTGAAAGGATCAGCTGACGATATCATATCTGACAGTGGTTGCAAACAGTATCCACACCACTCGGATGAGAAGTGAAATGTGAATCGAGCCTGATTATGATTGGATTTGATCGTGGAAGATCTATTTCAGATGCGACGACAGCTCTAATAAAAATCTAGTCGGGTCAACAAATCGAGTTATGGCGTGCGGCCTTTTCTTCGTCTTAGACCAACTTGGATAGAGAGCCAAGCCATGGACATGTCTGATCTTTCTCCCACCTGCACGGCATCTGCCTGAAGCTTCTGCCTTCCGAGGCGCTTGCGAAGACCGCAGAAACAGATAAAAACCACAGCAGTTGACTCCGATGGAAGACCGAATAGCTTAAACAATAGAAAGCGAGTCGCCTTCCCGATGGCGCTTTCGTCGCCTTCCCTCCTCGCAGTCAAACTTTCTTCCTCCTCTTACGTATCTTTCAAGCAATCGACACCCACCGAACCCTAGCCTCGACCTCCCGATTGCCATCGACCGCGGCCATGGAGGTCGGTCTTCAGGTGCTGATCGCCGCCGCCGCCAGCTTCCTCTTCGTCGCCCTTCTCATCGGGAGCCTGTTCCTCGTCTGCCGCGGCCGGGCCAAGCCCCGACCTTTCGGCTCCCAGATCGCCTCCGACGTCGAGGCGGCGCCCGACTTCCGCTCGCTGGACCGCCTGCGCTCCTCGTCGTCCCACTCCGGCGCCGGGGACGAGAGCAGCGCGTCATACGACCCGTCCCTGGACCGGATCTCCATGTCGGAGCTGATCGCCGCGACGAGGAACTTCGCGCCCGACGGCATCATCGGGGACGGCAGCTTCGGGTTCGTCTACAAGGCCCAGCTGTCGTCGGGCGCCACGGTCGCGGTGAAGCGGTTGTCCGCCGACGCCGTTCACGGCGTGCGGGAGTTCCGAGCGGAGATGGACACCCTGGGGCGGATCCGGCACCCGAACCTGGCGCGCATGCTGGGGTTCTGCGTCGCCGGCCGCGACCACGTGCTTATCTACGAGTACCTGGAGAACGGCAGCCTGGACCAGTGGCTGCACGAGCCGGACGCCGAGGGGCGCCCGCGGCGGCTGCCATGGCCGGCTCGGGTGAGGATCATGCGAGGTGTGGCGGCGGGGTTGGCGTTCCTGCACGACGGCTGCCGGCCGGCGGTGATCCACCGCGACATCAAGGCCAGCAACGTGCTGCTCGACGAGGGCTTCGAGGCGCGGATCACCGACTTCGGGCTGGCGCGGGTCGTGGAGGCGCCCCGGACCCACGTCTCGACGCAGGCGGCGGGGACGATGGGGTACATGGCGCCGGAGAACCGGGAGGGGGCAACAGCGGTCACGCCCATGGCGGACGTCTACAGCTTCGGAATACTGATGCTGGAGGTGGCGACGGGGCAGCGGCCGAACCTGACGGTGCGACCGGAGGGCGGCGCCGGGGGGGAGGTCGGGCTGGCGCGGTGGGCCCGGGGGATGGTGGAGCAGGGGCGGGGCCCGGAGGTCCTGGACCGCGAGATGGGGGAGGAAGAGACGATGGAGAGCCAGGTGCGGGGTTTCCTGGACGTGGCCTACCGCTGCACCGAGGATGGACCCCGCGACAGGCCTGCCATGGTCGAGGTAGTCGCTGCTCTGGCCCAGCTCTGAAACACCAGGAAAAGACATTTCTATCCATGTTCCTTATCACGTTTCACTGTACCCACGACACCGAACAAGGAATATACAATTCATCCACTCTGTTAATTGTTCATAGACATTAATAGCTACATAGATAGATCGTATCATTCATTATATATATATTTATATATATTCACGCAATTTATTCATGAGATTGTTTTAAGTTAGTGTTTATAGTTATGGTATTAATGATTTTATCACTTTCTTTTTTTCTTCTTTATAACCTTGTATTTCATCCTCGCTATCAATGTCGCTCCTTGTCGACGACATTACCGTCAACCCTATTCGTTAGTTGCTCGGCACTCTCTTCGACATTGTTCGTCATCAATGCTTGACATCGCTCGATGTCGTTCAAACCCACTCATCAGTGATATCATTCGATCCTATTCATTAACCTCTCGATACTTTGAAGAACAAGAAAATAAGGTATTTATGTCCACTTACAAAAGGATAGTTCAACGGTATTAAACAAATTTAAATTATGATTATAAATAATAAAAACTATAAATTAAAATCTTTATTTTATAATAATATAATATTATTTTATTATTTATAACCCTAGTATTATCGATTTTTTTTTTCATCACTACCAACATCGTTGATGCTAACCCCACTTATTGTGGATGTCACTCATCACTCCCTCTGACACCTCTTCACTTGTTGTAGGCACGGTTGACGCTCGCACGATGAGCCCTCATCGCTTGTCATAAGTATAGTTGGAAGCGATACGAAGAAGAAAGATGAGTATATTTATGTCCATTTATGAAAGGATAGTTTACAATTGATTAAAATATTTAAAATAGGATTGTATATAATAAAAATAGGTTACAAATAGTAATCTCCATTCATTTTTTCTTGGGGGCATTAATTTTTTTTTATAAATACTAAAAAAGTATGAACCAAACCAAATTCAACTTGTTGTATCTGTACTACTTTGGATTACACTGCAATCGAGTCTAACCCTAACCCTAGTGTAATTATAGCGAATGGTGGGTGACAACATCTCATTTGCTTTCTTTCCTATGTGCTAACATCTCCTCTGCTTTCCATCCTCGTCCCCTCGACAATGATGTCTCCTCGGTGATGATGTTTCCCCAAAACCAACGTTATACTTATGCTTACCATTTATAATTGAATGATAAAATTAAATACTAATTATTGTAATTAATACTATAGCTAGTAGAGTGCCATTAATTTGTAAGAATCGTCAACCCATGTTAAGACGATCTTGACTCTTAAAAAAAT
Organism: Musa acuminata AAA Group; assembly: GCF_036884655.1. Classification (NCBI taxonomy): domain Eukaryota; kingdom Viridiplantae; phylum Streptophyta; class Magnoliopsida; order Zingiberales; family Musaceae; genus Musa; species Musa acuminata. The sequence goes on from NC_088336.1 coordinate 21,730,617, forward strand.
TAAGACAAATCATAAGATAAAAGATTATAATCTATATTATATTTATATTTATTTTTTGAACATTAGATGTTTCAAAACATTAGCATCGAGGAGACATCGTCACGAGAGGAGACATGGGTGTCGAGGAAAGAAAGCCAACAAGATATCATCGTCTATCCTTTGGTACAATTATACTAGGGTTACACTCGGTTGTAATGTAACTTAAATCACATAATGAGAGAATTTTAATTAAATTAATTTAAAATTAATTTAATTTTAAACAGTTCAGATGCATATGGTCAATTTGATTTTAGTTCATGGGATTTTTTTGTCATTATACAAAAAAAAAATGGTGTAAGAGATAATGAGATTTAATTATGAGTTTGCTAAATCATATTGGACTCTTAGATAAAGTATTTTCTTCTTTACTTGTATTCACTATTAACACTTCATTATATTTTCTTTGAAAAGTATATATTCGACAACCATCCCTTCTCTCTAAAGTTATCTGTCTTTAAGGATGATTCCTCTTCCACTAATCTTCCGGTCACTCTCCATCCACCATCCAATCAGGATGCTAACTTTCTAGAGCACTACTAATTAACTCTTTTTCTAATATAATGTTTTCTTAGAGGTTCTATATTCTGCTTTGGTAATCGTGATAGATACACAATTCCTCTTCCACTAATTAACATGTTAAAGATCATGTTATTTTGCTAATCAACTTTGTGGTGAAATTTGATTGCATGGAACTCATCTACATACTTAATCGTTTAACGTCTGCTGCTTGATCACTTAGAAATCTTTATAATGATATTCTATTATGGATGTAATTAGTTGAGCTCATATCAATCGTTCAAGAAATACTCTGCCCATAAATGCTGCAAGATCACATATTCCTCCTTGAATCGAGGGGTTAATTCTTTCTTCCAAGATCAAGATAACTATCTATGTGTAAATTCAATGGCTATATATATATATATATATATATATATATATATATATATATATATATATATATAATGTCAACTTTATACTTAAGGAATAAAATCAATAATTCATCAATCATCTTATTTGATCGTTTTTGGATAAGTGTATATTATTTGATACATATATCTTAAGTAATTAAATTCCATAATGAGTATTATTGGGGCTATTTTCATATTCATGAATAAAAAAAAAAAATAGCATATGTCAACTTTAAAAGGAAATGAAAGCCATGCAAAAATACATTATATTAAAAAGTCACATGTCATTTCCCTTATTCGGTGATAATTTATCGGTCGTCACAAATCGTAACCCATGACAAGCGGTGTGGGCCAACCCTAGTAGCCACTTGGGGTAGTGGTTCCTGACGATTGAGCTGACTTGTGCCCCCTTTTTGGTCGGCTCTTATGGATGGTAGCTCGTAGGGAGTCATTCGAGTCAACATTGGCAGTTATCAAAGTTGGTAAGCGATGCCCCTTTTATTGTCTTTTGTTGATAATGGGCCGCAAGGGCCATACGGACTAATTGTCCACATAAATGCATCGCAAAGGAAAGACGTACAAATCAACTGTATGTCAATTGCACACTTTGAACAGGGATCATACTCCCACACTTTGAACCCCCCATTTCAACTATTCTGCATAGCTAACTTAATCATCGAAAAGGTCAAGTCAAGAAGTCTCCCCTGACGTCCACTTTTGTGCAAGATCCCTAAGGAGATCAAAACCTACGTCAGCCTAACTTTGGAACCATCTCGGATACTCAAAGTCCATCAAGGATCCACCTCGACTAACACATCTCCAATAGTAACCCCCTCACCCGATCATTATGAGTCACTTCGATAACTTTGCACCTTCAAAATAAGATAAAGTTGTGTTGAGTTCCGGTTCACGACATCAAAACAATAAGAAGGAAATTTTCCTGAAGAGAATCAGATATGTATATGTGTAGAAACACTTCATAATTAAAAATTCTTATTATATATAATAACTCAACTATGAGACATTTCATTTATATTTTTTTCTTTTTTTTTGAATTTGAAGCATTACATTACCTCGTGCTTATAGAAGAAACTAACAACTTCACTTTAACCAATGAAATAACTATTTAAAATGATCACGTATCTAATTATAAAATTTAATTCAATATTTCATCATGCAAACCAAAGAGAAAAGTATGGCTCATGTAATTGTATATTAGTTCACAAGTATTGGATCCAATCATCCCACGTGGCCGATGGGGACAAAATGTCCCTTGTGAAAGAAATGGAGGGCAATACTGTCCATTCAATCGGAATCAGCCCACCTCTTCAATTCAATTTACGAAGAAAAAAACCTCGGGTTCAATTAATTGAACCGAGTGGTTAAATTGCCGACCAGACTCGTCCGACTCGATCTCCGGTCCGGTTCTCATCCCGTGGCGTTTCGTGAAGGATCGCAGACCCTCTCCGTCTCCGATCCATTTCCCCACGCCAGAGATCGAAGGAGTGGCGAGGGGGAGAGGAGGAGGAGACTATGGCCTCCGCCGATCTGATCAGATCTTGTATCGACTCCATTCGCCAGGTAATGAAGGGGTCGCTTCCCTTCTAAGTTTCTTCTTCTGCTCCTCCTCAGTTGCTATTTAGGATTAACTTCGTATTTCCTTGTTATGTCAAAGATAATACTAGAATTGGATCGGATTCATAACGAAGGTGATAGATGAGAACTGTTGTTATGTGATGCCTGCGTATTATTATTATTATTATGCGATCTGCAGTTTTGTTACTGTAGAATGCATGTGGCGCGGTGCTGCGCTTGCGAACATTTCTGCTTAGGTTATTGAATTCTTATGGATTTAGGTATGTCGACTGTGAGCAGACTATCTTGGGGGGCATTCCAGTAGGTTCTTCTTTTGCTAACCGTGTTCTGGCAGTGTACCTCTTTTGTTCTTTTATTGTTCTTTCACTTCTCTTGAGTTGGTGTTATTGCCAGTGTTGCCTTACTCGATTTAGGGGCAAAAGACTTCACATGCCGGTGAATGATATATTCGTTGAACAGATTGATACTAATTGATTCTCTTTTGGCAATTGGCTCTTGCAGAGATGACACTTAGCTAGGATGAGTTTTGGGAAAATTTTAGCCTGTTGATGTTGCTTGTAACTGCAGAGATTTGATGAGCTATAAAGGATAATTTTATATCAATACCATTCAGACATAAAATCAAGTCTTTTATGACAAAGAAATTAGGATATTGTGCAATACTCATTTATAATTTCTCTAGCAAAGATGTATAAGAACACCTTTCAATTTTCTTGTTTCTTCATGATAATATATCCTTAATGGTTAGTATATAACTAGGGGCAATTGTTTTTGGGGAAATCCCAAATAGATGATAACTTCCATATTTAAAGTTTGTACATGAAAACATCTCTGTCCCAAAATGCAATATAAACTTAATAGTATTATGGTTTTTGTCATACATAAGTGCCCTGCCAAAACAATCTAAGTCAAGAATAACATCATAGCATTGAGATAATTAGCTAATTAATGCTTATTAATGAAAATGCAATTCTCATATCATATTGGAGAAGATGTTATTGTGTTTTCTTTCAATTAATTCATTGCTTAGTTTTTTTTTTTCCTAACATGGTTTGAACTTTGAACTATGGTGTTAGAATGAACTACAACGACAGTTTCAGTGTCTTTGGGGTTTGTGACAAGAAATAATGATAAGTAATAATATTGAAAGTAATAATATTTCAAATATTGTTATATAAAAAAATTGTGAAGTACTAAAAAATTAAAAGCTTCTGGGTAATGTTTTTTGGTTTGTATAGGCCATAGGGAATATTCCTTTTAGGCGCAACATTGCTACAATGATACTTGTAAAATTTATAAATAAAAAAAAAAGCCTTGGCTGCCCTGGCTTACATAGTGTCATGTGTTTGGTACATGTTTATTTCACAGTTACCAGAACAACCTAACTAAATGGCTCGAGAAAAAAGTATCGTTGTGTCTTTTATTTTTTTTCTATTTTTGGTCTCCCATTTCAGAGTACCTAAGTTAGGCATTGTTTGAGACAAATTCACAGTAGAGGACTATTGAATTTTATGACAGAAAACTAACATATTTCACTACAGGAATGTATGAGACAAAATTCTTTCTATTTGCTAGCTGCATACTTTCACTTTATGGAAATGATCCATTTTTTTGTTTTCATACTTTCAGATTTCAGATCAACTTGCAGACTCCATTCTTTATCTTGATGCGGGTTGTCTAGAGGCTTTCCAGTTCATTGGATCATTCCCAGTTTTATTGGAACTTGGAGTGCATGCTGTTTGCAGCTTAGAAAATACATCTCCACTTGATATGGTAATGCTAAATAGCCATTAATATTCAGTTTGCAGTTTAATGTTCTTAGTTTGTCCATGTGAATAATGATGTATGATTGTATGCTAATATTGTAAAAAGTGCACATCGCCATATGGTTTGTGTTCCATCAAAAAATTTGTCTGAATCTGTCACTTAAGTTAGTTACTCCTTTTGGAATTGATGTTCTTGTATTGCATTTTGGTGTTCTTTGTTGTATTCTATCAAATATATACCTTTTAATTTCTTCTTCTTTTATCTATATTGCAGACTACGAGTTGGAACTCAGTGTTTGTGGGTCCTACAAGGAAGGTTGTAATTATTACCTCACGTCTCCTTAGTGATGCACATCGGTACATATTACGTTGCTTGGGTACCAACAGAACTGTTCTTCGATGTATTATTTTTACTTCTATCTCAGAGGTGCAGTCTTCAGTCCTAAACTGACTTGGTAAATTAAGTTTCCATAGGTGATTAATAAGGTTACATTAAGAATAATAAACATTCTTTCTTCTACTATATAAGAGCAAATACCTTTTGCTTATAGTGACATTGTTGCATGATCTTCATCTGGAAGCTGTTCATTATATTTCTTCAGTGAATTGCGAGCATGATTTGAATAATATAAGCCACTACATCAAGAAACTGCCTTATGCATTCCTTTGGTCTCCTTCATTGTTTGTGTTATGCTTTCTACCTGATTATAATTTGATCCTGTATTAACTAGTCGTTTTTCAACTCTTTCCTAGTGTAACATGGACTAGGCTCTCTTGGTTTTTATTTATTTATTTATTTTTGTTATACTGTCAATCCTTATTTCTGTTCGTTACTTTCAGATTGCTCATTCAGCATACATCGATTCACCTCTTGGGCCTGATGCCTTTAATGAATATGAGTCATTGCTTATTCAAGACTATGAAGAGCTCTTGAAAAAATCTGGAAAAAGGGGACTTCACTTTCATCAAGAGAGAGAAGCAGAGGCTTCTGAAAATGATGGTTGGGCAGATCTTGCTTCTGGTGCAAGTTATCAATCTGTTGAAGCTAGCTCCAAAGGAGACATATATGCTGATGATTTGGTCAATGTTACAGGAAAACAAGAGTCCAAAAAGTTGCTCGTTTCTGTTCATCACTTCCCAATGATCTTGTGTCCTCTTTCCCCTCGAGTCTTTGTTTTGCCTTCAGAAGGAACAGTTGCAGAAGCATGCTTGTCAAATGACTCTGATGATTCTGTTAGTCCTGGATTGCCCTCTATTTCTACTGGATTACCTTCTGATGGTGAAGATGTTCCTCCTGGTGCAACACTTACTGCTAATTTCCTTTACCATCTTGCAGCAAAGGTAGGTTTTATTGCCATTATTCTTAATTATTATGTTAATTATGACTCTTTATTTTTTTCATTTATCTAGTTAAATTATGATTGATAGTTGTCTTCTACCATATTACTTGTTCCATCTATGGTTTTTGAAAATGTTCAGATGGATTTGAAGATGGAAATATTTTCTCTAGGAGATACATCAAGACTCATTGGCAAGATGTTGATGGACATGTCAAGTCTGTATGATGTAGGTCGGCGTAATAAAAGATCAGCTGGTTTGTTACTTATTGATCGCACCCTTGATCTTCTTACACCCTGCTGCCATGGTGACTCATTTCTCGATCGACTGTTTTGCTCTTTGCCTCGTAGAGAGAGGATCTCATCTTCTTTACCAGCTAAAAGCTCCCCAGCACCAAAAATAGGTACCCACATTAAAGTTCAACGTGCACCACTTGATATACGGATTCCATTTGGAACTATTTTCAGTACAGATGAACATGCAACGAACAGCACTCAGCTATCTGAAGGAATTGGAGCTTTTATATCAGGCTGGAACGCTGGTGCAATTGTCAACGAATCTTCTGATCATGCCGACAAAATTATCACTAGTGCGTTAGATAATGGATATAGTTTGCTGAGTGGATCATTTCAATCTAATTGTGCCGGAGCAAACTATCTTGAAACCTTGCTTGATAGAAGGGCAAAAGATGGGGCAATTCTAATAAAGAAATGGCTCTTGGAAACTCTGCAGCATGAGAACATAAATGTTAATCTAAAAGGTAGGCCAGGTCTTTTATCTGCTTCAGAGATTCATGCTATGCTTAAAAGACTGGCTCAAAATCAGATGTCTTTAATTCAAAACAAGGGCATCATTCAATTAGTGTTAGCTGCTGTACTTGCCCTAAGTGAGCCTCATAACTCCCACTGGGATGCCTTTGTTAATGCTGAGAAGATATTGTCTATAACTTCTCTAGACACTAGTCAAAGCCTTTCAAGTCAAATTCGTGATTTTATCAATACGAGTGCTTCAGTAAGATCTAATGAACAAGATAGAAGGGTCCGACCATCTCAGAATCTTCTCTCTTTTCAAGATGCACTGCTTCTGTCAATGATCGGGTATATTCTAGCTGGGGAAAGCTTTCCAACATCTGCATCTAGTGGACCTTTTTCTTGGGAAGAGGAGCATTCCCTTAAAGAAGCTATAGTGGATGCAGTTACGGAAAATCCATCATCTGCAAAGCTTCAGTTCCTCCATGGTCTATGTAATGAACTTGAAGCCAAGTTGAATGAGCAGGAAGATTCAGCCAAGCCACCAAAAGTTGATGCCTTTGATGATCAGTGGGGTAGCTGGGATGATGAAGAAGCAGATGATCAAAATGAACAAGCATATGGTGACATGCAGCTTAAACTAGAGTTGCGAGATAGGGTCGATCAACTATTCAAATTCTTTAATAAGTTATCTAGTTTGAAGAGGAGAAACTTAACTCTCCGAGAAGGGTTGGTTGCATCAAGTAAATATGGCAGTGATGCGGACACACGGAAGGGTTTGCTTTATAAGCTTCTAACAACTTTGTTGGCGAAGTATGATGTTCCTGGACTTGAGTACCATTCATCTGCAGTAGGGCGGTTTTTGAAGAGTGGGTTTGGTAGATTTGGCCTTGGACAGGTGGGTCTTTTATTTACACTTATTGAAGTTTTGCCAATAATCTCAGCTGCATTAACATTTAGAATTAATTTTTTTCAGGCTAAACCAAGTTTTGGAGATCAAAGTGTTCTTCTTGTTTTTGTTGTGGGGGGCATTAATAATCTTGAGGTAAATTTCTTTTCTTTACTTCATGTGACCATTTTTTTACTGAAAAAATGTTTTACCGTCCAGTAAATAACATTTCTCTTGAAGTCGGATCCTCATTTGTTTCTCAAGCATGGTAGGTATTCCATACCCTCACTGTTCTTGCAGATTGCATAAAATTGTTGAGGTGCTTTTTAATGAATGGATCGTTCCTATTTTGTTTATATGGACACTGGAGAAAGCATTGCGTGAATTTTTCATCTTACATAGAAGTTGATCTTGTTTGAATATTCAAATTAGTTTTTCAAATTGTAATCTGAAGATGTGTGTTTCACATTAGTCTTTTTGTAATTATCTTGGGCATCGATAGCGCTAATGTCAAGAGATGTGATGTAGCAATTGCAGATGATATGAACCTTCTACTTAACATCAATATTCATCTCAATAGTCGACTTACAACTAATGTCAGTTATGGTTCTTTTGAAGTACATTACCAGACACCACTAATTAACTAACATACTGAATTTTTTACTTATCCAAGATTCGGGAAGCTATGGAAGCAGTTGCAGAATATGGTAGGCCCGACATAGAGCTGATTGTTGGTGGTACAACTTTGCTGACACCAAGTGATATGTTTGATCTTCTCTTGGGCTCTTCCAGCTACATTTGACATTGTCTAAGGGCTTCAAAATTCAAAATTAGAAGTCCATTTCTCTCATTTGAGATGACAAATTCACATGCTAGTCTTCTGGACAAAGGTGTAGGCTGTCATCTCTTAAAGCAGAAGTAGTTGCTGTTCCTTTGACTAATTATACAGAGTAAGCTTCCTTTTTTCTACTAACCTTTGTGCACACCACCTGTAGAAAAGTTTGATGGATATATAATAGGATGATTCCAGAGAGAGTTTTGTTTGTTTAAGTCAAGATTCAGAGAGAAAGATGCCATGGGTATCGAACAAGCTGGCAGAGAAACCTGATTTCAGATAAAGCTGCGGCCATAGAGAACGCTGGTGAGGAAAGAAATCAATGCTGACATTCAGATGTTGGTTTAGTGAAACCCATCTGCAAAGCAAGCTGGCAAAATCATGAACCAAGAAAATTGCTATCCGGTTGGAAACCTTTTTTGTGGGAGCTTGATTGGTTTTTCCTGGTTCTTCATGAATGTAGAGGTTTTGGCACTATCCCTGCTTCATCTAGGATTGCACTAAATGGTGGATTGTGGGAGCTAGTGAGGGATCACCAGACACTTGTATCAACTTCAAGTGCTGTTTATGTCAAATAACCGACTGCATTGTTCAATCTCATGCTTTGAGTTTACTGCTTTTCTTGGTTAGCAGCTTAAAGTCGGTTGTAACTTTTTTATTTCTGTAGAACCATTTGTCTTGAGCCTCATTAGTTTGATTTGTTCTTAATAGATATTTATCATGGGAACTCTGATTTTTTGGGTGGGCTGGCAGTTCTGTTGTATCTGGACAAGTTTATGCCTCCAACTTACTACTCTCTTTCCCAGTTTTGGTAATGATGACAATTTGGCTTGACTTTTACATGGCAATTAATTTATGAATATGATTATTGAAAGACAAAATGAAGGGCATGTCGTAATGTGCATACAACGTGCAAACTAATAGTAAAATACCAAAAAGGAAAAAAATACATATATGTGAACACATGCTACTTCATGAACAATATACCAACAGAGAAGGAAGAAAGCAGCCCAATGAAGAGACATCTCATTTAGTGGATGAGAACCGGGAAGTAGTCAACTCATTTCTCCCTGTTGACTACTAATGCAGAAAGAAAAGAAAAGCCATCACATCAGAAAGATCAATTTAATGCTAATAAGAATTGCAATTACTGAAGGAGGAGCAGCAGGTCATCATCGATTTGAAACCGTCAACTATTGATAGCACTGACGTGCATAACACGTCCCCATTTCTTTGTCTCCACTAGATTGGAGCAGCGAAGAAGGGAAGAAGGCTCGGCGTAGTTGTGGTTTTCCTTACAGAGAAGAGAGCAGAAGCAGGAAGAAGAAGAGATCGAAGTAGGCATCTCGATCGCCATGTACACTCACGGGAAGCATGCCAAGACGGAGTCGGAGACGTCGAGCATCTCGCTGTCGTCCCCTCCTCCCTCCCCTCCCCGGCCCGCCTACTACGTCCAGAGCCCACTGGAATACGGCGACAGGGCGACGGCCACATCGTACCACTCCACACCGGCGCGCCCCCCGACCCACAACCACCATTCCCGGGATTCCTTCACCGCCCGCCTCTCGTCGACGCCCGGCACCAGGAAGGTCTCCCTCAACTACGGCGTGACGGGCGCTGATCGCCACCGGGACGACATGCCATGGCGGGACACCGCGGCGATCGAGGAGGAAAGCCTGCTCCGCGACGGCGAGCAAGAAGAGAAGCGCCTTCCCCGTAGATTCTACGTCCTCGCGTTCGTTGCGGTGTTCCTCGTCCTCTTCTTCCTCTTCGCGCTGGTCCTGTGGGGCGCCAGTCACCACCAGAGCCCGCAGGTCACCATGAACGTAATCTCCTCGCCTCTTCGCCCCGTTCTATGCTTCCAAGCATTTCATCGAACACAACCATAGGTTAATAACGGAGCGACTCCGAGTTGTCACAGAGCATCACGTTCGAGGATTTCTACGTCCAAGCCGGCACCGATTCCTCCCTCGTGCCCACCGATCTGCTGACTCTGAACTCGACGGTGAAGCTCACCTACCGCAACACCGGGAGCTTCTTCGGCGTGCACGTGACCTCGACGCCGGTGCTGCTCGACTACTACCAGCTCGCGATCGCCAGCGGCAGCGTGAGCACGCATCATCATCTCTGCGACTTGATCTGTGGATGTCGTGGTTGACTCGGAGTTGCTCGTTTTGCAGATGGATTACTTCTACCAATCCCGGAAGAGTCAGAGGAACCTCCATGTGGCGGTGATGAGCAGCAAGCTCCCACTCTACGGCGGCGGGTCGGGTCTCAGCGGCCGACCAAATGGTCCACCAGTGAACCTGACCCTCAGCTTCACCGTCAGGTCAAGGGCATACGTGCTGGGAAAACTGGTGAAACCCAAGTTCTACAGCCATGTCCGGTGTGCTATTGTGATGGACCGGACCAGGTTGGACACGCCTGTGTCTCTCAAGAACTCATGCCAGTACAGTTGAAAGCACACAGCAAGCTCGAGATAAATGTGTATTGGAGGAAGAAGAAGGATTGGATTCATTCTCTTTTGTTCTTACATGGGTTATAGATCTTTGAATACATTTTGTATACGATTCTGTGTTCTTCTTCTAATAAAGAAAGCTTTTTTTCTGAAACAAAAATGTCAGCTATATGTACATGCCATCCTCAATTCATCTGCTGCATATTGTTGTAGAGAGTTGATGCAGAAATGTCAAAGAAGACTCATTCAACTAAGTAGCTCGATTGCTTTGAAACACTCCTCTTTTGATGCTTTTCTTCCACATGAGGAGTGGTTAGCACGATTTGGAGGAAGTCAATTTACCACTTAAATAGATGTTTAGGTGCAACTGCATGTCTACGCATTGGTTGCGTGCAACTTTGTCTAAAAGATGTACTATGACCAATACATATCATGACCGACACTTGATATCGAATTAAAGAAGAATATATGAATTTAGAATCATTAATGACTGAAATATCAAGATTGAATGCACAATAAAAAGATTGGATAACTCATCATCACTATCTTCAATCCTAATTCTCGCGGGCATACCTCCGATTCTTGCGATCATCAGTCAGTCGTATTATAAAAGCTCTAAGGCACATTGTCATTTAGCATCTTTAGCATCTGAGCTGATGTAAGCTAATATGATCTAATCAAACTCTCTCTAGATTCTTGCGATCATCAGTCAGTCGTATTATAATATGATCTAATCAAATACTTAATAGTCATTTGAACCGATTTATTGACTTAAATATCGAAGAAGTTTTGTCGGACAATCGTGGATAAAATTCTAAACAAGATGTTTGATGTAATACTTATGTATATCCTGTGTCTTTTAGTTTATTCATATTTTGCACAGCATGTAGAGGGATAGTCGAAGATTTAACAGTCTTATTTTATTTGGGTTTGTTGGTCGTTTAAGGTTTGTAAATAAAGATTGTGTCATGTGGATACATATAAGAGATATTCGATCTGTAGTGGATTATTTTGACCCTTTGTTGTGTAACTGTTCAGAGTTTGTAAAATCTGTTTGTAATTTGCATTAACTATTAAGTGTTTTCTGAAATATTTTCTTATGGATCTTAAGTGAGGCACTTTCTCTAACCCGTTTTCTCTTTTGTAGGTCCTAAGGGACCATGGGAGTTTTCGGGGAGGTTGACCTTTGCGGACAGACACGTAAGGGTGTCGCACGACTTAGACAAAACCAGCTAAGTCTGTGACAGATGATATTAGAGCGGGACAAGCACTTATAGAAATACTTGACATGCAAATGTGAGGGACCTAGCGGAGTTGCGTTAGAGCAGCCAACATGCATGATCGTTTAGGGGAAAACATGTATGAAGATGTAGGGAAAATGAGTCACTTAAAGAATCAGACATCTGAGATTGACATTCAGAGGAATGACCAACCCTTCGCGCAAGAGGCACCATAAGAACAAGCAAGTTGGAAAGAATGTGTAGCGCATAAAGGTTGAGATGATTGAGTTTGAGCTACGGTTCGACGTTGACAGCCATACTTGATGGTGCTTAAGGCAAGTTAGACACTTAGTAAAAGATAAGACCATGTAAGGTGGACTGGGTTGCTCGGCGATCGAAAGAGTTGTGCAAAGCTCACAAAGGTGAGGAAAATTGCTAACTCAAAGAATTCGGTACTCATGCAAGGGTTTATATGCGGACGATGGAATGTTCGTGGCCATCCCAAGACGATCGAAACTTGACTCCATGGAGCATTAGAACTTTCTCTTCAGCATAAGAATGATATGTCCGTAGAAGGCTGAAGTGTGCAGCGAATTCAGCATGTTGCTAGGCCTTGAGTGGTGCAGTGGTGGTTGTATTAATGTGGAGTCATAATCTAGCAAGTGCATTTGCAGGAGGCAGAACAATGTACAATTTGTTCAGCAAGTCGGAGTAGTCCAAGGGGATTGTGGTCTTCAAATCTTTTAAAGAGAAGGAAGCAAAGAGAGATATTACTCTAACGAAACATATATCCAGGAGGAATAGGTCTCGGTTCTCCAGAGGGAGAATCATATGCAACAGACTGCATATGTCGAGGGGTACCTAAAAATAATAATAACTCCATGATGCTCAACGGACCGAGCGAGCGACGAGGAGTCATCACATGATTTTGCTTGAGAGAATGCATTGGTAGATATATTACAAGATCAAGTAGGGGAGCGACCCAAAGTAATATAAATGAAGGCACACTTGGAGTCGATATGGAGATCAGACTCAATAGTAGGCTGACCTATGGAATGGTGGGTGCGAAGTTCACCATTAACTCAATGTAAAACGAGAAGTAAAGCAACTTGGGTATAACTTGACGAAGTGTGCTAGTCATAGGTGCCCAACAAGCCAATAACGTGAGTGATGACACGTTTGACTTGATACAGAATATTTTTACTTATTATATTTTGGCACATATCACTTTATAACTATTACATATATATATATATATATATATATATATATATATATATATATATATATATATATATATATATATATATATATATATATATATATATATATATATATATATATATATAGTGATGTCCTTGGATTTATGCAATGTGAATCGGATCATGATGAAATCACGATAATGAGATCGATTCACCTTTAAACATATATCCTAAATAATCCCGGTCATAGGTTACTCGAGAGGGACATCGTGATAACCGGACAGACTGGTGTGTTGTATACCCGTCCATATGATGGATGCAGCTGGTCTCATAGCTACTCGTGTAGGGACACTAGGGATACAGTACAGGTGCTCATTGAAGAATGAGTTCACTAATGGATCCGCTTACGGAATGCTGGATAGTTGATGATGCCTTATTGTCAAACAGCGATTCCGTAGCCATAGTGGTGTATTTGATCCTTAGACTTGAGACACCAAGGATGTCCTGTATGAGTGCTCCACTCTTTGATACTAGACTTATAGGTTTGGTTGTCCCATATCTAGTATAGTTGGTCATTGGGAGTAGTAGTCGATCTTACGAGGGCTATTGAGTGTCGATAGAGGATCATTCACTCTCGGTGTCATGAGAGGAATATCTCATGTATTCTTTCTCAGATAAATCCCTAGCCAAGGTCATTCGGGTTGAGAGAGAAAGAGTTCTCCGAAAGAATCCGATTAGAGCAAGACTCGAGTAGAAATCGTATGGGTCTGACAGCACCATGCTCGATATACGGTCTCTAGGATATTAGATGGATGATGAACTATAAGTACACGGTAACTAAGGACAGATATGTCCAATGGATTGGATTCTCCTGTATCGTTTGGGGACTACGGCATAGTGGCCTAGTACGTCCGTAGTCGATGAGTTAAGTGAATTATTACAGAGATAATAATTCACTGAGTTAGAAGGAGTTCTGACAGGTATGACTCACGGCCTGCTCGATATTGAGCCTAGAGGGTCACACACATATGGTAGGCATTGCGATGAGTAAAGGTTCGGATATGAGATATCCGACGGAGACCTTGTCTTATTGGATGCAAATCCAATACCCACTAGGGGAGGATCTATTAGGGTTTGATAGGAGACCTCTATAAATATGAGGGATTCAGAGCCTCATAGGCTAGAGCCTTTGATTGCCTCTCCTATTCTCCTCTCCCTCTCCACATCAGAACAAGCTTAGAGTTTTGAGGAGTGTCGTTGCAGCCCTGTTGTGTGGATCACCGCTAGAGAGGAGGACGCTTGACCTCTTTCACCCTCTCCTAAGGATCTACAAGGAAACATGGATATATGATCTCCCTATGTAACACAATCTACTCTATACGCAGTTTTAAGTTTTGTGGATTTTGCGCACCAATTTTCGCACGATGACGAACATCTCTTTGGGAATCGGGGATTTTATTTTCTTGTTCTTCCGCTACGCATGTGATGTCGCCCCCCAAGATTTCCCAACAAAGTGCCCAAGTCGTATAAAGAGAGCCAGCATAGAAGAGAGAATATGGAGCGGAGGCATAGAGCTTTCATTGGACAGATGCCAAGGACATGAACTCTTATAGAGGCAAGAGCGGGATCATGTCGTTCTATGGGTCCATTATTCTAATGGAGCGAACTCATCTTGCATGGTGCCAAAGATGAAGGGAGCTTCTCGACACATGCACCTTATCTTGAAGAAGTATTTGATAAAGGAACTAAGGAGACTTAACTTACAGAGGTAAAGTTGGGTTCAGAAGGCCTTCGCACGAGGCAAGAGGACACAAAGGTAGGTACTCTTGAAGAATGTGCCACAGTGCTACGATTCAAGTTACAATGAAGGAAGTGGTGTGTAATGGAGATTGTGCTAGTAGGGGCAAAGGCCCAGGATCGAAACAATGGTACACTAATTTTACCGAAGTCGGTAGATTTCGAGAGTTATTAGGCGACGGACTGTCCTAGAGCAGTACTTTGTTCAAGTGTGACCCGAGAGGGGGGAGGGACGAAGGTCAATTATCAATGGAGCAAACACAATTGAAGGTGAAAGATGCCTTATGATATGTTGGCAGAGGCCACACATGGAGGGATCACAAACCGAGTTCATCCCACAAGGATCGGAATGCAATGAAGATGTCACTAGGAGGCGACTTGATGTAGCAGATCATGGTGGAATAGTTCATGGCAATACAATACATATGAATATAGTCCCGTGAAGGACTATATCATATAGAGATATAATCGAGAGCTATTGGGAGCTCCACTTCGGTGAACAAAATGATGACAAGAAGGACCATTGATTCAAGGATTAAAAGCCCTGGTACCGTAGAGGCGGGTCTTCTATGCATGCATTGAATTTTATATCGGAAGAAAGCCTTGGTCATCAGTATATAGGTGCTGTATACCACCGAGGAAAAAGTTCGAATGCAAGTACTATTGAGTCCCATTGGAGGGACTTAATCATATAGAGATATGATCGAAGCAGTTGGAGAGTTGGACTGCTCCAGAGTCTATATTTGCTTAAGGAAGCCCAACAAGTCAAGGACAAGATTGAGTAAGCGAACATTGCTACCAAAGAAGCTAAGAAGAACATAATCGGTGCAAACCCTACAACATGATGATAGAGGTCATACGTGGGAGTTGCAGTTTGTCTTTCCATCAACCAAGGAGAACTACTTAGAGAATACAGAGGTGTTGAAGCAAGAGGTTGAAAGGGGCGAGGAAACAACTATAAATCTAGGGGGACTTAGCTACCAAAAACAAAATATCGGTTAGAATAGAAGTGGACTCAAATGAGTGCCACAAAGGCAGATTTACTGATCATGAAGAAAAGGGATGTAAATACGAAATGATGGATAATAGGGCCATGAGCATGGTAGCGCCATGGTACCGCAAAGGCGGGACTTCCGTGAAGTCATCCATCCCTTGCTCTCATGGAGGGAGAGTGCTTGGTCGTAAAAGGGGTCGAGGAGGTGGAGCATGCAGAGGAAAACTTCAAGTATCGAGACAAGACCTAAAGAACTTTGTAAGACCGGTGTCAACGAGCTTCTCATCAAGATAGCCGAAAGTGAAGGACTTCGGGTCATGCAAGAGTGCACGATCAAGAAACGAAGCAAGCGGTATGCGGTGCTATATCTTTGCTACTCAATGGAGTATGCGGTAGGGTTGATGGAGAAGACGGTATAATCTCAGAGGTGACCAAAACTATTAGCTACTTACTCTAAGTTGGGATGAAAACTTTCTGCATTTTAGAAGTTCGATGGTATTGAGAAGGCGAATCACAGTAGCTAACTCAACGCAAGGAGTGCAAACACTTCGAGTGCTTTAGAAGTGTGAGCAAAGAGCAGACGAATGTTAGTAACTAGCTCGATATATGAAGTATAACTCTCGAGGAGGTGGGCGAAGTCAAGTAACCATTGTCTTCTCAACTCTTAAAAGAATGAGCAAAACTGAGTACCCCAATTCTCTTATCTATCCAATAGAAGAGCTCTGCACAAGTGCAAAGACCCGTCGAAGATAATGAAAGATAATAGTTGTCAAATCCTCACCAATGATGATCAGTGCTACTGAGAGTAGATTATCCACTTCATTTCCCAACAGAATGTTAATCGAAAGCGGAAGTGATACAAATCTACTTGGAAGTAATAACTAAGTGAAAGAAGAGTCGATGGGCAAATTTTGTGAAAGAATGACCTAAAACTTCAAAAGTTTACGAGGCGATGCTCGTTAAAGCTCCAACAAGCATCCACCCAATTCAAGTAGCATGAAGCATTTGAGAGATTAACGTATAGTAAGGATAGTCTTTTCCTTCATCTGATGGATCCGTAGGAACCAACAGGGATTAACACAACTCAGCCAACTACACACTAGAGTCAGAGTCATTGGTAAGTTGAAGCAGTATGATGGATCATAAGTTTGACTACTCAATAATAGTAGTAGAGAGTAACTGAGAGCCAAGAGACACATTGTAGCTGGAGCAAATGATTGAAGGCTTAACAAAGGCGATGAGTTGCAATGTCGGCAAAGGCTGAGGACGTCGAAGGAATAAGTAGAGGAGAATGTCACAGACAAAATTTTAAATAGGATGTTTGATGTAATACTTATGTATGTCTATGTCATTTGATTTGTTCATGCTTTACACGACATGTAAAGGGACGGTCGAAGGCTTAACAGTCCCATTTTAATTGGGTTTGGTGGCCGTTTTAGACTTATAAATAAAGATTATGTCATGTGGACACTTGTGAGAGATATTCGGTATATAGTGGATCATTTTGACCCTCTATTATGAAACCATTCAAAGCTTGTAAAATATATTTATAATTTAGATTGTCTATGAAGTGTTTTTTGAAATGTTTGCTTGTGAATCCCGAGTGAGACATTTTTTCTAACTTATTTTCTCTTTTGTATGTCCTAAGGGACTATGGGAGATTTCAGAAAGGTTGACCTTTGCGGACGAACATGCAAGAGTACTGCCTGACTTAGACAAAACCGACTAAATCCGTAATAGGACACACTTTGATATAATCTTTAAGATCTTGACATATGGATTCAGTATTTTTACCTTTCGTTTGTCTATCACATACTTGGATCGAATTTGAGTCATTTTTAGATTATATAAATAATTAGAATACTAAGGAATAATAACATTATATATATATATATATATATATATATATATATATTAGTCAAAAGTAATAGAATTATACAAATTCTGAATCTGCTACTTAATACAAAAATTGAAAAAAAAAGCTATAATCACAGGGAGAACAGAATCAATTATAGAGAAAAAGTATGCCAAAGAAACACAATAATAATAAGAGCTAATGTTCCTACTAGTTGAATTTTTTGTCATTATTGAGCTCTATATAACATAATATCCCTAATTAAATTAAGAGCATCCGTATCTTTATTTATAGTTTTTAGTAAATTTTTAATAAGTAAAATAATATGGAATCAGAATACAAAAACACCAAAACTAAAGATATCATTTTCAGTCCAATAATTAGCATGTGATTCTGGTAAAATGCTGTGGCAAGCTTCAAGTATGGAAACTCCAAAAAGTGCATCCACAACATCAAAGTTCCTTCTATTTGATGTTGGTAGTGACATCAATTTCTTGTACTTAATATCTAGTTATATAGCTGTTGGACATAAGAATAGTATTTATGGTATCTGAACCATTGGACATCAGTTCATGCAGTTAACATCATTCCAATCCAAACACTTTCACAAAGACAAATTTCAGAGTAATGACCATCATTATGATTCTTCTGTTCTCATATTATAGAATGATCTCTGATTTGAATCTTTCATGAATTGTTCTGATTCATGAACTAATAATAGAATGATATTATTTCATGTAGTATTATTGCACATTCCATTGCTTTCTTATGAGAACAGATTCATACAGAGAATAATCATTCTTCTTGCGCAAACAATGATCAATTGATTCACAAAGATAAGTTCATTCTTTTTACTGTATGATCTGTCGAAATCTATTGTTGTTGGAAGTTAGGCGTCGTCCTCAATCAAGCTTGAATCTGAAGCAAGTAACAATTAATTGGGGACAAAATCCTCATCATCACTAAGAACATCAACACTTTGGTGTCAGCTTCTCACAAGATCCAAAACACATCTATTCCTTGAGGAGGAATAAGCTTGCTTTAATCCAAAGGTGATGCAGATCTGAACATATCTAATGCCCAAAGTGAATGCATATTTGTGCTTTTTAGATAAGATGTGATAACATCTTCCATTGAAGACTATCAAGCTGCAATTTTCTTTTGTGCATATCATCCAGGACCTCTGCAGCAGCGGGCATCTCTGAGCAAATCTTCAAATATCTTCTTACAGAGATACATTGCCTTTGGATTAGGATGAACTGATGTAAGAGTTTGATTCTATAGCTAAGAATAGCAACAAAGATGAGCATTCTGTACTCAGTTGTGATCTTGCAAATCTACAATTCTGTGCCAGAAATAGATTGACAGCAAACACATTCATTTGGTATCTCAAAATCTTGTCACTGTCACTTCCCTATCCAACCATGAAGAGCATTTCTTTCAGCAAAAGCTTATTCCATCACAGAATAATTCGAGTGTGAGCTTTTGTCAACAAGGATCTCATCCCCCATATTGGAGAAGGCAGAACCACTGCTTTTGTGCTGGCATTGGCTTCTATCAGTATCCTATCCTTCCATCAGCTCAAGCCAAATGCTTGAAAGAAACATATTCTTCTTACATAGGGAAAGAAAAAACATATCCCATATTGATCTTTGAATGGTGACAGAATTCCTCTTCTTCCTGATCTCCTCAAAGTAATGCTTCTTAGCTTTGGGATTCTTTGAGCCAGTTGCTCAGTGTCCATATGTACTGACAGCATTAGAGTGCATTCAGCCAAATTGCTCAGTGGCAATTTTAATTGATTGTGTCACATTTTATTCTCCACAAAAAAGAAAAAAAAATAGTTTTGTATGTTTTTTTGTCCTCTTAATTATATTTTTTAAGTGTTAAAAATAGAAAGAATAAAAAGGAAAATGAAAGGAGAAGTCGACAGTTAATACTGTTGGCGACGGGAAGTGGCGAAGAGGTGACTGTTTCGCTCCACCACCAGCTTAAGTATCTTATCGTGATTCCTTCCTTCGCGGATAAGGCCCGATCACAGCCGTCCGTTGTGTGAATAACCAGCGAAGAGGGAGAGGGGAGAACAGAGAGCGAGGTTGGATCGGAGAGTCTCGATCGAGATGGCGCATGCAAGGCGGCAGACGGGGACGGTGATCTGGTTCAGCGGCGCCAAGGGCTTTGGCTTCATCGCGCCAGACGGCGGCGGCGAGGATCTCTTCGTCCACCAGAGCGCCATCCGGGCCGAGGGATTCCGGGCGTTGTCGGAGGGTGACGCCGTCGAGTTCTCCGTGGATCAGGCCGATGACGGCCGGAGCAAGGCCGTGGACGTCACCGGGCCCAATGGGGCGGCCATCTTCCTCGGCGGCGGCGGAAGGGGTGGTTCCGGCGGCAGGGGTAGGGCCGGGGGCGGCGGGTATGGGTATGGAGGTGGCTATGGGGGTGGTGGGTATGGGAGAGGGTGGAGGAGTGGTGGAAGAGGTGGAAGGATGGGCGGCGGCGGCGGTGGTTATGGTGGGGCCGGTGGTGGCGGATATGGTGGTGGTGGTGGTGGTGTTGGGCCTTGTTACAACTGCGGGAGAAATGGGCATCTAGCTAGGGATTGCAGACAAGGAGTAAGTGGTGGAGGAGGCGGTGGAGGGGGAGGGAAGTACGGCGGTTATGGTGGTGGTGGTGGTGCTGCTGCTGGTGGAGGAGGAGGTGGATGTTACAATTGTGGAGAGCATGGCCATTTTGCAAGGGATTGCCCCAACGTCAATTGATGGATAGCTTCATGCACCCACAAAAAAGGGAAAAATAAGAAAAAGAATGGTTCTTGTTCTCCTAATTGATGGTATGTTTTCCCTTTCTTTTTCTGGTGAACTTTTTTTTGAGTTTTGCTGATATTGATCCGTAATGATGTCCATTTCTTGTTTTGATTTAACTATAAATTCACATCGTATGTATCTTCAATCATGTGATTAATGAAGTTATTGTTCTTATTAACCGAGCTTCCCCAATTGATCTCCAACTTTATGTGATGTTTTGCTTTGTGTACAAGTCGAAAGATTCGGTACAGGCAATTGCCTGTTCTGACATATAGTGGCATGCAGCTTACCATATAATTTTGCCTGCTCTGACTGTTGTCCGTTGTTGCCTGCTTAGAGAAAGGAGGATTAGCAGTAGATGGTGAAGAGGTCACGCAATGTGAAGAAAGAGAAGAAAAGTAGAGAGTAAAAGAAGAGATGAGGATGGAAGCAATCAGAAGAAAGGAAAAGTGTGTGACACTGAAAATAGTTATAACTTTATTAAGTTCTTTTAGATCTTTAGATGTCATGCCTAACAGTATGATTCTTATTGCACTTCACACTCCAGATCTGAGCCCCAGCAACATAAATTTGGGCTTTATATGTCATATGAAGAACTTTTGTATCTGCAAACTTTATACTTTTACTATCTACTACTACTACTACTACAATAATCACTTGTTGCTAATGTAGTATTACTATTCTATTGTGCAAGAATTCCTTTCATAGGTTTCACAACTGGAGGTGTCATAGCTGCAAGTGTTCTATTCTACACCTGCTTTTGTGTTTAACCATGCATTAGAGTTTCTGTCAGCCTGAGATATCAACTAGGCAACTTATTTTGGAGCACTTCTTTATCTTTTGGGCTCTACAACAGCATTAGATTCGCCTTTAATTGCATTGTCCTCTAGCAGAAACATATTATCATGACTGTTGAAAACTCCATTTCTTTTTTACATTTTTCATCTAAAAAATGAGTATCCAGATTTTGATAATAGTACAGAACCATCCAATATATCAGATAATAGCTTTCTTCATGTTTTGTGCTTGTTTAGAAGCATGGTCCATATTGTTGTCAGATATCTTTTCTATAAATATAACATTTTGTTTATATATGTGTTTTCTTCTTTTTCCATCTGACATCTCTTCTCCAGTTCCTTGCTAGAATATTGTTGGTCCTACAACGAAAAATGTAAGGTTTTCATGTTAAATTGCATCTTTCAGATGCTACTTAAATGCCAAAATGCATGTTGATCACTAACCATGCATGCATATGTCATACTTATACCTTAGAGAATCCATCAAGTAATTTTTAACTTAATGAGAATTTATTGTCATGGAAAGAAACTTTATGCTGCAGCTTGTGACCACAGAACCATATTTGTTGTCCAAACTATACGATTTGGTGCATCATGGCCTCATGGATGCCCAGAGTATAAATTGCTGAAAGTACTGTTGGGCTAAATATTTTCTTTCCTGTGGCTTATTTAAAGTGATCCTCCAATTGCAACAGGAAATGATGACAAGTAGCATTAAACTAAAACATAAATGTTTCCAGAATGAACTGGCAAATTATTCGATGCCGTTGCTTCTGTGAAACTTACCCCACAAACACTGGTAAGAGAATATGAAGTCTGATAGCTTAATCAACATATAAGCTTCTCCTCTCTGTCTTCCCTTGATGATTAAAGGGGAAGCCAAGAAATACTTACTCTGATCCATATCCAGCTGAAGGGAATAATTTGTGTGCAGTAACTTGTGCTTATATATACAGTGGAGAAACTGTGGATTGCCCTTTCTATGCTGTAAGGAACATCTTCCAAGCAGAAGCTTTGGTTAAGAGATCATGCTGAAGAATATGGCCTTAACCTCAAAAGGCTACTCAATATATTTTTATTCTTTATGGATTATATAAATTTCAAGTAACTATTCTGTTTTATATGTTATTAGCTGCAAGATTGAAGACTTCTTGTTTGGTATTTTGGTGGTGTTGACTGCAACATTATTGTCTTCCTTTATATGAAATGAAGACAGAAATGGGGTAAAGACTGGATCTTTGGTTGCCGGTTCAGCTCGAGGTATCTCTTCTTCCTTCGGCTCGAAATCAAACAGAAAGGGTAAAGGGAATCAAGACAATTGGTAGAACAGGTCAAACTCTGTGAGAGGAAAAAAGATGGCTACACAATACTTGATGAGAAATCAAGTTCTCTTGTGTTTTTTACTTTGATAATGCAATATACTTTGATGGTCACTGAGATGAATTCATCTTTTGATTAAAGAGTTTGGAATTTGCATCAGGGGACAAAGTTGAGTATCTTTCTTTGAAGAAGTCATTGATAAACCTTTATGCTTTCGAGTCCCTCAGCCTCTATCTGCATCATAATGGGTGTACACAGAGACAAAGATTCCATGCGCAACTATACATTTCTTTGCTTTGCATCACATCAGGCATAAAATATTTGTGAGATTCGGCACTATGACTTAAAGATGAGATTTAGTGCTATTGAGTTTGGGTTGTGCGGATTTGAATCCAACAATAGGTTAAATAGATTAATTAGATTGAAAATTGTAATTGTTCAAACCTAATTTTGGAGATAATTATATAAAATATGATTTTTTTTGCTTTTTTATTGATATTATTGACCGGAAAACCAACGCATGCAATTTTCTCAAGGCGGATGACTTATAACGGTATGTAATTTTCAATATAAACACTATACCGGTTTTCTGTATATTATAACGGTTCTGAGCAATTGTATAAAGGGATCCGTGGTTCATGCCCCCCGACCTCGTTCCAGATTGTGCTCTCTCTCTCTCTCTCTCTCTCTCTCTCTCTCTCTGGGGCGATTCTTCATCGCAGCGTGAGAGATGGCGGCGGCGACGGCAGCAGGAGGTGGTGGGAAGGTCTCGTTCAAGGTGATCCTGACATCCGATCCGAAGCTACCCTACAAAGTGTAAGCCCCGTTTTCGCTTTCCAACTGTCGTCGCCCTCTTTCGATTCCTAGGTTGTTCTCCGCTAATCTGTCGATCGGATTTCAGTTTCAACGTACCTGAGGCGGCGCCCTTCACTGCGGTGCTAAAGTTTGCGGCAGAGGAGTTCAAGGTCCCTCCTCAGACCAGCGCCATCATCACCAATGGTAAATTCTTGTAGATTGTGATTCTAATCCTAGGTTGAAGAAACAGGTTGAATTTTGGCAGGCTTTGATGATTGTGTGAGAATCGTTAGATCTGAAGGTTCCCTTTCGTGTTTTCCAAGTGATTTGTCTATTAAGTTTCGGCACAGTTGCGGCCTTAATGCGAAATTAGACTTTAAGTGGAAGTGCTTTGTGTAGATTTCTACATTAAAGAGTTCTTTTTGTGGATGCTAAACAAAATGAAATATAGCTGTGGAGAATTTCTGTTCAGCTTTTTCTTCCGCTGCAATATAATGGATTGGAAATATTTTCTTTGGTAGATGTAAATGAAACCCGCACAGTTTCTAGCTTCATGTCGACAATAATAGTACTACATTTTTCATAGGATTTATCTGTGCAGCACGTGAAATTCATGAACTTTTTCCCCTTTGCAGATGGTGTGGGAATTAACCCGCAACAAAGTGCTGGTATGTTGTGACCATCTTGACCTTTCCTTATCTGTCGATAGCTTATGTTTCCTTCACGGTTGTGCAATTTTTTGTGACACTTTCACCTTGGCCAATGATAGTTGAAAATTAGCTTTTCATATTTTTTGTTGAAATCCGGCTTCAGGCTTGCCCATATATCAGTGTTTTACTTGTAGTCAAAGAATGATAATTTTAATGTTAGGAAGTATTTTGAGGTAATGATTCTTAGAATGCAAGAAGTGATACAAACAACGATGAATTATATCTTTTGGTTCTTTCTAGTTTGGACAGGTTTAGGATATTAAAGTTGGTTTACATATTGTCACATCTGAGATCTTGCAAAAATAGCAAGGTATCTGTGTTGTTGAAGGTTTAAGTAGGCAGTTAAAGTGTATTTTTACTCCTAATCGTATATATATCAAAATTATGTTAGCTTGCATAATTATTGAGTTTAGTGGTGGATTAGATTGACAGTTCTATGTCTTGTAATGGCAATCCAAAATAAGGGAGAGAGCTTGATGATATTTGATCCATTGATCTTTACTTTGTACTTTCGACTAGTACATCAGTTGGATGATGGATGTTACTATAGGGAGGACAAAGAAAATAACTATCGAGGAGCTTCAAGACAATTGGTCAATATTCTCTATAAAGAGTCGAAATTGCAAAAGTAAATAAATGACCCAGCTCCTTTTAATAGTCTTTGTGCTAAGATGAACATATAGAAGATATGATATTTGATACTACTTGTTTACTTGGCCAATTTGTGTTAATCTTGTTTTCAGTTCACACTTTCAAGTAATTCACAACAAAGGCCAATCTACATATACCTTCATAATTTGTCCTTTTAGTCTGCAGGGAAAATTATTTATTTGTTTCAAAAAAATATAAAAAATAACAAGTTATCAAATGGGCAGACCATTAAAGTTTCATTGTGATGGCATAGTTCACAAGATCAGTTTCATTATTGGAGTTGGTTAACGATGATTTGAGAAGAGATATTATAAACAGTCATTTCCCTGTACATGAACACTATTGTGAGTTTTAGTTGTTCATTTGTTCGAACTGATTATTTTATTTAGAGTTAATTTGTTTGCAACTTGTATGCGGAAGGACACATGACTAGACCTTTCAAAAGAACCTGCAAGGATTATTCTACCGATCAAAGCTAAATAAGCAGCATTAGTTTTATTTTCTCTGCTCAATACCATCCTGATTAGTTCATTTCTTTTAGTATATGGAATATGGAACGTTGTTCTAGAGAGTGTAGGATTGAGGCAATGTAATTGCTCAACTCGTGTGCAGACAAATAACTGACACTTGATTGGTAGTCTAAGCATGTGAGGAATCGAGACCGAGGAATTGGCACTTGAAAGTGATCTTTTCTTAAATATAAAGGTTGCTGTTACTTGATTTGTTGAACTGTTCCAGCGTCACTCGCTGACCCTTCAAAGAGGATCACATCGCCATTTGGCTCTGCAACCTCTCTTGAAGTTGTTCTTTTCCTTTTTTTGCTCCCAGAAGCTTGATTTTTCTCGTCACTTGTCATCATAATTGGCATTTCCTGATTCACACAAGAAATGTGATTTTGGGACATCAGATCATTATACACATCTGCTATTCGATATGCTTTATGCAGGTAACGTGTTTCTGAAGCATGGCTCAGAGTTGCGTCTCATACCTCGCGACAGAGTTGGAGGGAGCGTATCAGATGGTTACTGCTACTAATTTTTCAGCACTTTGGAGTCTGCCTCTGCGACTACGAGAGGTTAAAACTATATCCTGGAACTATGGTTACTGCTCTGTAAAATCTATCGTAGAACGATTTCCAATATTTATGTATTGGATTATGGTAAGAGTAGAAAATGCAACATGAGCCTAATAAAAATAACTCTTTACCTGATCTGTTTGATTGATATATTTTTGAACAGTAGTCAGAGCTCCATAGGTAAGCAATCCTTTTCTTGTCCTTACTACTGCAACGTGCTGCTAGTCAACATTATGGCTACTCTTTATAATTTTATTTTTATTGAAGTATTATTTCTTTTTGGTAACATCTGCATATTTTCAGTTTCATTATAATATTTTTCCACGTTTATCCCTATCTTGCATAATATTATTCTATTTAATGAGTGTTTATAATAGCCAGCTTCACCCACCTGCACAGGTTGATCTCCTTCCTATTAATCATCTCGATAGGCACAACTTGCATTCTGAAGTTAACAATTACTCTTTTGGTTTTTGTGATTTAGAAGAAGAAATAATAATAATATCTACTTCATATAAAATAATAATAATAATAATAATAATAATAGTTTCCATGACATCGTCCACGTACGATCATGCATGTGCATGACCTGTCGGCAATGGTACGGCCATCTTGGCTGACGTAAGTCTGGGGGTTCAGTTACCCAAATTCCGACCCATGTGAGGCCTCTCTCACACACAAACCTGGCCATGTGGAGCCCATGGGTTACATCAGGGTTAATTGATTTTCCTCGATTAATAATAAGAGCCTTATTTTAGCGTGCTCTGATGTCATGCTGAGACTTGAAATTATATAGTAGTCCAGTCCACAAGCATAAGAATCAATATCGAGATCATCGGGTCCCCGTCGGCCCGGACAAGTCGTGGATTGATGCTTTAACAACCGTGCGTAATCAGCCCATCATGTGGGCTATCCTTCGTCAATCGCCGTCACTATCGCTCCATCACGAACGATTCATCGCTTCCACGTGTCTTATCCACTCGTTTTCAAGGAAGATATTTCGTGACGCCACGAATTGATCGGTCTACGAAATGAGATATGGACCAACGTATGGGTCCCGCACCGTTTTGCCCAACCACAAGTTTGGTAGGCGACTTGAGTCGACTAATG
Source organism: Musa acuminata AAA Group (assembly GCF_036884655.1). NCBI lineage: Eukaryota > Viridiplantae > Streptophyta > Magnoliopsida > Zingiberales > Musaceae > Musa > Musa acuminata. The sequence continues at coordinate 21,757,525 of NC_088336.1, forward strand.
CTGCTCGTGTAAAAAGGCGGCGGACGAGTCGCGTCTTGTCCGAGCTCAGCCGCTATTTTGTACTGCTACTACCCGTCTTCCCTCTCGCGTCGTTCGCTTTTCCCCTGTTATGAGTCGAAGGCAAGTCTTTGGGATAAATATGTCCAAAGTATTCCTAGCACCGCGTTCCTTTGTCCTCACGCTTTCTTCTTCCTCCTCCTCTTCTGGATCCTCTTCTTTAGAGCTTTCGAAGAACTCGTGATCCTTCACCTCCGATCGACCAGAAAAAAGGCGTCTTCTTTCGTGTTCCTAGGGTCTGACCTTGGCGGGAGAGATAATGGAGAAGTACGAGCTGGTGAAGGATATCGGGTCGGGCAACTTCGGCGTGGCGCGGTTGATGAGGGACAAGGTGACGGGAGAGCTCGTCGCCATGAAGTACATCCCCAGAGGCCAAAAGGTCCGGTTTTTCTTCTCTTTAATCCCCTGCTTTTGGTGGTGGATGTCGTCTCACTTTGGGTCTCGCAGATCAACGAGAACGTCGCGAGAGAGATCATTAACCAGCGGTCGCTTTGCCATCCCAATATCATCCGATTCAAAGAGGTAAATGTGTCGGCATTAGCAAGTCCCTAAAATTGCCTCTGCTTAGCCTTTCATATCTCTGTTTCACGACCAAAAAAGGGTTCGTTTTTGCTTGTCCTGACCGTGATTTGAGCTGCAGGTCGTGGTGACGCCCACGCATCTGGCGATCGTGATGGAGTACGCCGCCGGCGGAGAGCTCTTCGAGCGCATCTGTCACGCGGGAAGATTCAGCGAAGATGAGGTTCTTTGTTCCCTCCTCCGTTGCTTTTTCTTCGGCCTCAAGTTTCTGATTTCCTCCGCAATTTCGCATCAATCGCTGTCTCTGACCTTTCATCTGTCGCTTCTACAGGCAAGATATTTCTTTCAGCAGCTCATCTCCGGCGTCAGCTACTGCCATTACATGGTAAATTCCCTTCAAACTCGTATCTTCATCCCAAATTACTGAACCAATCGGTTGTTTGCAGCAAATCTGCCACCGCGATCTGAAACTGGAGAACACGTTGCTCGATGGCAGCCCGGCGCCGCGCCTCAAGATCTGCGATTTCGGTTACTCCAAGGTTATCCATCCTCAAAACCTCTTCCCCTTCACCTCAGAGCCAAATCGATTCGAATTTTCGAGTGAAGATCCCTTTTTGCATTCGTTTCTTGCATGGAAGAGCAGTCGTCGTTGCTCCACTCTCGCCCCAAGTCCACGGTGGGTACGCCGGCATACATCGCCCCCGAGGTGCTCTCCCGGCGTGAGTACGACGGCAAGGTCAGTTCCGTAATTTGATCCATCCATCGCTCTCCTCTGTTCCTTCCTCTCTTCTTCCTCCTCGTGCTGCGCCGCAACCAGTACGTTGACGAGGACCGACGGTGGCGGAGAATGGCGTGTGGGGCCCTTTTGGCTGACACTTGGCTTCCAGATAAGACGGATTCCTGTGATGAATAGCTTTCCATTCTCCCTTATGATTTCGATTCTAGTAAATTGGCAAAGCAGATAGACATCATTGCCGGTCGGTGCAGATGGCTGATGTGTGGTCATGTGGAGTAACATTGTATGTGATGCTGGTGGGAGCGTACCCATTTGAAGAACCGGACGACCCCAAGAATTTTAGGAAGACCATGGCGGTATTAGCTTCATCTCCATCATCTCATTCCTGTCATCATTCTTCTTGTCTCAGTTGGACTGTCTTCTTCGATTGCAGAGGATAGTTTCAGTGCAGTACAGAATACCCGAGTACGTTCATATTTCCCAGGATTGCAGACAACTGATCTCCAGGATCTTTGTTGCTGACCCATCAAAGGTAAATCCTGAGTACAAGTTCCAGTGGCATCTCAGATCACTGAGTTGGTCTTTGTGCAGAGGATTACTGTGAGGGAGATTAGGAACCACCCTTGGTTCTTGAAGAACTTGCCCAGGGGACTAACAGAGGTAGCACAAGCAATGTACTACAAGAGGGATGCCAGCGGACTTGCCTACTCTCTTCAAAGCGAGGAGGAGATAATGAAGATTGTTGAGGAGGCAAGGATCCCGCCGGCGGCGTCAACACCATTGACGGCAGGCTCGGGTTGGGCCAAGGAAGATGAGCAGGAGGAGGGCAAGCAAGAGAAAAGGGAGACCGAAGAGGAAGAAGAAGAAGATGATGATGATGAGTATGAGTATGATATGAGGGTCAAGGAAGTACATGCCAGTGGAGAATTTCCAATGATATGTTTGGATCAATGAGAGAATCTTCGTTGCCTTATATGCTCCTAATTAATCTTATCGTACTGTTTATATCGATGAATGTTGATATGTTTGCAACAGATGAAATCGATCAATGTATGGTAGTCTTAATACCAAATGTTGTCTGATGCTTTGGAATGTTTGACCGCAGCGATCATCTCCTACCTTGAACACAGCAGTAATCAAAATTAATGGCGTTGCTCGGTTCTCAGTACCTGTAGTTCTTGACGGACATCCCTTCTTTAGCTTCCGCCGATTCGCCTTCTCCTGTCTACTTGCGGCGCTAAGCGAGGGAGTCGGCGTTGGCACGGACGAGGAGAGCATCTTGGGCAGCCTTTTCCTTCTCCGGCCTTCCTCCCCACGGCTTCAGGCATGTGTTCTGCAGAGCTCAGGCGTACGAGGGAGGAGACATGCCATGGGTTGGGGCTCTGGTTCATGTGCATTCAAGTTCGAGGTTGCCTCCACTTCCGACCGCCCACCGGAGAGGAACTGTTCAAGAGTGCATGCAAGAGCATCGATCATCATCACCTGTGTTAGGGAATCTATTGCAAAGATCATGATGATGGTTTAGTGCTGTAGCATGATGCCAGGAGCAGCTGGTGGGATTCTTCTGTGCAGGAGCTTCAAGGTGTACTCGGCAACCTGTTCCGGTGTGGCTTTCTCTGTGCATTCAGCGACAAGGGGTGAGAGGAGGGATACCATCGAACATGACATTGTTCTCAGCCAGGTGGACGATGACCTCAGCCCACACTTTCTGTACCACCTCGAAGGTCCTTTCGATTCCATGGCTTCCATCAAGCAACATCTTAGGCTCAACAACTGGAACCAAGCCATTGTCCTCCAAAGAAATCGAGAAACTTGTCGGAGTAGGCACCGACAATCGCGTCGCGGTTTCCCCGTCCGAGGATATAATTGTCGCAATAAGCAAACAGCAAATATACATACAATTACAATCCTCGCAAATGAAGGAACTCTGTCAACCAAACAATTTTCTTCTATGGTAATTTAATTCTTCATATACAAACAACACCCATATTTTCTTTAGAACAAATATACAATGAAGATAATTGACCGAGACTTGAGACTGTCCTCGCTGGACCAGAAGCATTTTAATGAAATAAAGTTCCAACATTACGAAACTCGATAACAACATTGTCTTCATTTTTGTGTCAATCCTTGGTATCAGCATCAGAAGGGAGCCAGTATCGCCATACGGCACCGAGGGAGCTACCCATGATGTTCATGATAATAGCCGATAGCGCAGGCGGCAAGGCAACCAGCGGGGAGGAAAAGTGCGAAGTCGCTAAGACAACACCCAACGAACAGTTTTGCATACCGACCTGCGTGTGAAAAAAGGAACCATAATATTCTAAGAAAGTTTGGAACTGTCATCTTTATGTGCCTATTTGCATGAAGGATGATAGGATGGTAGAATAGTAACAACACTAATGATAACTCTTCGATTGTATGCACTTAAGAGAAAAGAGCTCATCTAGTAACAAAAGTCGGCAAAAATGGTAAACATGCATGAATAGTTCCTACTAAAAATCTACAAGTTGGACTTGAGTGCCTTTAAAAGGTTCATATTAACTTAATCTACAAAATGAAAAGCATTATTTACACTAAATGTTCGGAAGCTAGAGATTAGAAATTGACTAGGTGAATGTTCTGTTCTCAGATGAACAGATACCTCGATTGAGATTGCTCGTCGCTGTTTTTCTCCCATGCCACACATAGCTGCTGACAGGTATCTATACAAAAAAACATACACATACTATCAGAAAGGATTCTAATCGTCTTTACTATGTTTAAGAAATTATCTTTCCAATTGGTTGAATAAATAAATAAAAAAAGAAGAAAATACATCTCCAGCTTGATGATAAAAATTTTCTGATGTATAATAAGCTTGAGGGAAAATCCATACCCCAACAAAAAGCCTGCAAAATGTAATAAAAACACTGCAAGTATCACAACGCCCATATCTCCAGAAATTATGTCAGAACCACCAGAACCATTCAGAGCTGATGTTCTAAATCGCACAACATTTTCCGAGAACACACTGCAACATCCGAGAAACTTGTGTGAAGGACAACATGCAGATAGAAAAGAAACAAGAAATAGGCAACTAAGCAAATTTTCTCATCCCAGACCTGCTTGCGAGAAGCGAAGAAGCTAATACAGCAAGAAGAGGAGCAAATGGGATGATGGCTTTCACGATAGCTGGAAATGCACTTTGCAAATAAGATCCCAACAGAACCGGAGCAACAACTACCTAAAAGCAAAAAACACATTATTCCTGACAAAGGAAAGAGTAACAAAAAGAGATCGATGAACTGTTTGAATTTTACCTGGAGAGTACTGATGGACAGTCTAATGGCATCCACAGACACAAAAGTTCCAGCAAGAATTTTGGTTAAAAGAGGAGTAAGAAGTACTGCAGCAAGGGTGGTGCATACAGTCATCACGATGGCTAATGGCACATCTCCTCTAGCAATTAATGTCACCTGCAACACTATTTGAAAGAAGGATATTAAAGAACAGGATAATTTTTAAAATCTGGGACTTCTCATCAGGTGATATATATTTTTTCCTGAAATGCATAATTTCCTAATTTTATGCAACCCATCTACATCAGAATTACTTTATAGCAATATTTAAGGGAATAAAAAAAACTTGGATTATAGGAAAGATCATACACATGGGGCATCAGCATTGAAATATATAGGAAAATGATGATAGTGAAAGAAGAGAGGATCAAGAAGTTAGCAGTCTTGAGTTCATGAACCTTCTTCTCGCATAAAAAGAGCAAGAATGCTTTTGGTATTATGAAAGTTTTGTTACTGGATCATGAGAAATATGACAACAGTTTTAAGTGAAGAATCAGAAAGTAACTCTAGGTAAGAGCATTTCATTGATCTTGTCCAGAAATGAAATGACTTACCACATTGGATGCAGTTCCCGCAGGACAACAGGCGAGCAGAATTAGACCTACTGAAAGAGATGGTGGAAGACCAACTGCTTTGCTCAGTATAACTCCAAAAGCTGGCATAATTGTGTATTGAGCAACAAAACCCAACAGTATCTACAAACACAAACAGAAGAGAAAACAGTAAGAAAACATTTAAAGGGATGTCTTATCCATGAGTGCAGAAAATAGGTGGTGAGCAATCAGATAAAATCCATATTAAGCCAAGCAGATTCCGAAGATCTTAGCAGGATTTATTCTCCTATATCAGCAACTACATAGCCCACAGAAGAGAAGTTCTTCAAGTCATTACTTTTCCAGATTAACAAACAAGCAGTCACCATCCAACTACACAAGAGAAGACCAAACAACATTTTTACTCCTCAGAATTCACATTTTGAGGCTAACTAGAAATCCGGCAGCAATTTTAATATCTCTCAGACGGTTGAAAGACGATATTGTCAGACTTCAGCAGTAGCTGCTTGTCCTCTTCCAAACATTAATAAGCATTCCTACAATATAATTTTTCTTGAATTTTCTTGCCAAGTACTCTTGAACATGACCAATTCGTTGATATGGTGATGTGATACTTGGATCGATAATAGGTTTGACTTTGGACTCCTCACAAAATTGTCGAACTCCAAACCATATTGCAAGTAGTAATCCTCTGATGTATCGCCGGGACCAATTAAAAGGAACACATCACATCATTACATACTTATCTGAATTTATACACAGTTGTGACTCTCAACCAAAACATAAGCTCTGGAATGACACCGTGAGTCAACTTAAGAGATCCATCCGGATCCAATTTAAAGATAAGCATTCGAGAAATTCCCTAACACAGATGAAGAATAAATCTTTTCAAATTAGACATCCTGAATTCCAAAAAAAAAGGAACCTAGAAGTCAAAAGAGTTTGAATATTTTACGGTTCGTCCAATTATTCCTTTGTAATAACTCACAGAGAAAGGCCTTTCCCGGAAGAGTGCGATCAGGTCCTTCAGTTCCAGAGTGAGACCCGTAACCAGCATGATAAAACCCAAAGAGAAGCTATAAGAGGCCGGCCCACGCTTCACGAACCAAGAGAAAGCCGACGGATTCACGCAGGCGACGGTCCCTCCGATGGTCACATAGAGAGGGTAGAGGCTGGCAGCGGTGGTGAGAACCTTCTTCCATCTGCGAGACCTCGGGTCGGCTTGGTCCGGGATGCCGGAGAGGGCTCTGACAGTGGAGCGCGTCGGGCGTCGATAAAAACCGCACCTTGGAGGAGCTCGGTGGAGGAGCAGATTGGGGCGGAATTCATGGAGGAAGACCAACGACCGGAAGCCGACGAGAGACATTGAGGTGAGGGGGGGCACTGGGAAGCAGCAGAGGAACCGACACGTGGGGCTTTTTTAAGTTCCCGGGCGCCTTGGAGATAGTGTCGGGCGTTATCGGATCCGGGTACCATCTATCCTCGACCCGATCCGAGGAATGGACATTTGATGACGTGCATGACATCGTTCGGTTTAGAAACCTTTTAATCGGTTTGACATCGATTTTGATGGATATAGGAAGTCAATAAATTAGATTTTCAGATACTATTAAATTAAATTAAAAATGATATTACATAAAATAAAATATGCATAGATAAATTGACTCGAATGCATTTAGAATTGCATCTCTACAATCTTCAAGAGAGATTTGCTTCCTCTTTTTTGTCACTTGACTGGATTACTTTGTCCATACTGGGAATTATGCATCAGTATAAGCTTTAATCCTTTAGCAGCCTCGGCTGCTTTCCCTACTGTTCTTACAGGTTGACGGAGGAGGGGATTGTGGAGCAGCCCAACATCACTCGACGAACAACGCCACGTCGATCCTCTCGGACTGCTTCTCCCCCAGAGAAACCTGTTGGAAAATGGATTCACGAGACTTGCGCGGAATTCCTTGGGAGTCTCGCATAGCAGCCCCTGCAACGCGCACAAACGCAAGTTTTAGCTTCACAGGGCGAGGAAGAAACCTCTCTATCCGAACTATATGCACACCTCTGCCATGGCTTTGATCTTCAGCGTAATGCTGTTGGATAAGAGGATGAATTGTTGGCCGTCATTCTTCGTTTTCTTGAACAAGAGCGCGCAGTCGAGGATGTGGTCTTCCGCGGTCGGAGAAACGATCTCAGTCAAGCTTCCGTAGGCGGAGAAGGATTTGGAGTCGGTGCCGTCGCCAAATGGTGATCGAGGTGAGGCAGGGGGGGTTGGCAGCACCGGCAGCGTCTCGGATGAGCTCTGAACATGAATCCACCAACTTGTGTTCACCATACACTCTTCTATCCATTGCAGTCCTTTGGATGCCATTTTTGTTGATTTGCTAAAGAGGCTCTCGCGCCGCTTGAGGCAGTCGAGTTCCCTTATGACTGCAAGACAAGAGAATAGCAGCTGATGTTTAGCTGCATAAAGATGTTAGATTGAAACAGGGGAAGAATCAAGCTGAGCTTACCGATTCGTGGGACGATGAGGTGAGTCTCCTTTAGGCCTTCGAGGAGCTGCAGGGACCTTCTTGATTCTTCATCCAGAAAGCAATTTGCTTCGACCACAATGTTCCAGATCTTCCTCTCTTCTGCTTTGGGGATCACTTCGCCCATGGGTTGTCTCTGCAACTAAGGATCGAAATCAATCAAACATTTGGCTGACAAATAAATTCATGCAGCAGCAGTATCTTTCTAAAAACTTACGGAAGAGCGATTCGGTTCACATTCTGAAGTCGGAGCATCCTTGGTGGAAGCACAGTTGCCCTCTGAAGTAGCATCGCAGCTTTTCGAAGCAGAAATCTCCAGCAGAGGTTGAAAGGGAATCCGTTCCACTCTTCTCTTCAAGATCTCCTTCTCGATTCTCGCACAGCTACTGAAGGAAGACTCCTTCGACTTCGCAGATCGCGAGATGTCGGGCGTCAGATTCTCCTTGTCTGAAGGAAACGTGTTCTCATTGTCTTCAACCTTCATAAGAATTCCACCACACACTTTCCTCGATTTCATATGTTTACAAGAGTCTGGTGTCCAGTTCTCTTTGTCACCATAGAGCACATCTTCTTCCAACACACTTGAATTTGTGATGGAGTTAGAATGTAGTATCTGCAGATCTTCCTGATATTTCTTTGACTTCCCAGCACAAGTGCTAGATTTAAAGATGTTACACTTTACTAGGTTCTCAGAGGAGGCTTTTCTAGTCCTCAAGTCACTGAGTACCTCATGTTTGCAGTTGTCTTCTTGAGCTGGCCGAACCTTATCTGCAACATTAGAATGTTCTGCAACACACCCAGATTTCTGCAGAACCCTGCTGGTCCTCTTAATCTTTCGGCTTGACATTGGTGTTACGTTCTCCTTATCTGAATCAAAATGTTCTTCTCTATCTTGACCATTTTCAAAGAGCACCCTGCAAAGTTTTTCCTCTCTCTGAGCTGGATCACAAACACTGTTGTTCTCTTTCCCTGTACTTCCTCCGACCTCTGCATCAGGTCTTGTATTTGTGATTTTCTCCTTGCCCCTCCCCGTCTCGATTCGAAGGAAGCCAACAGACCTCGACTTACTCCTCCTTGACAAGAGGCTTGACGGAAAGCTCCCCTTCTCGGACCTCTCCAGGCTCAGGTGGTCCCCCTCGAATGGTTGCTGAACAGAAGATAACACCTGAGGAGACGAATTCTTGTCCATGGTTGGCATCGAAGACACAACGAACTCATGCATCGGCAAGGCAGCAAAGAGGCTTGAGCCCTCTGCTTCGAGTATTGGGCTCTGTTGTTCCATTGTGGCTGGCAAAGGTGATGGATTCATAGATTCCGGCAAAGGTGGCGCCGAAGGTATCACAGTAGGCCACATTTCGATCATGTCAGTTAGTAACTCCTCGCAATCATCCTGTAAAATCCCAATTGAAGCAAACGGTTTTGCAGAGATTGAAAGGACAGAACTTTAATCAAGGAGAAGTGAAAGGATCGAAAAACCTGACTGACTTCTACCGTGTCTTCAACCAATGGCTCCAATGGGTTATCCATCTCAAGCGCGCGGCTTGATGAGACCCATTGAAGCCTGTAAACCCTCGTCGAGGCGCCGAGCCTCAGAATGTCGCCATCTACCATGTCGACCGCCACGTTGGGCGGGATCTTGGTTCCGGAAACCCAAGTCCCATGAACTGGATACCGAAGGGAACCGAATCAACCACCGATCCCGAAACAATGAGAAGAAGAGGAAGAAGAAGAGAAAAATATCGGGAATTGGAGGAGGAGGAGGAGGAGGAGGACGCACCGGAGGAGAGATCGGTGACGGCAAGCTTCCGCAGCGAGGGAACGAGGCGGGCGGCGAGGTGGAAGCGGCTGATGCTGGGGTGATCGAGGACGACGTGACAATCTGGATGGCGACCGAAGAGGATCGGGCGGTCCTCATCGTCTATTTCTCCTCCACCTGGGTTAGGAATGTGGCCGCCGTCTCCGGCCGTCGTCGGATGCGGCGGATGAGGAGGGGGCAAGTTAAGGAAGAGGCGCTTTAGGATGCTGCCCTTCTTGAGGACGGAGAGGACGGCGATCTTGATCTCCTTCTCCTCTGATTTCGATCTCTCCTTGTCCCCCATCATGTCTTTCTTTCTTTCTTGTGTGTTGTTGATTTGGGCGTTTATTTAGAGCGGTGTTCGTGTGAAATGGGGATTTCAAAGCAGAGAAGCCCGTTGGCCGCCTCTCCAACGGCTACTTTGGTGTGACTGTAATGTTCCTTCGCACTTTGTCCGAATACTCGTTTCACCAAGACGTGTGATTGGAAGGCCCACCGTGTCCCATAAGGAAGTCAAATCACAAATCAGGTAAGACTGCGGGTAACGTGGTTCCTTACCCACGAGCGAGGACACTGCTCTACGTCCCGACCTGAACGTTACGACTTACGTGACGACAGGCGGCGTTTGACCCATACGCCCTACGCTGACGTGGCGATACACCAACCTGTTAGAATAACGTATAAGAAGGCTCCACAGGCGGGCCCCACATTTAAGGCAAGATTGATTTAGACTCAAATCCTGACCCAAATCTATCCGATGAAGAAGATGGCTTTCCTTTGTTTTCTTCCTTCTTCTTACGTCAGGAAACTTCTTCAGTGGCTTTGCAATATATTCTTGTGGAGGAAAGAAAAGTTTGCTTTATCCTTCTCAAGTCAATCAAGAACAGCATCTTTACATACAAAATGAGACGGAATCAATCATTTACTTTTCCTTTAAAGGAGTCATTGCAGTGCATGAATGTGACACGTATGCTGAGGAGATTTAAACCTGAGGTATATCTGCATCCTCTGCTCTTAAATCTTACCTAAGGTCAAGGATTCTCCAAGCACACTGTATCGAGGATGCCAAGTCTAAGATTTCACAGTGGTGTCCTGCAAATCTTGGTTAGGTGGAATCAAACTTGGATGTCGTACTTATTTGAATCGACTGCAGTACTCAAGAAAAAAGGCAGCATAGGAACCATCTCTATCCCAACTACACACAGGAAAGAAATGAAGAAATCATGATGTAAACAAAACATTTTCTTGATTTAAGCTCTAGATCATGAAATGTTCCAAAGTTGGCTTGGTTCATTTTGCTCACATGTACCCAGATCACCTTGTGCATTTCCATGCAGAGACCGTGATTAGATTTCTATCTTGCAAACACAAAGACAGTGTTCTTCCATCATCTGTCTCTGAAATGCCAAACCCGCTGTTGCTCACATGCTCTATGCTCGAAAACTGGCCCTTAATCTTCAGCAGCAGCTTTGCTTGGCTCACCGACCTCGAACTCAATTTCATTCCTTGGAACCCAGTGCTCTCCATCCTCCCCTTCCACGCACTTGTCTTCTCACAGTTGCAGGTTATGGCGCTTTTAATCTCTCTCCCAAGATGGTTCTTCTCGATGCTCAGCCTCCCCAGGCTGTCTGCTGGGAGACAGTCATGCAACGAGCTAAACATGGCTGCAAAGTAGTTCAAGGACGACTCCACAAACCTCGCTGAGTAGCCTGCGGGGCGTTGGCTAATTTCTTTCTCTGCTAAGACTACGACGGAGGGATTCAAGGAGTGGATGGACATCAATGTCGCGAGCATCTCAGACGAGCTCTTCATGGTCTGCAGATAGAAGACCAAGTTCACGGCAAGGGTTGCGTTCTTCTCGATCTTAAGGTCACTGGTTGTCGAGCCTCGCAAAAGCCCATTGTACACGAACTCCAGATTGCTGCAGCTCTTCGAGAAACCGACAAGCCTCGTTTCAGTGTTCTTGAGCTCCTCCGTGCTTCTGCCAAACCCTGTCAAGTGCAGAGAGATTGGCTTACTCGTTGTAGCCTTGTCACAAAGGGATTGGATCAGAGAGGGCCACTGGAACCCGTAGGAGACGTCAAAATCGATCACATATAGTCTTCTGCCGTTTTGCTTCTCTTCCGCCTCGAAGGCTTCCACTATAGTCTGGTTGGCGGTGAAATGCGCGAACTGGTAGCACGGAGAAGCCCGGTAGAGCTCGGTGAAGGCCGTGAACTCCTCCTCCGGTGTCGGATGCGCCATGATTGATCGGTAGAAGGGGGAGCTATCTGTCAGAATCCTGGCAGCCAAGCCGTCGGCGAAGTAGGCCATGACTCGTTGCATCGGATGGCCATGCAGAGAAGCATGCTGGTACAGGTCGACTATGGCGTCGATCGCTGCGTCTGCATGATCGGCGTCGATCGCTGAGGCGGCGAGCAGAAGCAAACGAGGCAGTTGTTCGTCCGTCGCGTCTTCCTGCCCGCTTCGCTTGGGGTCTTCTCTCAGCATACGCTCTCTCGCTTGAAGCAGCACCAAGAACTTCCCATCATCTGCATCTTTCGCCTTCACATGGCATGCACCGAAACCGTCCCTCGCCTTCCTCTTCTTGATAGCATGAGAACGCCAAGCGCGGACGTTGTCGTCTCCTTCCATTCTCTGAAGTCGACGAAACTTGGGAGACATGAGGAGGGGGAAAGGAGAGTAGGTATCTTCTCCTCAGGTCATTTCTCTTTTCTCAGTTTTCGGAATTCTCGCGTCTTGGATTCCCAGCTTGAGACGGTGGGCTGCTTTATTCTCTTTGGTTGGCACCGCCTCTCCCCCTTCTCTTTTCTCACTCGATCTGGTCTCAGTGCGTGCCTGACGGTGGTGACAAGGAGCGAGACAGGGAAGTGGTTGGAAGATTGGAATGGTTCAAAAGATGCCATGAGGCAGTCGGCAAGGAACAGAGTGAGGCGGACGCAGGAGGGCGGAATCATCGCTTGGTTTGACACGGCTTGTCCTCTTGTCCCGTTTCCCAGAAGCGATCTCGTGTTCATTCCCTTCCTTTTGTTCCAGCATGACGCTATCAGAGGAAGAAATGTTTCTGCCCAGGCTCTTTTCCCACATGCGGATCGGATCCGGAACACAGGATCCGATTTCTTTATCCATCCCGCCGATGTCGTGCTATAGTGTGACGAAGGTCCCTCGCTAACCGTCCATCGCTTTTTTTTCAAATCTGAACCGTCCATTATTTCGAGTAAAAAATAAATACAAAACGTTGATTTGATCATCAGATAGGTGGACGGTTGAGATTATGGTACAAGATGAGATCAGACGGCTTTCTGCGGTTGCTATATATATCACAGCGTTTGCGTTCGTATGTGAGGAGGGCGAGAGAGGCGCCGCGACGGCTCTGGAAGCGGCGGATGGATCTGTGAGGAGATGAGGAACCAAGCGATCTCTGATATCCGTGATGCATTCCACGATAGTTTTCAATCTGAGATCCGCAATCCGTTGCTCGAGCCGTGCGTCCTCCTCTCCTCTCCTCGGCCTGGTGATGGAACTTTTGAGTATTCTCTCTGAAGGCCGCTCCTTGTTCGCCTATTTCTCCCCTATGAGTTGTCGAGCTCCGGTCATGTTTCTGATGCCTGGAAACCCTAGTTTTTTCTTCTATTGTTATATCTCGTTTTCTCGTATCTTGCTTATTGCTCTCTTTTTGTGGTTCGAACTAGAGATTGCATTATGTTGGAGATTAATTTGAACCTTCTTTAGGTCTTTGTTGTCTGAAAAACCTAGTTAGTTACTTGCAGAGTCTAGATGTGACTCCGAGATTGTAATCGGTCGTCACTACCCCAAATTTTGTGTTATTTCTTGGATTTTTCCCCATTTTGTACGGTTCTCTTCTTATTGTTGGATTTAAAGTTCTATTTGTTTGTATTATTCTTAATGTTTCAGAGTTTTTGTGGCTTTATACCTCCTCTTTTCACAGCTATACGATATGTAGATTCTATTCTTAATGTTTGAAAGTGTTGTTGGCTTTGATTTTGATACTCTGTGCTTTCTTTTGGGTTTAAAAGTCCAAGTTTTTTATTGAGATTTAAATGAGAAATCAAAGTTCGTGAAACAATAAATGGATTTTTGCTAGACATCACGGAAAAAGCTGCTGTACAGATTCATTTTTTCTTGCTTTACTTTCCATGAAGTGCCTAACAAATGGTGGAAGTATCTTCAGATGTCCCTATATGAGACTTAGTGAAACACAAGTGGATATGGAATACTTTTGTAGGAAGCTGCAAATTTGACTTGGGACTTCGCATGCCTTGTGATTTGGAAAGTTATGGCATATGCTGTTTCTGCTACTAATACCACTAGCTACTGCTGTATTATTTTGACCAAAACATGGTTATCCAACAGTTGAAGAATTTTTATGTCTCAAATATCTGTCTTAATATAAATAACTTCTTTGTTTTAATGTCACCAGAAGACCATAATCTGTACATATGCTCACTATTCTATGTTAATCCTGTCCTTGAGAATATAGATATGTCATTCCTTCTGATAAAGAAATCATTTTTAGTTGTGCTTTCATATGTATTGGGTTCAAACTTTGAAATGCTGTGTCTATGAAATGCGAAGCCCAAGATTCGGTGATTTTTAGAATTGTGATGCTACTCAGCACTTTTTTTCGGTTATATTGATGCCTCTATAGCAGACACTTGCTTTCAGTGGCATATGGTAGCACCAGCGCCCATGGACATGCAAGTTTATAGCTTTCTAGGTGCCAGAGATTTTGTGAATATGGTCGTGATACTTGAATTTGAGTACCTTCTGGTCAATGACATTTATGTATGTGGTTCTATTTGCTTATGACATATCTAGTATATAGTTCTATTTGTGTTGTTTGACTGATCTTGCAAAGCTACTTTCATCCTGTGTGGAAGTGGTAACATTTTTAGTTTATAGTAATCTCAAGATCAGTGCAGGTTTTTCAACTTGGCGAATATGTTCTTCATTAGTTCTTATACTTCCTTTTTGTTTACACTTTTTTTTTCTTGTTTAAGATTTTGTTGATTTACCAGCGAAAAGCTTGCCCGAGTTCATTCATCAACGACTCCTTTATATTACTTAACTTTTGAAGTGCCTAACCTTAATATTAGAGATGCACCCAATTTATGATTCATACCTTTGAGCATGATATATAGCTCATTTAGATGCTATTCAACTAATGCAACATGGTGATCAGGTTTGGTGCACCTGTTGATTTTTCATGGATGCAACATGCTATGACTTGAGAAAAAGGAAAACTAGGAATCTATGTGCTTACAAGTGAAATGTGATGCAAATTGCTATACAACCTTTCTTTTGTTTTCCTCAGTCGCAACTTGATGCATAAGACCTTGAGCAATAGACCTGCATAACTCAATTTTAAGAATGATATTTTCAATTGTAAGAAATCATACATCAAGAAAATGGTGGGACTTTCAACCATGGTCCCTCTTGTAACGACAGTGCAGTAGTAGTTGGCTGAATCCATTGAGAGTCAAGCCGCCATCGGATGTCAGACCATATAGATTGATTTTGGCAATAGTTCTCTCTTTTATATTTGGTGATACTGGATTGGGCCATGCAGATTTCCAAAACAAGGTTTAAAACCTTGATTTGAAATGGTTCTGTAAGATAGAAGTTCGTGTTGTTTGCATTGCAGAAAATGCCCCGGCAATATCCTCCTGCATTTCATTGTGTCTAGTAGGCCTGATCATATGTTTTGAATAGCTCATATTTTATGGCGCTTGATATGATGTCTGTAATGGATGGTTAAATCGAGGCTAACCAGGAAAAGTATGTCTAAAAGTCAACACGGTGGGGCTGATCCAGGAAAAGCAAACGATAAGTTTTGTATTCTGTTGTGGCTGTGAAAAGTGGATGCGGCTGAGACCAATTAGGTTGGCGTTGCTGTGCCGATTGCAGTCGACATCAAGAGGGAGTAGCATCTACCAGAAATCTTTGTAATATCTTATTCCTAGTGTCAAGTTCTTTTCATTTCAGCAAGACTATTGACTTTGGTGGGTACTTTCTACCTGTTCATTGACTTTAGCTCCTGCTATGCAGGTCTCTATTGGGCAAAGATGGATTCACGGCGTGCCTTTGTTCCCCTACATGCATTACAGGACTACAGGAGATGATGAAGACGACTCGAGCCAGGCCGTGCTTCTGCCGAGCCCGCAAAGGGGTACAGTCGCCTCCATTTCAGAAATCGTGTTCTTGCTCTACTGTTTCATTTGTCCTTCCAATTGGGTATATGATCTGTAAATGATGGCTATCTGTGACCAAGCAGTTGCCATAATTGCTCTAATCATGGAGCTCAAGACAATCGCGTGGAATCCACTTCCAAATAATTCGACAAGAGAATACATGTTCATTACCATTTATTTTTGTTTTCTATTATTTTGTTCAGTAACATTTGTTCGAATGATAAATGAAATGATGAAAAGCTAAAGTTGAACGCATCAAATCATCCACAGGGTCCGGAGGAACTCTCAGATCAAATTTGGCAGCGGCGAACACCCGACCCATGAGACAAATCACCTGTCATCCCGGTACGAGACAAGCACTCCGCTGCGCCAACCACAATAAAAGCAGGGAGACCGAGACGAGAAAAGACAGAGAGAGAGAGAGAGAGAGAGAGAGAGGAATCTCATCGTCGCGGACGGTGACAACATGATATGAGAGGAGGTGGGGAGGTCAGAGGGGGCACTGTCCCTCCCCACGTGTCTGGCGTCGTACGGGTCTGATCGGAGATGTACGCCCGCCTCCCGGTGGCTTTGATGGGCGCGCAGCAGCGGTGGCGAAGCCTGTACGTAGCATACGGCGTACACCTCCGCTTGATGCACACCACCTGTTCGCTCCGTGACCGCGCAGAAACCGGCACCAATCGATGCCCCGTTACTGTGAGTGCACTCTTTATCATATCCACCTCCTCCCTCTTTCATAAACACACCCTAACCGATACACATGACAACGACAGGTTGTCATTATAGATCGCCTATTGCACCCACCGGCGTTGTGATTGGACGCAACATGCGGTCCCACGTGGAGCCCAACCATGCCTTCGATCATAAGGTATGTAGGTGTTAGTTTTCTTTACAATCTTATGTTGACAGTAATTTGATCTTTAAAAAATATGTATATATAATTATTAAAATCTAGTGAAAGATTAGCATCAATTTCCACACCCATTAGAATGCGAAGTGGTTGGTCGTTGGGTGTCATAACTCAAAAACCAAGTCTCAGCTATTGAAATCAGGATCATGATGAGCGTCCATTCCGGCCTCCTTCAATCATAGAGCCATCGAGATAAGGTCAAACTTTGTGCACATTATTATTCTAGCAATCTAAATCATGGTCGATCATTAGTATATTTTCATACATCATACATCTTTTTCGAGAGTTTGTTGATCATTCCAACTGTATCCAAATAATACGAGATTTGATTCTTAGGTATGTTGAATTTTCTACCTTTTGTTGGAATTTATCTTTAATTTAGAGCATTTATGATAAACTCTGAAGGATGCATTCTCCATCCTTTTTTTTACTTTGTTCAGTAAATGAATTATCTTAGATGATTTAATATATATAATAAAAGTGACAAAAATAAGATTATTTTGCTAAGAGAAGGCTACAAAATTGCAGTCCCACCAGATGGGTTGCTGCGGCGGCTGACCTTTTCCTGAGGAGTTGGAGGTCTCAGTGCCCACACGTTTCCTCATCATGATAACCTGCAGATCCCCATATCAGTTCATAGCTCGTCACTGCTTCTTGGAGTGCAGACAGACGAGGTAACAAGCGTGTCTTCTTCACCTGCTTTTTATTGTTCTGGCTCGGCTCTCCATCTTGAAGAGATTTCAGCTCGAAATGCTCGAGCATTTGAGGGAGGCGATCGGGCACCGCCGCGAGAGGTCGGTGATCGATGCAGAAGCAAACGCCAATGGGCATTGCATCGTTAGCCGAACTCACACGGCAAGCCATTTGCACGGATCACGAAGAGCAACACGGACTCCGAGGGCCGTGTCCTTAACGGATGACCATTTAGGATTTGGTCGTTCGGGATTAGTCTTCTTCCCAGCTCGGTCGTCTTGGAGATGAGGATGTTTGCCTACTTTTGGACGTGACAGTGAAGGCCCTTCGTTTCTGTGTTGCGTCCAAAGGTGAAGCCGCGGCGACGCACATCGAAGGCGTCGCAACAGATGATGCTTTTATCCTCCATTGCAGGATAAAAGCAGGACTTAGGTATGAGGAAGATTCCAAAAGACAGATTAATGCAACAGTTTACAAGGGCAGGGAGAAGCACACCAGAAAAGGATTATGAGTTATCGGTCATCTAAAACCTCCATCTCTCTCTCTCGCGCGCGCTCTCTCTGCGCTTAAACAAACAAAGAATTACTACTGCACAGACGAATTGGATCCCTATACAAATCTTTGTCCCCCACTCTTGGAAGTAAGGTTCTTGAACTCACAACACTCAAGCAGAACGAAACAAAAACAAAGGGAAGGGGAAAAATAATGATAAGAGAAGTGGCAGTGTTCTTTCGCAAGCTGAAAGAACGCCGTCCACTAATTTGAAGGATTCTTTAGCACCCAAAGCTCACCTTGTGCGAGTCAAAAGAGAAGAAGAAGAAGAAGAAGAAGAAGAAGAAGAGGAAGAAGAAGAAGAGGAGGAGGAGGAAAGGAACACTCGCCGTTGCTGGATTTGAAGCTCCAATTGGATTTTTTGTTTCTGCCTTGCATGCGTGCGTCCAAGGTTGCTCTTTGACATCCTGTGAACTCTCCTCCTTCTACTACTGTGAACTGGTTTGGTGGTCCTCTCCGCTGGCTGCACCTTGGTGCTGCTGATGGGTACTGTGGGCTTGGTGATGGTGGTCCATTGGCTGGTGGTGTTCGGAATTCATGCTCAGGCCACCACCTCTATTGTATGCATTGAGGGCCGCGAGCATCCCGAGATTGGTTTCCGACGTTCCCAATCCGAGATGCTGAGCCGCCATGCCGCCCGTGGGCTGCTGCAGCACCATCGATCCCAGCGGAAGAGCGCGGCCGCCTTGGAACTCGGCACCGCCCGATAAGTTTATTCGCGACATGAACTGGAGTGGCGCTTGGATGCTGCTTCCGCCGCTGATCCCGGGGTGGTACTGCCCGGCCATGGCCGGGAACGTCCAGATGGACGGCTCTGAGGGTCCGGTGGCTGCGGCCACCGCGGGCGCCGCTGAACCCGTGGACACTGGAAGCATCCAGAAAGCTCCCCCAGCTCCGCTGTTCGGAGCAACCGCCCACATTGCCGCCGCAGGAAGGATCCCCTGCGGCCTCGTCAGACCTGCGGCTGCGGCAGCTGCAGCTGCAGCTTCCTGCTGCTGTGACCGTTGATGCAATTGGAGCCCGCTGCCGGCCCTCATAGACTTGGAGGCCGACGACGGGGAGGACGGGCCTGCCCCTCCGCTTCCTTCCTGCTGCTCATCTTTGAAGAGATCCTCTCTAAAACGTTTCCTCAAATAGGTGTCGGCAGAGTCGCCACCGCCGCTACTGCCTCCGCCTTGTAACCCTTCTCCAATCTGATCGGCCGACAGGAGCTGATGTTGGTGGGGATGAGGGTGGAGCTGGTGGAAACCGAGCATTGCGGCGGCGTGGGAGATGCCGGGGTCGGTCACCTGCTCGAAGTCGGGGCGGTGGTGGGCGAGGGCAAGCGCGTGGAAGGAGAGCGGGGCGGACTTGGAGGGCGGGGAAGAGAGGGAGGAGCCGCTGCTCCTCAGCGAGATGTTGAGTGTGGAGAAGTTGGCCGGGATGGTGCCGGTACCAGTGGTAGCTATGATGGCGGGTTCCGCCTGCTGCAACAGCCACTCGATGGTCTCGCCATCCGTCTTGTGCCCGAGCTCCCGCGTCAGCTGGAACACACGCGCCGCACAGATGGCTGGCATGCGGATCCGACGCCCGCGGCCGTCGACCTTGGTGTGGCGATCTTTGGAGGAGCGTTTGGCTGGGGCGCCGCCGCCGGCGAGCTTCTTGGACGTGTCGGCGGCGGCAGAGGAAGATGAGGGGCCAACGGCGCCGGGGGAAAGGGAGGGATCGGGCTTGGCGGTGGAGATGGCGAGGGAGGCGTCGACGACGCCGTGGTGGACGATGGAGCCCATGAAGGGGGCTACTGAGCTGGGGCCCGCTCGGCTCTTTAACGGGACCAGCTCGAGCGACGACGGGATGCTGCTGTTTCCTTGCTGCTTCTGCTGGTGGTGGTGATGGTGGCCAAAGTGGTGCTGTGGCTGGTGGTGTTCCGAAGTGCTTCTGCTGCTGCTGGTGCCACTGCTGCTGTTGCTATTTGCCCGAACTCTTCCCCCTCTCCCTCCTCCTCCTCCTCCTCCTCCTCCTCCTGTTCCTGCACCACCACCTCCCTGTCCTCCATGCCTACTAAGCTCGCTTTGTTCCATGCTTTACTGTTTTCCAATCTATCCCTAAGATCAACACCAATTGCTTGCTTTTCTTTCTTTTCCTTTTCCTCTCCAACTGTGTATATATATTTATCTTTACGGCAGCTCCAGTTCTTATATTTTTGGATGGAGAAAAAAGTTGAGAAGAAATATTAAGGGGGGAGGGGAGGGTAGAGAGAGAGAGAGAGAGCGATATAACCTAGTTAGGGTTTGAGGAGGCAAACACGTGCAGGGGGCCGCTCCATACTTGGCTGGAGACTGGCGTGGGGCTCTCCTGCTGATTGACTGTTGTCTCTGTGCGCGCGTTGGTGCGGGCGAGAATGAAAGGAACGAAAGAAAGAGAGAGGAGGTGGGGAAGGAAGACGCTACCTGAGGTTGTTTAACTGCACAGATAAGAAAATGATGCAAGAAAAGAGTGAAAGCGAGCGGCAAACAATAAGATACGACACCGAGAAAGAAAGGTGCGAGAGAAGGGGGAAGGCGAGAGAGGCGCGTAGGTTTAGATCCTAAAACCCTAACTCCCTCAGCTTTTCTCCTTCCTCCTCTTTTCTTGCCTCGCTTTTCCCCACTGTTTCCTCTCCCTCTCTCTCTCTCTCTCTCTCTCTCTCTTTCTCTTTCTCTTTCTCTCTTATGATTCCTCACTCTCTCTCTCTCTCTCTCTCTCTCTCACCTACACACGCTATAACTGCAGCTTGCTCTCTCTCCTTGACACTGCTTGGGGGAGGGGGGCCGCCTGAGAAAGAAGCAGTAGCCCGCTCGTGGGGCCTCGGAGAGAATGATGAATATAGACTTCTGAGTTAGAAAGATGCAGTTAGGAACTTAACCATCCTTCTCTTTCCATGTCTCTCTAACTCCATCTCCTCCATTCCACCCGCCGGACACTGCTAATCCCATAACAGTCTCCGCTTCGTTCGATGATTAGGAGCTTAAGCACCCTCTTTGCCGTGGTTTCCATTATTATTACTGCGCCCAGGTAATATGAGGAGGAGCAGCAGTAGCAGTAGCAGTAGCAGCAGCAGCAGCAGCAGCAGACATTGCAGGTGCGCGTCAGATAAAGCATCTAATGCTGATGACAGCTCATCCCAACATAAACATCTCTTCTTTTAAAGAAATTTCCTTTCCAAAAGATAAAACCTTTGCACACTGTCCTCCAGTTAAATGAGGCAGACTAATACTCTTGTGAGATACTCCCAACACCAGCAGTAGAATACTCATCTGCCAGTCAACTCCAGGTTGCCCCACTTCCCTCCTCGCACAACACAGCAAGCACACCCCTTTATCCCCCTTCTTATATTAAACGTCACAGGGCGTTCCATTACTTAACTCCTCCACCTTTATTCATCCCCGCCACCCCCTCTTCTCGGTGCCTTCGGTGCACCAACCCGCGGAGAAGTGTAAGAGGATGGCGTGATCCGATGCGTCTCTTTCTTGCCCTCCTTTTAATAAGGCTTTTTTTTTCTGTGGGTGCTGATTAAAGGTGAGGTCGGTGCTCATTTGTTTTCTCTCAAAGGCTGAAGCTGAAGCCAAGCTTTTGTTGACTCCACCGGTGGCAATGTCAAACCTTATCATCTGCCCATCTTCAAATCATCTCCCCCCCCTGTTTTCCTCCACGGTTGGCCTCTCTGCCTGCACACACGACTCACCTGACCCACGTGCGCTCGGTGTCTTCTCCCAGTCCCCCCCTTCTCCCTCCCTCCGTGTTCTGTCAAGTTGCAGCGCAAGTTGCAGGAAGAGCAGGCGAGACAAAGGAGGAGGAGGAGGAGGAAGAAGAGGCGGAGAGAGGTGTGAATTCAAAATAAGCAAAGGTGGGGGTGTATTATATGGAGCCCTGAACACCAGAGACAACAGCATCACTGTTCCTGCATCACGCCACCATTGTTGGCTTCTCCGGATATGGGATTCCTGATGTTGACACCATCCCATCCCACTCACATCACAAAAATAATCCACGCAAACGATGCTGGGTTACTGCTCATCCATGGATATCATAATCAACCGAGTGAATCATTTCTCCCCGGTGTGCATTTGAAGAAGGCCAACCTGTCTGCATCCATCTTTGTGTCAATATTATACGAAAAGCAGAGCAAAGAAATCAGCTTTCAGCCGGTTTTGGGGCTCTACACCCACAAAGCGAACCGAAACCGGCGCCAGGGGCTTTCCTATTGAGGGAGATGGGTAAAAGGAACAAGTACTGCAGCGAGGTGTCTGGTTTTAGCTTCTTCGCCTTGGCCTGCGCGTGTTGTGCGTGCGCGGGGGGTGGAGCTTCAGGAGTTACTGCGGTAAAAGGAGACGCGAGGAGGAAGACGACGGTGGTAATTGATCAATTATTGTGGGGGACACAGCAAAGTAAAACTGCAGTAACCGGATGCCGTAGAACTGCACCCTCTCCTTTCCATTTCACCGTCCTCTGCTGCTGCTGCATGACGCGGATGCCTCGTACGGGCTTGAAATAAACCAAAAGGAATTGAAAGTGTTTCCTTCTTCTTCTTCTTCTTCTTCGTCTGGATGGATTTGAGATGTGAGCTTAGAGGATTTGAAAGCAGAAATCCTCCACCAGGGGTGACCCAAAAACAAAAAAGTCTCATGAATGGAGGTAGATTCCCTCTCGATCCACACTTGAACTGTCATGTGCTCTTCCCAATGACTGTCCTCCCTCCCTAACTGCAGTCACAAAGTACTTCCCATCTCTAAGCCAAAAAAGAAAAAAAAAAAAGAGAGCTCACAGCAACATCGGTAGTGGTTTTTGTCATTGAGATTAGGAAAAGTACAAACCATGTCGATTGAGATCCTTAGTAATGGATTGGTTTGTAGCCTTGCGCTTGTCTTCTTCCCCCTCCTCACAGCTCATGTCTCATGAACTCCTCTCTCTCTCTCTCTCTCTCTCTCTATTTCCTTCTTCCTGGACAATGATTCTTTCTCCTGTCCTTGGAGAGCATACAAACTGTCAAGAACAAGCTCATTAACCATGTGGGCCAATCATGGGTTTGCAGATCAGCACTGTAGCATTTTAAATATCAGAATGTGGAGGAGCCAAATCTGTCACGCACACATATTAAATTACGTGGATACAGGTGGACAGTAATGAGGTGGGTCATCGAGCTGCACCCTCTGCCTGCATTATCTACTCAAAACAATTGCTGCTACGCAGCTTTATGAGGGAGCTTACTAAAAGCCTTCTTGCCGGTGGCTGCGTTGCATCAAATCTCATCACCCCCTTCACATGCCTCCCTTCTGCCATTCCTTTTTTCTTGCTTCTTTCCTCCTCCCTCATTCATTGACTAAGCCATGACTCGGCTTCACCACCATCCGGTCTTTACTCCTCACCCAACTGTTTTGGCGTATGACACAGTGGAAGGAAGAGAACCAAAAGGCCAAGAAATAATATGAAGCAGGAGATCAATGTGGAAGAGGACCTACCTCTTCCCATCGCATTCGATTCCTTTCCATCGAAATATCGGGTGTGAAAGAAAAGAGCCACCGCAGTCAATTTGATTTGAGTTGTAGCCTGTCGATCACAGTTCTTCCATCGTATGTCTTCGAAGATTGAC
This sequence comes from Musa acuminata AAA Group, assembly GCF_036884655.1. NCBI lineage: Eukaryota > Viridiplantae > Streptophyta > Magnoliopsida > Zingiberales > Musaceae > Musa > Musa acuminata. Next base: position 21,781,024 of record NC_088336.1, read on the forward strand.
TCGTAGCTGCTGTAAGTTTCGGTGTGTGTCTGGTCTTCCAAGGCTTTCGCATATCTCTTCTCCGAATCCAGAGGACAAACGTCGAACACTTTATCTACCGAGGAGGCTATCGAGTCCGGTGATCTCCTAAAACCAGTAATTAGTTTCCCCTCGATATGATAAGAAAGCAGGGAAGAACAATGATTGAGGAAAGAAGGTGTAGTGGGCATGATGACTTTTAGGTGGCAAAGAAAAGGGTGAAGCCATATGATGGGAAGCTGCTCCTTTGGGTGCATCATTCAACCATGCAGATGGAGGCACTGTTGGGGTTCTTTACAGCACAAAGTGCAGAGGGCAGCAATGATGGCCGTGGCCATGGCCATCAGCCCCAGTTGCAGGTACAGTGACGAATGTTGATGCTGTCCATTCTCTTTCTCGTTGTCCCTCCTCAACAGATCTGTGCGCATACTTCAGCTACACAGAACGCGGATGCCAAGCTAAGAAGATGGTGACAGATCTTTGAGCATGGTGACAGATCTTCGAGCATTTCTCATCTATAAATAAACATGATCTAAATGATCTTTGTTAAAGAGGATACAGATGAGATATTATAATTTCTTTCTCAATCTTCTTAATCTATCAGTATAAATAGTCATAAGAAAAGATAGAAAGAATCTAGTTTTCTTTACAAATTGACAACGGTTGTTTGATTTAAAGACAATGCTCAGATCATAAGTTTTTTTTCATATGATATTGAAAGGTACATATCGTAAAAATCGATCTTATCTAATGTTATTTGATTTCAATTTTAATATTTTTTTTACACATTACATATAATATATCATAGATTTTATACTTATCTATTGTACGTTTGATGATGAGCATAATGTGATATTACACTATATGCCGCAAGTTTAGGACACACCCACAGCTTTCTTCGATGATCGGCATGTGTTTTAGTATCATTAGTGTTAAGTTTGATGGTACATTTATTGGGTTAAAAAATTACATATTTAAATTAATAAATATTAAAAATAAAAAAATAAAAATCACTTATCACTTTATAAGTAGGTTAAAACTTTGATTGATTTATAAGAACTTGATATGTGTATTATTACTAATTTGATCTTAAGTATTTTTATCTTGTTAGTGGTTGATGTTGAATGAAGTTAGTGAGTTAATTTATCATGTTAGATCATGATAAATTGCATTCTTAAATGAGGAAGATTGTGATGCATCCATTCAATAAATGAATTAGAGTTATTTAGGAATTACTTTGCAAGTGTCCAAATGTTATTTTGATAGGTTAATGTCCCAAGGGATATTCTTTCATCAATATAGTTATTATTATTATTATTCCCCCAAAAAATATTAAAACATTATTTTTTTCATAAACAATTTCAAGTTTCTTCATTTAAATTTATCTAGGAGGCTTTTACTTGTAAAATGATGATAGAAATATTCATAAGGAATAAATCATAATCATATATATATAATTATAAATATTAGCTGAGTTAAGTTATTCTTGAGAGGATGCATGTATCTATTTATTTTTCTTTTATGGTCTATGACATGGGTATTTTAGTAATTTAAAATTATCTATGATTTAGGGTTTTTAGTCTCCTCTATATATACATCCATCCATCCTCTTGTCTTAGAACATTGTTAAAATGAAATCGGCTAATGAAAATAAATTATCGTGGATAATGAGATCGACTAGCAAAAAGATAATGAGATGGAAGGGAAACTGCCCAAAGAGAGAGAGGTAGGGATTCCTTTCCTTTACTCTTGTTATGTATTGCTATAAATTGTCTTGCTTAACCATTGTTATAATAATATGTTTGTAGGAAGGATTAGTGATAGAGAATAATGAACCCTTTTTAATCTAAATCATCTCGATGATTAGCATGTAGTGTTGTTTGCATGTGAGACATATCTTTCTTTTAAGTCAATCCTTAGATTTTGTTTCCTCCTCTCTTCACACACTCCATAGATTGGTTAAGTCAATCCTTAGATGGCATATTGCAAATAATAGAAAGAAACGAAAAAAACAGAGACAAAAACAAATTTTGATGTCCTATTTTCCGAATTAGGCCTAAGTTGGTCGAGTTTAGTGAGCCCAACTCACTTAATGTGAACGACCCGATTGGATCCACATAGATAAGTCTCTATATTTATTTATTGATTTTTAGTAGTTTGGTAATAATGTATAAAACAAAATATGAGAGGACTCAAATCTCGTCTTCATCATTTATTCTTTAAAAAAAATCAAAAAATTTTATCGTAATTACAACTCATATAATATTAAAAAAATTGAAAGGGGGTTATATGAAGAGCTTACTTACGGAAAAAAAAAAAAAGAAAACCGAAATATTATGTTATAAAACACAAGTTCATATGAATTTAAGATTTCTAGGAAGAAACATTCCCAATGATTCAACTATGCTAAATCACACCAGGAAGGCTTGAAAAGTGGCTCATAGACTTAAGTTTATGATATAATAAATAGTGTATTTTTAGCTAATTATACATAGATAAACATAAGTATATCATTAATCCTATAGATAATGTACTATTATGACTAGGTCTTGTGTCAATCTTGAAATCTTAAAATTATTAAGTAAATAAAATATAGTGGTATAATGCAATGAAAGAAATCTGTAAACACAAGAAGGGAGACAATGAATGATTTATGACCTAACAAATCAGAAAACTTGATAGAGTAAAGAGTATAATATTATATGGACATGGAGTGTGAATTTAGAAATATTTTATTGTGAAATATTGTCATTTTAATTATGTTAGAAATAAAGGCTTATTCAATTGCATAGGAGCTGTAAGATATTTTTTCGCAAATTTAACATGGAGTTTTAGTTATAATTTTAAGTATCAAGAATTGTTCGAATATCATGATATGTTATCCTTATTTTAATTAAATGATAACATTATTTATATTTATATGATTTATAAGTTAGTTATGAATTTGTGTTGTAGTGGTTGATATAGAAGTATATGAGTAAATATTATATGCAAAATATACCAAAAATGTTGTCTACAAAATGAGGTTTTTGGTTTTCTCGGGTTTAGTTATTGTTTTATTTTCCACGATAAGAGAGAGATGTGACATAAAAAATATAATTAATTGAAGTAAATATAAACATACTGCATAGAGATATTATAAGCATGTAAGGAATAAAAATCATTTGATGTTATTGAAGACTTATGGCCTATGCTCTTAATCCTTATTGTTCATATTCTGCCTTCCAAAGCATACATATTTTTCTTTAAACTCATCTTATTCTCTATTAGCTGTTTGTGCTTATAAAAATCATTTTAAGGATCTTAAATAATGATCGGATCAGAAGGTTATTTTATGTGAAAATAGGTTTGATAATTTTTTTATTGTAATAAATATATAAAATATTTTTAGGATTTTATTGAGAAAAAAATTTTATAGCTCTAAAAAAAAATTCTTGAGTTTGGCTATTCTCACTCTACTGTAGCACACATGGTTAAATAGGTTAACCTCTTTCTTTCTTGAAAGATGAGTCTACGGATAACGATACCCCTTCTCCTTTATCGCTCGTAATCGATGATGTATCTTCTTTCTTTTCTATAGTCAACAACGAAGGATATAAATGATGACAATGAACTCTCATACCGTATTTATGAATAACTATTCAAAATGAAACGGGACGATGGAGCAAAATCGTACTATGACGATCGATAGGAGAAAAAAAAATTATTTAAAATTTTATTATTTATAAAAATTTTAAAATATGAATGTTGAAAGGAAAGTTTTAAAAAATAGAATTTTTTTTTTGGGAATTCCAACCATAAATTGTTCAGTTTTTAATAATTGAAATTGGAAAATACATATCGCAAGTAAAAGAGGTTTCCTCTACTATTGACTTCACGAGAGATCCCATTCTCTCTGTCTCTCTCTTTCCACCCTTTCGACTCCAAGCCACTTGACACCTTCGTCGATCTCCTTGGGCTTGAAGAGGAGGAGGGGAATCGAGGCAAATGGACATCTTGATCGCGCAGATCCAGGCGGACCTGCGGTCGAGCGACGCGCTGCGCCAGTCGGGGGCGCTTCTGCAGGCGCTGCAGCAGTCGGCGGCGGGGCGGGACGTCTCTGCTGTGGCCCGCTCCACCTGCGAGGAGATCCTCGCTTCCCCGGCTTCCGCCGTCTCCAAGAAGCTCGCCTTCGACCTCATCCGATCCACCCGCCTTACCCCCGACCTCTGGGACACCGTCTGCTCCGCCGTCCGCGCCGACCTCGACTTCCCCGACCCTGACGTCGCCGCCGCCGCCGTCTCCATCCTTTCTGCCATTCCCTCTCACCGCCTCCCCCGCCTCGTTGCCGACGCCCACCGCGAGATCGCCGCCTGCTTCGACTCCCCCAGCGAGACCCTCCGTCTCGCTGCCACTGAGACCCTCGGATGCGTACTCGCTCGCGACGATCTCGTCCTCCTCTGCGACACCGCCCCAGGCCTCCTTGACCGCGCCTCCGCCTGGTGGGACCGCATCGCTGAAGGCACGCTCGACCGCTCCGACGCTGTTTCCTGCGCCGCCTTCGCGGCCGTCGGCCGCCTCTTCCAGGAGTTCGAGACCAAGCGCATGAGCCGCCTAGCGGGGGACAAGCTCATCGATGGCGAGAACTCACTCGCGATCCGGTCCAATTGGGTTGTCGCCGCCATTGACCTCGTCTGGAAAAAGCGCAATGCCCTCATGGCCCGCTCCCTCATCATCCCTGTTGAAAGCTTCCGTGCCACCGTGTTCCCGCTCGTCTATGCTGCAAAGGCCGTGGCTTCTGGTTCCCTCGAGGTGTTCCGGAAGCTATCCAGGTCTGGAGAGAGCAGCAACAACACGGGCACCGCCACCGCGGTGGACTCCTCGATGAGCGCTGAGAAGCACGTCGGGGTCTCGGACGTGGTCTCCCATCTCCTGCCGTTCTTGAGCTCTTTGGATCCACCTTTGATCTTCGAGGTCGGCATCAATATGCTCTCTCTGGCTGATGTTCGGGGAGGAAAGCCGGAGTGGGCTTCAGCATCAATCATCGCCATTCTCACACTCTGGGATAGGCAGGAGTTCTCTTCCGCTAGAGAAAGCATTGTGAGAGCTGTCGTCACGAATCTCCACCTTCTCGATCTCAGCATGCAGGTACATTTCTCAGTCCATCTTTGTCTACTCGAGAATGATTTATCTATCTATGTGTAGAGTCAACAGAAAAAGATGACTAGAAAGAACTTAAGCTACTAGCAGCAGCATAATGCAGGAGGAAGGCGTCACTCAAGCTAGTCTAGCTGTTCTGATGCCACCACCAGCCTTATATTGCATATGCAATCTTTAACATATTGCATATCAGGGACACGCACCTGAGCACATCCAAGCATCTGGTTTCTTTTGTCTTGATCTCTAATATGTTACATGTTGAGGACATGCACCAAAGCACCTCCATGTTTGGACTGGATTAGCCACGTTATCTTAGCCTTTCAAGAACTAGGAATGTTCTTTGATAAAGAATAGTAGACTAAGGCATTAGCTGCTCACATTGATCAGAGATATTCCTTTTTTTTTCCTAATATTGTAGTTCAAAGGCAAAGTTTACTTTTTGTGATAGCTCAGAGGGGTAAGCATAGATTTTCTTTACTTCGACTGCCTTCTTGTGGTTTTGGAGGGTTATATGTTGGACTGAAGTTTCTATCATTCCTCCTGATTTCAGGTTTCTTTATTTAAGATGCTGCTTCTGATGGTGAGAAACTTAAGGGCAGAATCAGATCGTATGCATGCTCTTGCATGTATATGCCGCACAGCCCTTTGTGTTGATCTTTTTGCAAAAGAAAGTGTGCGACGAGGACAAAAGCCCCTCCCTGGAACAGACATTACTTCACTTTTCGAGGATGCAAGGATAAAGGATGACTTGAACAGTGTAATGAGTAAAAGCTTGTTCAGAGAGGAATTAGTTGCTTCACTAGTAGAAAGTTGCTTTCAATTATCTCTTCCGTTGCCTGAGCAGAAGAATTCGGGAACTGAGGGTAGAGTCATTGGTGCTTTAGCCTATGGTACTGGTTATGGTGCACTTAATTGGACAGAGTCAGCTTTGGAGGTTGTAGAAGTGTGCAGACCATGTGTTTTATGGGACTGTGATGGACGAACTTATGCCATAGATTGTTACCTGAAGTTACTTGTCAGGCTCTGTCACATTTATGATACAAGAGGAGGTGTGAAGAGGATCAAGGATGGTGCTTCTCAGGAGCAGATTCTGAATGAGACTCGGTTACGCAACTTGCAATTACAACTTATCAAAGATCTTCGTGAGGTTAGTCTTATCATTTATCCCAGTCAAGGAATCTAATATTTCCCAGATTGGTATGTACCAATCGGTATTTACCAATCAATCCATGGCCTAGACTGTATAGATTGGTGTTGGTCAATATTTAATATTTATTATTTTTTTGGTGATACCATACGGTATATGTTGGTGTACTGCCCGGTATACGGGTACCACACTGGTTCGGCCAGTTACCAAACTGATATTAGACCGACACTATAAAATATTAAAGCATTGTGCAGATGTGGGAAATTGCAAATTTGTAGTAAGTAAGCATGACCTATTAGAGATAAAGTACGTTCAACTTCGAGTAATTTGCTATTCTCTTCCTTGCTTCCTCTTCAGGTTTAGTATTCTTCATGATTGCAATAAAATATGTTTTTATAAATGCTTCCTTTCTTTTCTCACTCTCATATTCATTTGTGCTTGAATCCGGTTAAGTTATTTGTTGCCGCAGGGTGCTTAGGGGATTATCTATTGTATGTAATTGTTTGGATTCTTCTTTTAATATTCATGCGATAGTCTGACACTATGGTATTTGTGAAAAAAGAAATCTAACAAAGAGTTCTATCTTCATATCAGTTTATTTGCTTTGTTCAGGATAAAAATGTAACAGTTTTTTCATCCTTATGCATTTGAAGTTGTGAAGGTTCCTTTCTTGGTGAAACAACCAAGATCCTCTTTAGTAATCTCATATGTGCTTAAAACATCAATTCTAGTTAATTAGAAAACATCACTTGTACATCATAGGATCTCATGTTTCTCCTTTTTTTAGATCTATTTTATATCTATAAACACCTATGTTTTCCTTGTCTGCCTATTTATCAAGTTAAAGTAAGATTTCATACTTGATTTCCTTTACAAGGTGCATACACCAAGAATATCTGCACGCTTAATTTGGGCCATTGCTGAACATTTTGATATGGAGGGTCTTGATCCACTTCTAGCTGATGACCTGGAAGATCCGTTAAACATAATTATATCAAATATACACAATGTGTTGTTCAACACCGAGTCCTCTGCAACTACTGCAAACAGGCTACAAGATGTGCAAGCTATCCTTATTTGTGCACAACGTTTAGGTACACGGAATCTCAGAGCAGGTCAGCTCTTGAGTAAAGAACTTGAAGATTTTAGAGGTAGCACCTTAGCTGACTCTGTAAACAAGCATCAAAGTCGCTATATATTGCAGATATTGAAGTACGTTGCCGGTCATCCAGAAAGCAGGTCAGTCATGTATGCATGTTTTTACAAGTTCCGCAAATGCCTTTTGTCAGTTAATTGAGTTCGCTCTCTGTTGAAGTATCTATTAGATATCAATTTTAATATATTAGCTGGTTAAATTAAGAAATGTGTTTCAGATGCTGATAATAACATTTAGCAAAAAGCTTAAAAATGGCCAAGGAACACTTCAGTTTAAGTCCATTTGTTTAATTCATTTATCCTATATGTTTGTGGCTGTTGACTCTAAGAAGTTCTATTGATAGGAAAAAATAACAATGGCAATGCAACTGTAACTGCATTTAGCAGAAGAACAGGGGTTTTTTTGTGAACAAAATATGGGGTTTTCTCTGGGGATATAGATGGTTTGTCAAACTGAGAAAGCTAGAGACATGATTTGATAAATATGTGCTTATGGCTTGGGGGAGTGTTTATGGCACAAGTTAATTTCGTATGCAGAAATTTCACAAATGTTAATCCAATAGTGTTATAAAGTTGTTAGTTTACTTTAATTTTTATATTGTACTAATATAAATCTCATATTCGTTATGTAGCATAGTTTCTTTGGAACTGCAGTACAATGATTATTTAGTTTTGTTATAGCTACCAATATACTTCTTAGATAATTCAATTTTCAATAGTGAAAACTATAATTACTTTTAGTTGTATTTAATGGACTAGAATAGCTGGTAAAAAGCAATAACTTAGTGTCCTGCAGAGGATATACTTGTCACGGCCAGAGGTGCATGATTGGTTTTGTACCTCAGACCTAATGCATGTAGGACTTTGCTACACTTGGAATTTTGGAGCATTAATATGCTTATTATGATGGTTTTAAGGATCGGTCAATTACAATTCAATTTTGATCCAGCCTCGGTCCTAAGTTTGATTTAGTTGATGATTATCCCCTGTTCTAATAATATTGCAGTTGATTTCGCCAGAATGTTGTTGGATTGGCTGGTTTGGATGAATATTATCCTAGAGAACCAACCTTGGCAGAGAGTTCTAGGTAGAAGAGGAAAGTAAATGGGACAAAAGGAGAGGAGAAGACAAGAGGCTGAAGGAGTCCGAAGAAAGGTTGGAGAAAGAAATACTAATCTGTTGTTTGCTGGATGCCGTTATTGCTTGTCCAGTACATTAGCAGATAGTTCTTTATGTTCATTGGTCAATAGTGACATCATTGTCATTTTTAAGTTCTATGGAGTAATCTAGACGGTGAGACAAAGTAAATGAGGAGGGTTGGAAATTGGGTACATGGTCAGTACATGTGGTTGAGTAGTTGCATGTTCTGAATGGTGAGGGAGTTACTATCAGATCCAACAGCTCTAGGACTCTGATGACACTAAACTGCTATGACGTAGGCCCAGGATATACATTTTTGCAAAACAATCCTCACCCTTTTCAAAATAGTAGATTTGGACTTTAACATGAAACTTTCATATGCACTTTAAGATGAAATTTGGATAAGATATACACATATACGTATATATTCATATGTGTATGTCTATATATATACACAGTTCATTTTTTTAAACTTTTGTATTCTTTTCGTTCTCTTGAGCTGATTATCGATCCTCCATGCATACATATGTGGCCCATTAGGTGCAAGTCATGTTTTGATCTGTTCATATCATCCAGGCTATACTGCATTAAAAGCTACACGGTAGATTTCTTTTGCCCAAGCTTATTGTTATACTTTCCTCTTCTAGAACCCAACTTCTTGGGTCAAAATGTTTTATGCTTTGAAGCTTTTATCTGAGAGGGCACTCAGATCCATGAATCATAATTTTGTAGTGTTGCTAGTGCATAACACGAACAAGAAATTAATTAGTAATTATCTCTCTATATATGGTATATTTCTGTGAAAGGATTGATAACACATTCTTGAATCTTTCACCTGTGCTGATGTCATTCATACTTCAATCTTCTAAATCAACTTTAGTTCTGTGCTATATTTTTGGGCTATCTGTAGCTACATATGCTCCTGCCAGTTCGATTTTTTGAGTAATGATTAACATGTAATACTTTTCAGATGGGTAGGTGTTAGCGAGACAACAGGAGATTATCCTTTTAGCCACCATAAGCTCACAGTCCAGTTTTTTGAGACATCTGTAGCACAAGACAGAAAGTTGGAGGGATTGGTTCATAAGGCTATTCAAGAGCTTTGGAGGCATGATCCCAGTGAATTGAGCCTTTTGTTAACCAAAGGCATCGATTCCACTGGGCATAAAGTACCTCCAAAACCACATGCACTGACTGGTAGTAGTGATCCTTGCTATGTTGAAGCATATCACCTGGCAGATTCGACGGATGGAAGGATCACCCTGCACTTAAAGGTATTAGACTTTCATACTTATGTGATGTTTTGTTTAAGGTTTTTAATTTCACATAGTTTTTTTGCAGCCTACTTTGCTTCCATAATTAGCATTTATATTATTATATATATTTATAATTTTAAATTTTCAAACCATGAAGTGAAGGAATATTTAAAACATATTTCCCAGGGCTAGCAAAAATAGAAGATTTCAGTAATGGAATAACAGAAAAGGGAAATAAAATGGATATTGCGTTTGGGTGTACAACAGGATGGTTGTAGAGCTTATTCAGTTAGTGTGTAACTGAATTATAAAGGGTTTAAATCTCGACTGATTACAGTTTTGACAGTCGATTAGCCAGTGTTGATACTTTGCGAGGTATACTGACTTTCCAGCATCACTGGGAAAATAAAATAAAATATTAAATACTGACTGGTATTGACCTACATGGTCTTCTATTGATTTATGATCAGACTATAAAGACCGGTTGACATGTACTAGTCCAACTGATATTTGAAACCTCGTGGAAAGCAATAAGAAAAAAAACATGATTATGTTAAGAATATTCGATAAACAGGAATCAGCTTATATGAGAAACTAGTGTTGCAAGTATGAGGACCTTGGGGTGGATGCTTGTTTTAAAGAGAAAGATAAAACAAGGAAATGCAAATTATGCACTTATCGAGGATACTTCTGTAGAAATTGGTTAAGAAAATGGCCTGGACCTGCACATCTCTATTAGCCTGCAGCTCCAAGTGTGGCATGGTCCACTTTTGGGTGTTTGTTTCAGCATGTTCTTCCACCCATGCTGCAGCTAATTGTTTTAACTATAGAGCTAGATATATCTTTCTTGAACAGGATATCGATAAGAATTCTAGCAATATCCTCTTGGCTGGGTACTTCTCCAACCAGTGTTGCATCAAGTTTCTTGACATTCTCTAGTATGATAGTTTTGTTTCTTAAACGTTTTAGGTAGAACCAATTGAGAATGACATGAGAAGTTATTTATGCTGGTCTGACATGCCTAATTAAGACCATCAAGAACACTGGTAAGGAGAATGTGCTAAAGAAATAAGAAGTTGAATAAGGAGATGTTCAGACAAATTCGATTAGAAACTTGAGAAAACTATGAAGGAATTTGATGACCCTAAGGATTATTTGAGGCATAGTTTGCAAGATTGTCTAACAGGTTTGTGTTTGGTTATGAATGATATGATCAACATCGTTAAGATCGTCAATAAATGATCGACTCTATTCTTCACTTTTCCCTCCTTGTATCCTTCCGTCTTTATCTTACATTATGGTGGTTGAATGGTGGTACATGGTAAATGCAATGGTTTTAACATAATGCTAACACTAGCATTGTATTCTCTATCTCACACTCATAGTTGTAGATATTCTTTTCCTTCTTGTTCTATATCCCCTCCTCCCTTTTTGAGGCTGTGAGACAATAAAAAATCTGCAAAAACTGCTAATTCTGGATAAGTTTGATGGACTATAGCTGGTTCCGTTGATTCTAATCGGGTGTATCATACTGGAATTATCTGATGCTGTGAAGTGTGAACTATGATTAGAGGGCATTCTTTTTTTGTTTAGCTAAGTAGTTGAAAGTTATTGATTTGTTTTACCTTAGATATGATTTCTCTTTCTGTTTTTCATTGTGCTGCATTGTAATAAGTGGTTGCAAATTCTTGTTGTTGTCATAGAAAAAATGTAACTTTTGACTTTCATGTTATATGTTACATCTCGAGATCTCCTAAAAAAAAATCACAAATTCATGACGAAACAATTCATTATTTTTGTTGTGACTGAATACTTTTTACATTTACATGCAAAGTAATTGAATACTTTTTACAGTATACTTGTTAGACCAATCAATCATTCTGATTAAGTCAATAAATGCAGATCTTAAACTTGACTGAACTAGAGATTAATAGGGTGGATATCCGTGTTGGACTATCTGGAGCATTGTACTTTATGGATGGGTCACTTCAGGCAGTTCGACCGCTAAGAAATCTTGTCTCACAGGTATTTTTTGGGACCCTGCTAATTTTCTTAGAGTTTGCTTCTGTAATTTTCCAGTTGATGCTTATTTTCCTTTGACTTTGCAATTTGTTTTACCTTGCTATCACTTGTTGATGTGTATTTGTGGCACATAGATGCTTTAAAAAAAACTGCTTTGTTGGTATCTGTTTGTACTAGCACTTGCACATGCACATGCATACATATTACAATATATGCTATATATACATATATGTGCCTCTCCATAAATTAGTTTTATCTACTTCTAGTTTCATTTTTAGGTGTTAAAACATATCTTTCAAAATCTTTTCAACCTCAATAAATCAGCACTTTTAAGCCTATAGTGCTAGAGTACGTTTTAAGTTTTTTCATGTTGTCATATTACTTTAGCGGAAAGAAATTGCATATTCTCCCAATTTTTTCATGTTCTTACTGCAATGCTATGGCAAAGCCTTTAGAGAAGACACTAGTATGCACTCGGCATTAATTTCTTTGAACTGTAAGTTACAAAGTTGGGTTTAATTATATATAATTGCATGATAAGATCCAATCTTCTCATTAATACCTATCATTAATTGTGAAGAGCTATTGTGTTGAAGAACTGTAATGATTTAGTGTATTAGTGGATGAATGGCCTAATTTATATGACAAAATAATTATAAGAGATGTTACCTTCCAGTGCCACATCACAATGATATCTATGTGTGAGTCTGGACATTTTTGAAGCAGTTCTTTCTCCTTTTATACAGTCTCCATTGCTTAATTTGATTGGTTGGAATACATTACATGTGAGCATGTTTTGTTTTGACTCATTTTTCCTTTTAGAATGTGAATCAATTTGAATACTTTTTTGGTGCATATAAGACAAAAGTGTATCTATCTACTTATGATAATATTTAGATTAATGTTGTAGCCTCACTTGAAATTTGTTTATGTTAGGATCCAGTCCTTAGCAGCGTCACTGTTGGCGTTTCACACTTTGAGAGATGTGCTCTTTGGGTTCAAGTTCTTTATTACCCTTTCTATGGAAGTGGTGTTTCTGGAGATTACGAAGGAGATTATGCAGAAGAGGATTCTCAGATTTTGCGGCAAAAGCATTCCCAGAAACCAGAACTTGGAGAGCCTGTAATCTTACGGTGTCAGCCTTACAAGATCCCACTAACAGATCTTCTTTTGCCACATAAATGTTCTCCTGTTGAATATTTTCGCTTGTGGCCAAGTTTACCGGCTATATTGGAGTATACAGGTGCATATACTTATGAAGGAAGTGGTTTTAAAGCCACTGCTGCACAACAGTATGAGGCTTCCCCATTCCTCAGTGGGCTCAGATCACTCGCATCTAAGCCTTTCCATCAAGTCTGCTCACACTTCATCCGCACAGTGGCAGGCTTTCAGGTAAGTCCTAGATTGTTTTATACTTAGTTCTATAATTTAGAATACTCTTCCTATTAAACTGCATTTTTTCATCTTATACATGTAGTGTCTTTAGAAGCATAACGAGTATACAACAACGATAAGAAGCCATAATTTGGAAAAGATAAAAAAAGAAGAAAAGAAAGCCATAATGACCCACTTGTTTTGGGATGGCTGCATGGATTTTTTCCAACCATTGAGCTCTGTCTAGGACACTTTCGCTAGCCAAATTAAGAGTTCCTAATTGAAAAAAAAAATAATTTCTCTTAGGTCTCCCTCTACTTTTCATCACCACTAATCCTAATTGATTCATCTCATTTAAACAATATTTATTTGTCTTCTTTGGGTATATTCGTAACACGTGAAACATCTTTTGCTTCATTTTATCTTTTGTATGAGTTATACTCAATGTTTGTAAGTATAAATATGTATTTTTCTATTATTTCTAGTAAATCTATACATTCATCTCAACAATAATAACTTTTGGTATATGTTTTTCTAAATGCCCAACATTCTGATCTATCATGCATGGTTGACCTTGTTCCATTTTGTGAATGATTAATAAAATAATAATTATTGATCTTTTCAATCTTATAGTCAAAATGCATATCCTGTTTCACCAGCAAGCATCTTCTAATGCCTTTGCAATTGTTGATTGAATTTTTTGGACTGTTCTGCTGATTGTAAAAGCAGTTTCTTATACATGGCTGACCTCATATATTCTGATTTATCTCGACAGTTGTGCTATGCTGCAAAAACTTGGTATGGTGGTTTTGTCGGTATGATGATCTTCGGTGCCAGCGAGGTGAGCAGAAATGTGGATCTGGGAGATGAGACAACAACGATGATGTGTAAGTTTGTCATCCGAGCATCTGATCCATCAATCACAAAGGAAATAGGATCAGACCTGCAAGGCTGGTTAGATGATATTACGGACGGGGGTGTGGAGTACATGCCCGAAGAAGAGGTTAAGACTGCGGCTGCAGAGAGGCTAAGAATCTCCATGGAAAAAATAGCCCTGTTCAAAGCAGCCAAGCCACCACCGCAGCCTCCAAAAGTGGAAGAAGAAGAGGAAGATGAAGATCAGAAAAAGAAAGAGACTGATGATGAGAATGGTAACCCTAAAGAACCCTCAACCTTATCAACTCTTACTGCCGAGGAAGTGGAACATCGTGCCCTTCAGTCCGCAGTTCTACAGGAGTGGCATATATTATGCAAAGAAAAAGCCGTCAGAGTTCAGTGACTTCCTCCCCACCCCGGTGAGATCTTTGGCTTCTCATCATACTGCATGATTTAGTGTTTGTTGATTGTAGAATTCCCTTCTGTTGTATACTGTGTGACTCATAATTTTGCTACTCTTGTTGATATTTGTAGTCTTAATTTCCCTGTGAGTGTTCTCTGGAGACTTGCGACTCTCGTGTACTTTGTTGCGATCACAGTGCAGGCCGGATGATAATATCATGTTTTAATCCACAAAAATTATCATTCTGAGAAATGTCATTGTTGTTGAGAACTGTATATAATTATATACATATTACTAACTCTGATTCGAATTTGGTTTCCAATTAGTAGTATCATGATGGTTTGCATCAGATTGCAAATCTTAAAGTTACCAAATCCCATCTTATCATAATTCAATTCAAATCTGGATTCAGTCAGATATCATCCAATCTGTACAAACCCAGTTTAGGTTCCATGATAGATAACAACACATCAGAACAACATGAGAGATGAAGGTTTGAGTTATGGAGACTGTCCCCATGCATTGACTCTCTTCGTACCTCTTCATACCCCCGTATTAATGACAGTCGTATGATGATATATCACAAAGTATTAATTTTTCGGAATATGTGATCCACATGAAACTATTTGAGGCAGACGCCTCTGTTTTCTATTACGGGCTAATTAGAATTGGAATCCCCCAAAGGGGGTGTATATATTTGAGACCCTAATCGTCAGGCCTTCCTCTTCATGCGAATCGCTACTGCTGCTGCTGCATAAATCAAAGGGTCAACTCCGACCACGATTCCGGAAACATAAACGCCCTCCTCCCTTCTTCCTCCGGTCCTTTCCCCCTTGTCCTAACCCCGCCGCCGTCTCCTCCTCCCACCTCGCCTCGCGCTCGCCCCCCCCGAATTCCGATAATTAAAGAAAAGCCCTCTTTTTAGATCTCCCGCACTGCCTCTCGTTCCTCTTGCCAGCGCGGGACTTCGAGTTTCCATGTTGTGACCTGCCCCTGCCCGTCGATCGAATCTGTCTGTATATGGATCGCGGCCGCCTCTCTGGCTGCGACTGTTGGATTGGAAGCGGTGGCGATCGCAGAAGAGAAGGGCCGGAGACCGAGTGGAAGGAGGCTCGCCCCTTGTCATGACATGGCCGCCTCCGGTGGTTCCCAGCACCGCTGCGTCTTCGGTCGGTTGGATTCCCCCTGTTTGGTCATCAGTATTATGTTGTCGATGTTCTGTCTTTTGGCTGCTATCGGTGCATGTCCTCGTTGGCTTTGTATTTTTAGTTGCTTCAATAGGAAAGATCGTCTTTGAGCTGCTTTCTGTCTTCGATTCGGTTGCAAGTTCGGTTCTTGGAGTGTAACAAGGTTTTTCACTTCAATTTTTTGGGGTTTTGGCAGTTGGTAACATACCGTATGATGCAACGGAGGAGCAGCTTATTCAGATATGCGAGGAAGTTGGCCCCGTGGTGTCCTTCAGGTCTCCATTCTTGAAAACCCTAACAATCTTGATGTGTTGGAAGCTTACCTTTTTTTACTCGTTATGGTTCTCTATTGTTGTCCGTTTAACCTTTTACTCTTAATGGAATGAGATGGTACACATTTACATGTAGGCTAGTTCATTTTGTCCACCTTGCAATGTCAATCTTTTTAGTGTTATTAACATGGTTTTTACTTTTAATTGGTCGCATATTTTTTCACACTTCATTCTTCATCTTTCTTTATATGATTTTCCACAGGCTAGTGATATGTAGGTACTATATAACTCACTTACCATAAGCTTCTCTCTATGGTGTGGATGGTACTTGTTATCTATAGATACCATTGTATTCAGTAAATAGTTCCTTTAATAAGCCTCTCAGACTAGCTGAACATATATATTGACAGGAACCCGTATACAAATAGCAAAGTTCCATACCTAAAACTGTTAATGCTGAATGGTTATCAATATCTTAGGGAACTCACTGTGGGAACATATCTAACATGGGGTAGATCTGTTCATCTTTTTCCTATGTATGCCTTTTAATGGTACTGTCATATTGATGCAGGTTGGTATTTGATAGAGAAACTGGAAAACCCAAAGGTTATGGGTTTTGTGAGTATAAAGATGAAGAAACAGCTCTGAGTGCTCGCCGCAACCTTCAGGGCTATGAGATAAATGGTCGTCAGTTACGAGTTGACTTTGCCGAAAATGATAAAAATGCTGACCGTAACAGGGAGCAGGTTGATACCCTTTAGCTGGTTACCTAGTAGGAGTATTTCAATTCTCTTTCAAAGTTCCCCTTTCGTGTCTCCTTGGGTTTTAACAGTGAGATTTATCTCAAAGGTTTATGGCCACCAGATGCTGTCATATTTGTGCCTACTGTCCCTTGCTATTAGTTATTTTTGCAGGCCAATTCTGGCATGTTGCTCCTTTGTACTAGTTCTTTTCTTCCTATTAACACAGGAACGAACTTTATTTTTCTTAATACATGAGTTGAGAATTAATTTTTGTCCGTGGAAATTAATATTTTGTTAAATAGCTTTTGAAGACTATTATGGCACATTTATTACCATTATTGAGCATGATATTACTATTTACTAATAAAGCAAAAGATGTACGTCCTCATAAATATGTTGTGCTTCTCTGTCTTCTGCTAGTATACATTTGATTGGAAGTTTCATCTGGCATTAGTTTTTTTACATTGTTGGTGACTGCAATTTTTAGAAGTACACTTTAAGATGAACTCATTGAGTAGACATCTAATCAGTATTATCTTTGCAGGGTCGTGGTGGACCAGGATTGGCGTCAAGTGCTGGTTGTCTTTCTCATTTCTCATTTTTAATTAGGTTTTTCGTGATTTCTTTTATTCTGTTTTTGTATGATTCATGAACAATTTCTTTGTTAAGATTCTTTTTCAAATATGGCAGATGTTCAAAAACAATTTAGTGGAGCCCCTATCTTGGGTGATTCAACTCTTCATCAACCACTAGGGCTTCCATTAGCTGCAACCGCTGCTTCTGTCATGGCTGGAGTTCTCGGTGGAGCTCAGACTTCTAATGCACAAAATGTGTTACAGAGCCAACCTGGAGTAGGAAATGATCCCTTGACTCACTATCTGTCTAGATTATCTAAACACCAAATGCATGAAATTATGTCTGAGATGAAGGTCACTTCTCTTTCTGTTTTCTTCTTTTAGTATTAATATGTTTGCAGTTAATAATCAAGTATTTTGTCTCATTCTGATAACAGGCCCTGACTGCTAAGAACAAGGCTCTAGCTCACCAACTTTTGCAAGCAAGTCCACAGTTGTCCAAAGCTCTTTTTCAGGTAATTCGTCTGGATTGAACTTTTGAATTCTTTTGCAATTGTTGGTGGCTGTGTTACCCAATTTGATAGGATGATCTCAAGTGAATATACATATGAATCCAGAAGTATGGTTTTGAGTTTTGAGAATTTGAAGCGACCCAATATCTATTTGTAATTTAATGACTAGGAAAAGATGCATTTCTTTCTTCTGTTAACTTGTTTTGGATCTCTATATTATAAGATGATCCTTTTGATATTGGTGGATGCTGATCGTGGCTCAATATTCTTGTTTTAGCAAAGAGAGAACTGCTAGATTTTTCCATCAAGTTAGTGAATAAGTACAAGGTAAGAAGAAAATAAAAGGAAACAAACATGGAAGACAAGCTCCATATGCTTCTTCTTTTCATTTGATAGTTCCATTTGATTTATAATGAATCCACAGTACAAAATAGCAGCTGTAGAATATGTATTTCAATTCAAGCCCAGGCCTCCTTCAGCTAATGGTTTACAAACTGCCTTCCGGTTCATCGGCCCTTTATTTTTTGGTATCACTTCCAGACCATAAAATCTGTTGGCATCTCTTTTGAACCTCATTAATTACAGATTTAAGTAACATAAAAACTATGCTTCAATATACCTGCACGTAATATACCTGACTTAACAAGCTGCAACCTTCCTTCACAAGTAAGAAGTCTAGTTGTCCAGCTACCTAATTTACAGGTGATATTTATATTTTGACCTTTAATTCCATACAAATCAAAAGCACAACCAAGTGCCTGACTGGTTACCATATCCTTCACCTCCTTAAATTCAGAACTAGTATATGTCTTTTCACCCATTTGCCAACACCACCCAAAAATAAAGCACTCTTGTTCTTGTTCAAAGAAAGAAGCCTGCTGTAGTTGAGAATTCATACAAATCAAAAGCACAACCAAATGCCTGACTGGCACCATATCCTTCACCTCCTTAAATTCAGAGCTAGTATATGTCTTTTCACCCATTTGCCAACACCACCCAAAAGTAAAGCACTCTTGTTCTTGTTCAAAGAAAGAGACCTGCTATAGTTGAGAATTTAGACAAATTAGTAATCAACATTTTTGTAGACTACTCATTCTCTCCACTTAATAGTAACAGATTATTACTGGCTGACTGCAAATGTTAGATTGGTGAGCTTCATCTTTCTACGCATGGGATGATACTGAAATTCTGATGAGTCATTTTTCCTAATTTTCTGGACAAAACCTCCATTGCTAGAACAAAAGATCGAAGACATGAGATTACATTGTCTTAGACTCCCTTTTCTCATGAAAAAACCCACCAATGACATAAATCATGATGGTAAACTTGGGAGCTCCTTAGTTGCATGAGTTCAAATTGCGACTAAGTTAGAGATTTTCGTAAACCTATTACTGCTGTGGTTTCTGGGTGATGAAGGATACAACATGATGGCATCCTTGCTTTTGTTTATGTTCTCCTGCATTTAGAGTTATCTTTTAATTACTTTATTAATGAGATATCTGAAACTGAAATTCTGTTCTGTTTTTGTGCTGCAGGCACAGATAATGCTTCGCATGGTTACACCACAGATGGTCTGTCTTGTTAACCTTGAGATTAACTCATGATGGCAATATGTGGGCTTTATGCTAACATTAAATGCTTGTAACTGACCTTGACTACAGATGCAGATGGCAGGTAGTGGCCAATCATCAATTTCAACCTCTCAATTTTCATCCCATCTTGGGCAGGCATCTTCACAAACACTAGGTGGAAAGTTGTCTAAGCCACCTGAGACTCTAGTGCCAATCACATCACAGAGCCCCGTAATCCTCAAACAGGCTTCGTTACCTATTCAGCAAGTCCATGTTCAACCTCAATACCAGCTCCCACCACTGCCACAAGGTCAAGTGTTACAAGGAACTTTACCATCAAGCTGGCCTCAATCTATTGACGGTGTTCCACTTCAGCCTTCTCCTTTATCATCATCCATATGCCCGATATCACAGAGTCAAACCCCTCTTTCACAGCAGCCAGTACCAACTGTTGCAAGTTTAACGCATCATCCTCAGCTGGCACATCCAAATACCGCTCTGCAACAGGCAAACTTGTCACGTCCATCTATTTCTCAGGCAAGACTTTTCAATAAATAATGTTGTATTCATTATTTAATTCTATGTTCTTGAGCTCTACCAGGCATTATCAAGAATGGTTATCTTGATGAAAAAATAGAGAAATGTTATCTCATTAGATCAGGAAGTCCTGTCTTGTTTCTGCATGCAGCCTATCGATGGTTATTGCAGTCTGATTTCTCCTTAGGTTCAATGCTGATAGGAACTTCGCAGCCTGTCACACTCTTTGAGTTTTTGTGGGAATCCCCTCTTTGGCCTAACCGCTTTGGCAAGGAATTGAAGTCATTGGAAGGGTTGACATTAAGGCATTTTGTTGACCCTCTGTACTTAGACTTCTTATAGTTAATAGATCATAGCCCTTGTGCAATTTTCTCTTGAATATCATAACCTTCAATGGGATTGCTGTGTGAAATTTGTAGTACTTTCTGGGTGATGATCAAATTATTCATGAACTTGACTTTTCTTTGGTAAAAGCAGCAGGAACATACATATGAATGCTTATTTCCTTGTTTAGTGTATTTGGCTTATTAATGGATTTGTTCATATCATGCATCACTTATTAAGTTTTCTATAGTACTGAGATGTGCCAGAATTATGTGGGGTTATTCTACTTTCTCACTGACAATATTACTGTTTCCTGATAGACTGGCTTGTCAAATGTTCAACCACCGTCAGTTGGATTAGAGACACTTCCAAGACAAATTTCAACATCTTCTGCAGATTCAGTCCGGACTTCAAGAATCAATACACAAAGTTTAAGTGGGGGACCAGCAGATCGAACAAGTATGGCAGCTCATATTTTGGAACCAATAAGTTATCCTCCTGCAAAATTACGAAGGTTAGAAGATGGAAGTGGTGCCACGCAAACATTGATCACTAATCCTGCTGTTAATAATGCTGCACTTCGAACACTTGGATCTGGCACAGTTGCTGGGAGTCAAACCATCGTAACAGATTCGGTTGGACATTCTGAGAAGCAGATGCCTCAGGTATATATACATCTCACCCATCTTGTTTCTATTTAGTCTTGTTTCAAAACTCATCATACTTTTAAATGTGAATTTTAAACTTTTCTCTATAAGCTAAATTCTTGTTTCTTACAAAAGACAAACCTGAACATCCTGAGTATACCAGAGAGAGCCCAAACACCACCCACCAAGTAACACCAATTAATTATAATTATAAATTTTCTTATGTTATATTATTATATCTAGATCTTTTTTCCTCGTTTCTAACATGTATCAAGCATCTTGTAAAAATTTATCAAGGAATTTGTGTAGTAGCTAAGGCTTATGACAAGTAGTTCTCGTCTGTAGTGGGATGGCCTTAACCTTAAGGTTGTTACTTTTACATATTTGACCTCGAGTTATGAACTTCTGTTAGCAATTACATGGAAACCACGAGTTAAGGAACAATCATATGATGCAATAACTATTTGGATGTGACAAGGCCAAATGGTATCAATAATCAAAGGTGTCAATGTATGACTAGGCCAAATTTTGGTGTGTGTCAACGAGGTGTGCATGGTATCATTCTGTACCAGAAAGATATCAGTATGCCTTGACTCAAGAAATTGCGCTGTCACAACTTGAGATAAACTTGTGGGACTTTACGGCTGTCTTGTCCTGTACATCTCCTGGCTGTCTGCCAAGTCTCTTTCAAAAAGTTAATAATCATAAAAGAGTTTGACGTATCAGTTTCACCAATGCATGTAGGCTTTGATTAAATTGTATTGGGCTTCAAGCACATTCATTTTTGAACAGTCTGACCTAACTAGTGAGGAGAATTCCTCACAAATTACTTTAAGCATATCGTATACTTGAAACTTTGTCTTTCCTATCATTTGTCGTACTATTTCACTCTGGTGATCATGTAGCCTATATGAGCAGTCTCCTCATGTTTCTTCCGTCGATCTTAACATCATATGATATTCTTTTGTGCAGATTCCACCTGAAGTAGAGTCAGCTCTACTGCAGCAAGTACTAAGTCTAACACCAGAACAGTTGAGTTCGTTACCGTTAGAGCAGCAACAGCAAGTGCTTCAGCTCCAGCAGATGTTATCAGCTAGCAAATAGTGTAGCTTGATTTAGCCGATCCCTCAGCCGTCCTTGTTGGTTGTGTTATGTGCATTCATTCTTTGATTTATAAGATGTTGGAGAGGAAGAGAAAGCATAAGGGTCTATCACCCACCACCTGTGGACCGAACAATGCAAGGTTTTGCTTCCTTGCTTACATGTAACACTAGGCGATAATTTATAGCCTTTGAATTCCTTTTTTTCTCTCTCCTTCCTTCCACCAGGTGGTGTCAATTGCTTAATGTTCAAAAATCTTACAAGGATTATGAAAGCAACAATGTTTGTGACAATGGGAGTGCTCTGTGTGTGTCTCTATTTTATTCAAGTTTCAATATGTTCTTTCATCACATAATGTGATGATGCAGATCTTGCTTGCTTAGTTTACTATCTGGTGGGCAACCTTTTCTGTTGTGCTTCACCTTGTGATTCGTTTATTGGTTGACATCCATCTAAACCCACTTCTGTTGTGCCAAGCTAAAATAATGCCTTTTGAGACATGAAATTGCTGGTCAGCATGAATTTATTAGTTTGCATTTCCTGGACGAATAAAAACTTAATGATCGGTGCTAATGAATGAATATACACGTGCCGATTTATATGGAGTGAAAAGTTGTTACATGCTCCGATTGGAAACAACAAAAATGCATATTAACCAAATAATGAAAAGAAGCAACACTATATTTATAATTATTATAATCTCAACTAAAACCAAGTTGTACCGACAGGCAAAGTCAACTGCAAGCATTCATCGTTGAGGAATCTGTGATCAGCACAGAGTCAAAGTTTCACCGGTCACATCCTTTCAATGGAATAATTAATTCGTTAACATCATTGAGTCTAAATTACTAATTTAAAATACTTAAGATTGAATCTAAATCACTAATTTAAAATATTTAATCAAAATTTTATAGTAATTCACACATCAAACCATTACAAATCAATAATATTCTTAAGTTCCATCTTCCCCACTAAGAGTCAAACTCGGTCGGTTTAACTTCGTTAAATCTAAACTATGTCATAGTTAACAATAATACATCGATCAAATCCTTAAAAATCAATTTTTTTTCCTATTCCATTTTTGATCTGAGACTAAATCGGAGTGTCACATTCCAGAATAAAACAACAATTCGAAAACAATTGTCAGGCTAAATCGGAGTGTTACATTCCAGAATAAAACAACAAATCAGAGTGTCACATTCCAGAATAAAACAACAATTCGAAAACAATTGTCAGACTAAATCGGAGTGTTACATTCCAGAATAAAACAACAATTTGAAAACAATTGTCAGACTAAATCGGGGTGTTACATTCCAGAATTAAACAACAATTGGAAAACAATTGCCACTCTACTAAATGGCAAAGTGATCAACCAGCATATAAATATATCAGATAATGACATTAACATACAAGCATCAAATTGAGGATTAAAAAACCCAGCCTTTCATATGGAAGAAGCGAAAAAAAGAAGCAAACAATCACCAAGTAGCAATGAACTGCCACATTCTGTATCCAGTTTTTTGAATGAAACAGGAGAAACTGATAAAAGAAACAATCGTCTCCAGCAGAAAAATACTAGAGGCAATGATGATTAGTTTTAGTTTTCTTTTCTTAGTTGAATGATCTCTCTCTCTTATGCAGAGTTAGTCTTCCTCTGCTGGAATGCAACTGCATAAAGTGGAACTGCCACTCCGATGCTGAAGCCAGAGAACACTCCCAAAGTCACCCTCAATTTCTGATTCTTCGTGCCATCCAGATTATACATGTGTTTCGCATGAACATAAAATGGTTCATCATGGCCATGCCCTCCCATTCTCTTCAAGCTAGCTGCATGAAATCCCTGAGTCGCCATAAAGTAAATCAACTTCTATCAGAAAATAGCGGCAATCAATCAAATAACACGATCGATCCTCTGGTAATATAGTCAAGTAAAAACATATTAAAGGAAAGACAGTGCAAAAGACTGAATCGATGAGAGATCATAAAGCTGTATGGATCTCTGTCGAAACAATTCAAAAAGTGTTTTCCGCAAATCAACCTTTTATGAAGCTGGCTGTCAACATGACAAACCCTCAGAAATGGAGGGTCTGAATAATACCAATCCAGTGAGCATGAATGAGATTATCTAACTATTTTTTCTCATTTCTAAACTGATAGAACTAAACATTTTAAGAGTGCATTATCTCAAGTGGAGCCTTTCCTGCCACTCCATATTCCCCCCATTTACACACAAACACAATTGGATAAAAAAAAAGGGGCATTTTGTTGCAAATTTAATCCATTTCCAAAAATTATTGATATTCAGAGTAAAATAGAAGAAACCACATATTTGTAACATATATTCCTGTCTCCTTTACTCTTGCTTGCAGTTTAGTATATGTCATCAGTTTGGGCACAGTATAAAGAAAGATTAAGTAATTTCCACAAGAAGAACAAGTTCAGGCTATCTTTGTCAATGAGACCACAAAGATGGAATAAATCGGGATCAAAACCATCAACTTGACGACAGAGCCGACCAAAAAGGTAACCTCTTATTGGCTCTTTCTACTCCACTAACACGGATGCAACAAGATGCCATGTTTCAAACGTGATTTCTTTCCGTAATGAACATCGAAGAGGCCAAGGAAAGCAACCAATCAAAGGGTACGAGCACAAGAACCGACCAGGACCAAAAATGCCCCAAAAGAAACCCCACATCGGGATTCAGGACGGATAAACGGGCTCCAAGCCCTAATTTGAGCAACCCAGTCTCCTCCATTGGGACTCGACAGTGGAAAGGGAGAGGAACTTGCCTGACCTAGCAGCTTCGGCGTGCGACAAAAGCTTCAACCCGCTTCGGATTCCGCGGCTCGATTCCGGCCGGCGCCGTCGGTGAGATCTCTTGAGCCTTTTCCCCAAAACAGATCAATAACCGCCGACCCGATACCAATGGGCCGGTTCGGGTCCAGGTGGACAAAACCGCAGTTGCGGAGCACTAATCGATGTGCATCGAGATCCGTGATAGAGTTGATGCGGTGCACACCCAATCTTATTACCAGTCCTACAAATTGTATCCGTGCGGAATCCGAAGTCATGCGAGTGCAAATAGGTGCGATTTCTCGCCCGACACCACAATCTCAAGTGACTCGACCTGAACCGACCTATTCATGGTCGAGATTGGATCTGCTCGAACTCAGGCCGAGTCGCAGTAATTTAAATGAACAAGAAAAAGAGATAAAAGAGACGAACGTTTGGAGATGCAGCAGCATTTGGTCTGCTGTTCTAATCATGCTATTTATCTCTCGATAACACTTGACGTTGAAGAACAACCTACATTATTTATTTCGAAAAAGGACTTGACTCCTAATTGGATTTTATCTTATGGTACCAAAGGAAACCACAGTCGTCAAATTCTCCAACTTCTATTTTATTTTCTTTTTTGGTAAACAAAAGTACATAACATTGATTTTTAAAAGCTTATTATAAATATATAGGTTTGAGATTTATGATACCTCAGCCAAAAAAATAGTATTATGATATTGGAACAGCCAAATGAACCATCATGCCGTTGTTGCCATGAGTAATATAAAGCCCACGTGATAAATCATATTCATGATAGCTTCTCCCACTTTCTTCTGCTTTGAGATGCGCACTTCCATCGGAATCCAACGGTGATGATGCGTCTTCTTCCGCGTCCGTTATTTAGATCTCGTCATGAGCGAGCTCTCGTTAAGAGAGAGATCTTCCCTCCCACATCGCAACAAAAAAGGACGATAACGAACCTTTCTTCGGAGGAAACGCCGCCGTCCTCCATGATCTCCACCGATCCGACGGCCGGATCCACCGAGGAGCACCGTCCCGCAGGCCACCGTGTCCGAAACCGATCGCGCTCCCAGCCCCGGTTCTTCTCTGGCTCCGCCTACCCCTCCCCATGCCCCCGCTCCTCCGCCATCCCATTCTCCTGGGAGCAGCGCCCCGGAATCCCCAAATCCCTCTCCCACACCGCCGCAACTGAGGACGTCTCTGCCCTCCCCCTCCCTCCCCCCGCCCGCTCCCGCTCGGAACTCTCCACCACGCGCAAGAAGCGCTCCGCCGCCTCCCCCGACCCGTTCGCGGCCGCGCTCGCGGTCTGCTCCAATGGCCTCCCGCACGACGGCGACGACGTGGGCGAGCTCTGTTTAGTGCCCGACGCCGCGCCACAGAGGGCGGCCTCCATCGCCGACCGGTTCCGGCTCTTCGACTTGTACGGCTCCTGCAAGGCGGCGTGCTCCGTCGTGGACGCTACGGTCCGCCTCCCTCGGACCGGGTCGTTGGGTTTCCCCGGCCGCCGGCCCGGCCCAGACAACATCTGACTCCCTACTCGTCCGGCTCGAGGCAAGTACATAAACTATTCCCCAAATTAGGTGTCAAACAATTCTGTTAATCTAATTAATTACGCGTTTATGGTTGCTTCCAAAGAATGGAATACTGTGGTTTACATGTCGACAATGTTAAATGGTAGAATCGATTCTAGGATCACAGCAGAGTGGGTGGATGGGCTCAAACTTAGAATGATGGGTTGGCATGACTGTCAATTTGAGGATAATTTACTACATTAAGGAGATACTTAAGAGGAAGTAATTGAGTGATTAGTGAAGCACAATACCTTATAAAATTAAAAATGAAATAATAAAGTAGTTTAATTGTCTAAAACAGCCTTCTTTAGCTGACATGTGACAGTAGGAAGTGGTAGGCTCAACATCTATTTCTTTTTTCTTTTGATAGCTCAGTGCGATGATTGTTAAGTGGAGCAAGTTGGAGGATCGAGGTCAAACTATGTCATCAATGCCAGATGGGCTTTTCAAGTAAGAGGGCCGGCATCAAACTAATAAATAGATCTAGATTTTAATGGAATTATGGGGTTCTCAGTAGTCACTAAAGTAGTAGGCTGAGGTATTTGATCATAACTATTATGTTTTGTTTTGTGTTGAGTTAGAAGGATAATGTGAATGGATGTTGTGGTAGTATGCATTAAGCTCTTTAGACTTGATGTACAGAAAGAATCATAATCGAGGAAATCGGGAGTATAATCATGCATGTAATTATGGTGTTTCACTAGATTGGACATCAGGTTCTTATCAAAACCCCTCGATTCTTACGTGTCCGTATGTGTTGTGGGATAGCGTACAGTAATGAAAACGACAACTTGATGTGTCTGCCAATTATCATTGGACCACTTATGTCTGTGGATTGTGTTGGCTCCTTTAGGAGTACAATATCATGCCAAGACCAATACTAAATGATTCATCTTGTTATTGTTTGTTCGCATGAAAAGATCTGTAGCTTCGATGCGTGCTTGTTTGTTTGTCCTATATCTCTTGTTCCATTAGTTGACCTTTGGATTTTGTTGGAAAAAATTATTATTATAAATTTTTTTTCTCTTTATGTATTAAAATAAATTTCTCATCAAAATATCAATTTATTATCAAAAATAAGTATTAATCAAAGAAACATAAACAGTAAAACAATGAATCAATAAAAAAGTGAGACACCAAATTTTTATGTGAAAAATCACGCACTCATAGTCTATTTCAAACTTTTACTATCACTAATAATGATAACATATTTATAATAAGTCTTCTTCAAATAATTAGAAGATCATAATAATATCAAGAACATATATAGTGATTCAACAATAATATATCATCATCACTATAAATAGATTTCATTAAAAAAAATATTTAGGTTTCATCAAGTATGTATATCAAAAAATATCTCATAGATGATAAATTATAGATCAGCACCGTTAGGATTGTAGAGTTTGTTGCAATGATTCTTTATATAAAATTTAGGTTAAAATCGATGAAATTTTACAGATTGATCGTCTAGCAAAAATCTTAAAACCTTAACTTATTCTCATCTCTTCTTTCTCTCTCTCTTTTTTTTTTTTTTAATAAATCAGAGTTCAATACCTAAATCATCTGATCTAAGCACACTTATAGATTGAACTCAATAGTTTTCAAGAAAACATAAATCTGTTTCTCTCTCTTTGATAAACCGGTAATGACTATTGGTGAGCGTGGGTATGTGAGGTAGTAGATTAGATTTTATAGTATTCGAATTTAATCCATCCGAGTTATATTTAAATTTATTTATCAAACAGTAAGTGGATTCATGGGGAAAATTTGCGAATAACTTGGCCATTTGAATGCGACAATGAATTTTTTTGTGGATGATATGTGTTTGTCCAATTCATTAAAACCAATTTTAGATTTGAATGAGCTTGAATCAGCAAAGACATACAAGCTAAAAGCATTAAATACAATTGTGTAAGAATCATAGATATCCATGTGTTGATAAGGACACACGTTAATGTTCTTGCTGAGATTGGATTTAACACTGCACATTGCAATTAAGTGGATGAGAAGCCCATTCAAGCTATTGAAGGCTCGACCTTAGATTGCAGCTCTTAATACAGTTAATGTGGACAGATGATCCATGATCATTACTTGCTGCCCAAATTAGTTCGACAATTAAGGTTAAGACATCGACAATCGACCCGAATGACCTTTGTTTTGGACCAATGAAGACAGCCACACTCTTGTAGAGACGATCATAATCGACAAATTAGGGGTGTCAATTGCGAGTCATGGCTTGCAAATAACAAAGGATAGAGGCAAAGCACGAATTTTATTGCAGAGGACAACGAAGCTGGTGAATAGGGCGGAGCCGCCGGTCGCCAGTGTTGTACTCGAGGAAGAGATTGTACTAGTAATGCGTGACGAAGAGATTGTACTCGACGACGGTGTCGCCGGTGTTGGTGTCGAAGCTGTACGTCCTGGCCTGGGCGTAGCCGCGGGCCAGCCGGAACAGCCCGCTCCCGCCAACCACCGGCATCTCCCTCACGCCGGAGAACACCGCGTTCCGCCCCAGTACGGCGATCGTGCTCCCGTTGTACTTCCCCTCGACGAAGGCGAAGTTCATGGCCATGAGCAGCGCCGACTCCTCCTTGGAGGCGAAGGCGTAGAATCCCTGAGCCCGGCCGACGAGCCTCGAGGTCAGCTCCGGCCCCAGAGTCACGGGGTCGTCCATCATCACCACCACGCCGAACGCGGTGGCCGACGCGTTCGACGAGGCGGCCTCCGCCACGCGCACTGCGCTCGGGCTCGGCCCGCTGATCACGTCGTGCCAGTAGAACCGCAGGTGGCTCAGCTTCTCGCGCACCGGCTTCTTCACTGCTCTCTGGCTCTGCAGGAAGCCATGCGCCTCCTCCTCCGCCGCATAGGCTGCAGTGAACAACACCGCAGTAAACGAGAGGAAGAAGAAGAGGGTGGCAGAGGGAATGTAGAGGAGTCTGGCCATTGGGGAACTCCGGAGAGTGCTCAGGGCGAGGAGTTCGAAGAACTCGGTGTCTACATAAAAAAGGGAGAACGCGAAAGGTGGTCAGTATCCTTTCTCGTCTGAAAAGTTGACAGAACTGGCAGGGGTTGGTGGGTGGTTTGGTGGTTCTCGGGCTTTGGCTTCTGAGGCGGTGGCGTAAGAGGAGGAACAGCTGTAGTCCGCCATGGGTAGGCTATCATTGCTCTGTTTCATGCGGAAAAAGCTCGGAACAACCGCTTGGCCATGGCGGTTTTGCTTACACAATTGGATCGAGAAGACAAGAAGATGATGGGTTTTCAATTTATTCTTAGAAATTTCGTAAAATATTTTCTCTATTGAGAATAAAAGATGGTAATATCTCTAAAAACATGATATTTTTCGATGAGATCATTTCTAGGAGGAGACTAACCAACAACCTCTGGTACCTGCCACCGTCGTACCAGCAGACATTGCTCTCTTGACATGCTTTGTCGTCTGGGAAGTCGTCGTCATCATCCTCTGGATGAGATATTAAGAGTCTTGATTCTTCAGAGTTCTCTAGGGAGAGGTCACTGGTCACTCTCGTCTTTCCTTGCAAGGATACATCGTTTTGCTTTAAAATTCGGGCTCGCCATATACGATATACCGTGACCTCGATGATTGATGGAGTAGAAGCGAACCTGATCGATTCCAGTCCAACAACCCCATGATTGATTATATAAGTGACATTGTTGTAGAAGATGATAGGGGTAATAATGGCGACATGACGTGTCACGACGTCGGCCTCCCCTGGGCGCCACTCTGCCCGATGACTGGAGGGCGATAATACTGACTCGACATGCGCTGACGTCACCCGCTCTCATACAACGACTTCATCGTTGTCTGACCCCGCGCACTTGACCGAGGCAAAGGAGGACGACAGCCGACCCTCGCCAATACCCTGTGACATTTCGGTTCTCCACGCAACCCCAGTGGCAATGTCAGATGCCACGCGAGGTATTGTCCTGCCCTTGCAAGCGGGCACATTAGGTAACATCAAACTCATCCATAAATACCCCGGAGTTCTAAACGAACGGGGGACACTTCCTCACTAGAAAAGCTCCCTTCCACATGATCTGACTTGATCGTCGGAGGGGTCGGGCCGAGCCTCCGACCCGACCTGTGTGCAGGAACGAAGGCGAGGTTGCCTCTTCCCCGACGTTGCAGCGGAGCTCTCCCCTTGACGGGACATCCGGATCATCGCGGTCGACCACCGGAGGGATCCGAGACGCGCCGCGCAAGGTCCCCGCCATTCGGACCCCTGAACGAGCCGCGTCGGCCCCGAGGCCATGACTAAAAAAGTTATTTACCATAATAGATTGGCGCTAGAAGGAGGGCCGTCCGAATGTCGAGCGACCAGCGAATCCACTTTGGCGAACCCGCAACCGTCGGGCTGTCCACGATCACGACCCCAGCGGAACATCCCCCGCATGATGAATCCCATGACGAACGCCCCGCCGCAACGTCTGAACGTTACTGGCAGTTGTTCAACGACCCGGGCTTATCACCTCCCGACGGCGCACCCGCCGGCCCATCGTCGATATCATTCGAGGCCTTTCACGACCTCGCTCATCAAGTTTGAGCCCTTACGGGCATGGTGCAGGCTATCATCCCGATCGTCTCCCAGTGGACCCCCCCGCATGCGGCCCGGCCTTCGCGGCAGGAGGAGACCCCCGCCCGGGCTCACGTACTACTTCCCGAGCTCCCCACCTCGCCTCGAAACCCGATAGCCCGGCCCGGGAGCCGGGAGGCAGAAGACACGGCGAGCCACCCCGAGCCCGAGGCTCCATCTACCGACTCAACAAATGCCCTACGAACTCAGTTACGCCTCGTCAGTCAACGACTCGACGAAGTACAACACGAAGTTCGTAAGTCAAAGGGGGAGCTCGGGGCGGGCGGATACCAAGGGTCACCGTTCGCGCCCGAAATACAAGATCAAGCGATTCCACCACACTTCCAGCTCCCATCCCTAGATGCCTATGACGGCGCCACTGACCCTGCGGATCACGTGGCCACGTTTCGCGCCCAAATGGCGCTGTATGGGACTTCTGACGCCTTGATGTGCAGGGCGTTCCCAACGACCTTAAGGGGACCGGGCCGCGCATGGTACAACGACTTGAAGACTGGGACCATCTCTTCCTTCGACCAACTCGCCCGAGATTTCGAACTCAACTTCCTGGCCTACGCTCGTCCGAAGCCATCCATGGCGTTGCTCCTCGAACTCCACCAAAGGGAGGATGAGCCCCTCTCCCACTTCGTAAACTGTTTCACGACGCAGATCCGAGGACTCTCAGACGCTCACCCTTCCCTATTGATGCAGGCGTTCATGATAGGTCTGCGGCCCACCAGGTTCTTCTGGTCTCTGGTGGAGTGACCTCCCACGTCGGTACCCGAGATGCTCCAACGGGCGAGCCAGTTCGTCACCGCGGAGACATGGATGGCCGGGAGACGCGAGGAGCACAAGAGGATCAAGTCGAAGCCGCCCTAGCAGCAGCAACCCGCTGCGTCTCGGCGCAGGTTGGACAGATCCTACCAGCCGGCATCAAGGCCCCCTCTCCCAGCCTTGAACTCGTCCCGAACGGAAATATTCCTCCATATAAGGGAAAAGGGACTGCTCAAAGAACCTTACCCGATGAAGAATCCACGGGCGTTGGCGGACCAATCGAAATACTGCCGCTTCCACCGGCAACATGGGCACGACACCGAGCAATGTCGGGAGCTAAAGAGGCAGATCGAGGAGCTCATTCACAGGGGACACCTCAGTCATTACCTCCGACCGGACAAGGAACTTTCACCGCGCCCGGAGGGTCCCATCGAACGACGCATCGATACAATAACGGGCGGCCCCATGTCTGGCGGGGATTCTATGACCCGAAGAAAGGCGTACGCCAGGGCCGCTCCGGCCGAAGCTCCCAAGCATGGACTCGAGCCTAACGTCACTTTCCCGGCCGAGGCATCCGAACAAACCGAGCACGACGATGCGCTCGTGATATCGGCCAGAATAGCCAATGCTCAAGTAAGAAGGATCATGGTCGATACCGGGAGCTCAGCCGACATACTATACTTCGACGCCTTCCAAAAGCTCGGCTTGTCCGTAGATGACATGAAGCCGATGATGTCGGCACTCACCGGATTTACCGGTGACTCGATCTCGCCGCTGGGGGCGATCACTTTACCTCTGACCCTGGGAGCCCCGTCGAGGTCAAAGACGGTGATGACCACCTTCCTGGTAATCGACCTTCCCGCTGCATATAACGCCATTCTCGGTCGGCCGACCCTCAACAAAGTCAGAGCCGTCGTCTCAACCTACTACCAAACCATGAAGTTCCCAACCCACGCTGGGACCGAAGAAGTCGCAGGAAGCCCCCGAGAATCCAGGCACTGCTACCTGGCCACTGTTTCGTTGCACAAGAAGGCCAGGCTCGAACCACCATTGGCGGACCCCCGGGAGACAAAGAAGCCAACCCCCTATCCTAAGCCGAGGGGGTCCACCATCGACGTGCCGCTGCTAGAAGATCGGCCGGAGTAGACGATTAAGATTGGGTCGGAGCTACCCGAGTAAGAACGAAGACAGCTCGTTGGCCTCCTACAACAGAATGCTGACGTCTTCGCCTGGTCGCCATCTGACATGACGGGCGTCGATCCAGAGGTCGCACAGCACCACCTCAGTATTTCACCCGACGCCCGCCCCGTAAAGCATAAACCCAGGCGGCACGCCCCTGATCGGCAGTTGGCCATACGAGAAGAAGTGGGTCGGCTGTTGGAGGCGGACTTCATAGAAGAAGCCAGATATTCACAATGGCTATCCAATGTAGTCCTCGTCAAGAAAGCTAATGGGAGCTGGAGGATGTGCGTTGATTACACCAGTCTCAACAGTGCATGCCCGAAGGATTGCTACCCCCTTCCAAAAATCGACTAGTTGGTCGACGCTACGGCCGGACACGCCCGCCTCTCGTTTATGGACGCATTTTCGGGTTACAACCAGATCAGAATGGCACCCGAAGAGTGAGAGCATATGACCTTTCTCACCGATCAAGGGGTCTACTTCTACAAGGTAATGCCCTTCAGGTTGAAGAATGCCGGGGCTACATACCAGAGGACAGTAAACAAGATGTTCGCCCACCAGATTGGGCGGAACATGGAAGTTTACGTTGACGACATGATTGTCAAAAGCCAAGAGGCGGGAGCCCACCTGGCCGATCTGGCCGAGGCGTTCACCACGCTCCGCAAATACGGCATGAGACTCAACCCCGCGAAGTGCGCCTTTGGCGTTACTTCGGGAAAGTTCCTTGGGTTTATCGTACACGAAAGAGGAATTGATGCCAACCCGGAGAAAGTCCAGGTGATCATCAATATGCAGCCGCCTCGGACGATCAAAGACCTACCAACGCCTTAACGGGAGGCTCGTCGCCATGCCCCGCTTCCTTGCCCGATCAGGTGATCGCTGCCTCCCCTTCTTCAGAGTGTTAAAAAACTCGAAGAACTTTCAATGGACGGCGGAGTGCGAGGAAGCCTTCAAGCAAATAAAGCAACACTTGGCCAACCTCCCCCAACTTGCCTCAGTCTCTCCTGGGGAGAAGCTGGGCCTCTACCTGGCTGCCTCCCAGCACGCGGTCAATTCCGTCCTGGTCAAGGAAGATTCCGGCGAATAGCTCCCGGTCTACTATGCCAGCCACGTCCTAGCTGGGCTAGAGGAACGATATCCCCCAATCGAGAAGCTGGCGCTGGCGCTCGTGCTGTTAGCCCGGAAGCTACGCCCCTACTTCCAGGCTCACCCGGTGGAGGTCATTACTAACCAGCCGCTTCGGCTTATCCTATCTAAATTTGATGTTGCAGGACGTCTCCTCAAATGGGCGGTCGAGCTCGGCGAGCATGACATACGATACGTGCCCAGGACCGCTATCAAAGCACAGCCCGTGGCCGACTTTATTGCGGAATTAGCCCAGATCGGGGATGAGGATCTCGAGCAAACCCCCGAGGCTTGGGTCTTGCACGTCGACGGATCGGCCAACTCAAAAGGTGCCGACGCGGGGCTGGTGTTGCAAGCTCCCGACGGGCGATCGTTCGAGCGCTCCCTCCGCTTCGAGTTCTAGGCCACTAACAACGAGGCAGAATACGAGGTGCTACTAGCAGGACTCCGGCTGGCCCTCGAGATGCATGTGGTCGCCATCCGCGTCCTCACCGACTCGCAGCTGGTAGCCGAACAACTCAGCGGAGGATACGAAGCTCGGGACCCGATCATGGCCAAGTACCTGGCATAGGTAAAAGACCTGACCGCCAAGTTCCCTCACTTTACATTGTCTAGTATCTCGAGGGGAGAGAACGAGCGAGCTGACGCGCTAGCTAAGCTGGCGTCAAAGCCAACCCCAGAAACCGGGCCCAAAGTCGAGGAGCTTCCTGCCCGTGCCATCGAAGTCGCAACGACAACCACGAGTGGCGCCCCTACCACATGGGTACAAGAGTTGCTGCGCTTCAAACGGGACGGGACTCTTCCCCCGACAAAGCAGCAGCTCCGCGCCTGCGTCGCACGCATGCATAGTATACCGAGGTGAGCGGACAACTCTACAAGCGATCCTTCACGTACCCCTTCCTACGGTGCCTAGAACCCAACGAAGCTCAGACGGTTCTGGCCGAGATCCACGAGGGAGTCTACGGGGAACACATCGGAGGGCGGACCCTAGCACACAAAATACTTCGCCAAGGCTATTACTGGCCGACCATGTGTCGGGACGCAAAGGCCCACACCCAATGATGTAGTTTGTGCCAAGAACACACCCGCACACCCCGGCAGCCCGCGGTCCCGCTCGCCCCCATCGACTGCACATGGCCATTCGCGCAGTGGGGTCTGGACCTGCTCGGTCCTTTTCCCCCAGCTTCGGGACAGCAAAAATACATCGTCGTGGGCGTGGATTACTTCACAAAGTGGGTCGAGGCCGAACCACTGGCGACGATCATGGAACGGCAAATAGAAAAGTTCGTATGGAAGAACGTGGTGACTCGGTTTGGCTTGCCCAAAACTATCATCATAGACAACGGGCCCCAGTTCGCTGGTAGAAGGTTCCGCGAGTTCTGCGCGGACCACGGAATCCAGCTAAGGTTCAGCTCGGTGTCTCACCCTCAGTCGAACGACCTAGAAGAGGTGACCAATCGGTCCATTCTAGACGGGCTCAAAAGAAGAGTGTCCGTAGCCCAATCGGTTTGTACGGACGAACTCCCGAGCGTCTTATGGTCG
Source organism: Musa acuminata AAA Group (assembly GCF_036884655.1). NCBI lineage: Eukaryota > Viridiplantae > Streptophyta > Magnoliopsida > Zingiberales > Musaceae > Musa > Musa acuminata. Next base: position 21,816,611 of record NC_088336.1, read on the forward strand.
CTACGCACCACTCCCAAGACCGCGACTGGAGAGTCCCCCTACAGCCTCGCGTTCGAAACCGAAGTTGTCCTTCCGCCCGAGATAGCCATTGCCACCCTTCAGACAGGAGGCTATGACGAGGAAGCCTCGAACGAAAGACTTCGAGCCGCCCTCGACTTGCTGGAGGAGCAACGTGCCGACGCACACTTAAAAGCCCTCTCTTGTAAAAGAGTCGTCGCAAGGGTCTACAACAGGAAGGTATGACCTTGACCAATCAAGTTAGGCGACCTGGTCCTGCGAAACACCGAGGTCAGCAATCCGACCCGAGCGATGGGGAAGTTGGCCCCCAAGTGGGAAGGGCCTTACCGAATCGTCGAAGCAGTTCGACCGGGTACATACAGGCTCGCGACGATGGACGGTTCTTCCTTGCCAAGAACATGGAACGTCCAGAACCTTAAGAAGTTTTTCGTCTGAGAAAGAAGTTTTTCGCCTAAGGGAAGAAGTTTGTCGTCTAAAGAAGAGGAAGTTCCTTGTCCAAGTAAGGAGCTTCTCGCTTTTTGAAGCTAAACAACATACGAGAAGAAAAATCTTCTTTATTTCAGAAATAGGGAATTACAAGACTCGACTACAACAGAACTCGAGGATTACAAAAAGAAATTACAGGACTCAACCCCAACTCGGCCGAGCCGACCTCAAAATTCTACCCTAACCGTCGGAACCCCCGGCGCTATCGTCGAAGGGAACCTCATCCGGCATATCTAACTCTAAATCCTCGGGATGCGAGGAAAAAGGGTCCACCTCGACCTCCAGCCTAGGATGGCGCGTTTGGAACCGACCCAGGTGTTGGGAAATCATAGGGGGCGACATCATATGCGCAGCGGAAGAACAAGAAAACAAAAATCCCCGATTCCCAAAAAGATGTTCATCGTCGTGCGAAGATTGGTGCGCAAAATCCGCAAAAAACACAAAACTGCGTATAGAGATTGTGTTACCTAGGGAGATCGTATATCCCTGTTTCCTTGCAGATCCTTAGGAGAGGGTGAAGGAGGTCAAGCGTCCTCCTCTCTAGCGGTGATCCACACAGCAGGGTTGCGACGACGCTCCTCAAAACTCCAGGCCTACTCTGAGGTGGAGAGGGAGAGGAGAATAGGAAGGGCAAGCAAAGACTCTAGCCTATGAGGCTGAGAATCCCTCCTATTTATAGAGATCCCGTGTCAAAACCCTAATGGGTCCTTTCCCTAGTGGGTATTGGATCTGCATCCAATAAGACAAGGGCTCCGTCGGATATCTCATATCCGAACCTCTACTCATCGCAATGCCTACCATATGTGTGTGACCCTCTAGGCCCAATATCGAGCTGGCCGTGAGTCATACCTGTCATAACTCCTTCTAACTCAGTGAATTATTATCTCTGTAATAATTCACTCGACTCATCGACTACGGAAGTACTAGGCCACTACGCCGTAGTCCCCAGACGATACAGGGGAATCCAATCCATTGGACCTGTCTGTCCTCAGTTACCATGTACCTATAGTCCCTCATCCATCTAATATCCCAGAGACCGTATATCGAGCATGGTGCTGTCAGACCCATACGGTTTCTACTCGAGTCTCGCTCTAATCGGATTCTCCCGGAGAACTCTTTCTCTCTCAACCCGAATGACCCTGGCCAGGGATTTGTCTGAGCAAGAACACATAGGATATTCCTCTCATGACGCCGAGAGTGGATGATCCTCTATTGACACTCAATAGCCCTCGTAAGGTCGACTACCACTCCCAATGACCAGCTGTACTAGATCTGGGAACAGCCAAACCTATAAGTCTGGTATCAAAGAGTGGAGCACTCATACAGGACATCCTTGGTGTCTCAAGTCTAAGAACCAGATACACCACTAGGACTACAGAATCGTTGTCTGACAATAAGGCATCATCAACCATCCAGCATTCCGTAAGCGGATCAATCAGTGAACTCATTCTCCAATGAGCACCTGTACTGTATCCCTAGTGTCCCTACACGAGCAGCTATGAGACCAGCTGCATCCATCATATGGACGGGTATACAGCACACCAGTCTATCCGGTTATCACGATGTCCCTCTCGAGTAACCTATGACCGGGATTATTTAGGATATGTGTTTAAAGGTGAATCGATCTCATTATCGTGATCTCATCACGATCCGATTCCCATTGCACAAATCCAAGGACATCACAATATATATGCATTTATGCAATAGTTATAAAGTGATATACGCCAAAATATAATAAGCAAAAATATTCTGTATCAAGTCACACGTGCCATCACTCACGTGATTGGCTTGCTGGGCACCTATGACTAGCAATCTCCCACTTGACCTAAAGCCAATCACCTATGTGTCTGATCCCCATCAGACTCCTGTGACGCTCATAGACAATCTGAGACAACGGCTTTTCCAGTGGATCTGCAATGTTATCTTTGGATGGAACTCTTTCCACTACTACATCTCCTCGGGTTACGATCTCTCTTATAAGCTGAAACCTCCTCAGAACACTTCTGATAAGACCCGGGTTCCCTTATTTGAGTAATCGCCCCATAGTTGTCGCAATATAAGGAAGTCGACTTGTCGCTATCTGTATCGACTCCCAAATCTGTGATGAACTTCTTCACTCAGACTCCCTCCTTTGCTGCATCTGATGCAGCAATGTACTCCGCCTCTGTGGTCGAGTCAGCAGTGGTATCTTGCTTGGAACTCTTCCAGCACACTGCTCCTCCATTCAAGGTGTACACATACCCTGAATTCGACTTGCTATCATCGACATCAGACTGAAAACTTGAGTCAGTGTAGCCTTCAACCTTAAGGCTATTACCTCCATATACTAGTAAAAGATCCTTAGTCCTTCTCAAGTACTTAAGGATACACTTTACTGCTTTCCAGTGCTCCAAGCCTGGATCCGCCTGATACCTGCTCGTGACACTTAGAGCATGCGCTATATCAGGCCTAGTACATAGCATGGCATACATGATAGACCCTATTGCTGAGGCATAAGGTATCATATCCATGTTCGCCCTTTCTTCTGGAGTCTTTGGGGACATACTCATAGAAAGCGATATCCCATGTCTCATCGGTATGAGACCTCTCTTGGAATTTTCCATGCCAAACCTTTTGACAATAGTTTCTATGTACCTGGACTGGGACAAGCCAAGCATCCTTTTGGATCTATCTCTATAGATTCTAATCCCCAAGATATAAGATGCTTCTCCTAAGTCTTTCATGGAGAAGTGTCTAGATAACCAAGCCTTTATTGTGGATAGCATTCCTATGTCATTCCCAATGATGAGGATGTCATCCACATATAACACCAAAAAGCTAATAGCGCTCCCACTTACCTTTCTGTATACACAAGGCTCATCTTCGTTCTTAACGAAGTCATAAGATCTGATTGCCTCATCAAATCTTATGTTCCAACTTCGGGAAGCTTGCTTTAGTCCATAAATGGATCTAAGCAACCTACACACCTTATCTGGGCAGTTCTTGGACACGAATCCCTCAGGTTGCATCATATACACCTCCTCCTCCAGGTTCCCGTTGAGGAATGCGGTTTTCACATCCATCTGCCAGATCTCATAATCATAGTGTGCTGCAATAGCCAATAGAATTCTGATGGATTTTAGCATTGCTACGGGTAAGAAAGTTTCGTCGTAGTCAACACCTTGCCTTTGACGATACCCCTTAGCCACTAGTCTTGCTTTATAGGTCTCTACCTTTCCATCTACTCCGATCTTTTTCTTAAAGATCCACTTGCAACCGATGGGTACAATACCTTCGGGTGCATCAACTAGGTTCCAAACCTTATTGGAGTACATAGAATCCATCTCAGAATTCATGGCTTCTTTCCACTTCCCGGAGTCTATCTCATAATAGCCTCCTCGTAGGTCTGAGGATCAATATCCTCTACATCCTCTGCTCTAATATGTCCCACATATCTCTCAGGAGGATGGGATACTCTATCAGACCTGCGTAAAGTTGAAACTTGTGTATTAGATACCTGAACAGACTCGGGCTGTAGAGTGGTGCTTGAGCTTGGTTCTCCAACCTCGCTCAATTCTATCATTCTCCCACTGTCTCCGTCAAGAATGTGTTCCTTCTCAAGGAACACTGCTCTCTTAGATACAAAGACCTTTTGGTCCTCGAGATGATAGAAGTAATACCCACAAGTTTCCTTGGGGTATCCCACAAATTTACATCGCCCTGTCCTTGATTCTAACTTATCGGGGTTGTGTCTTTTAACATGGGCAGAGCAGCCCCAAATCTTAACAACCTTAAGATCAGGCTTCTTCCCTTTCCATATCTCATATGGTGTAGACACCACCGACTTAGTTGGAACTCTGTTCAGAAGGTAAGCTGCGGTTTCTAGGGCATATCCCCAGAATGAGATGGGTAGGTCAGCGAAACTCATCATGGACCGTACCATATCTAATAATGTACGATTTCTCCTTTCAGAGACACCATTGAGCTGAGGTGTATAAGGAGGTGTCCATTGGGATAATATCCCATGGTCCTTGAGGAAGTGAGTAAACTCTGTACTTAAGTACTCACCTCCTCGATCTGATCGAAGAGTTTTTGATACTCTTTCCAGTCTGGTTCTCCACCTCATTCTTATACTATCTGAATTTCTCAAAGGCCTCGGACTTGTACTTCATTAAGTACACATATCCATACCTTGAGAAATCATCAGTAAATGTAATGAAGTAGGAGTAACCTCCAATGGCATGAGTTGACATGGGTCCACATACATCACTATGTATGAGTTCCAACAACTCAGTGGCTCTCTCTCTAGTTCCACTAAATGGAGAGTTGGTCAGTTTTCCACGAATGCAAGGTTCACAAGTTGCATATGACACATAGTCGAATGGATCTAGATATCCATCATTTAGCAACTTTTGAATCCTTCTTTCATGGATGTGACCTAGCCTACAATGCCACAGGTATGCACTGTTCAACTCATCTCGTTTCCTTTTGGACACATTTATATTCATGATATGTGGAGTGGTGTCTAACATAAATAAACCATTATGCAATGTTCCTTTCGTGATGATCTTATCATCTAATAATATCGAACAACCATTGTTCTCAAAAACAAATTTATATCCACTAACTGTTAAACATGAAATGGAGATAATGTTTTTGATAATAGAAGGAACAAAATAACATGCATCTAATGCAATAAAAGCTCCACTAGGCAGATGTAGGGCGACCTCGCCAACAGCTAATACAGCAACTTTTGCTCCATTACCCATCTTGAGGTCCATCTCGCCTCTCTCTAGTCTCCTAGGCCTTGCCAGAACCTGCAACGAATTGCATATATGATAAGCACTACCGGTATCTAATACTCATGTGTTATCATAAGAGTCTGACAAATGGAGACTGATCATGAATGTACCTGAAGCTTCATCAAGCTTTTGTTTCGCCCTTTCTGCAAGGTACTCTTTGCAGTTTCTCTTCCAGTGCCCATCTTTACCACAGTGGAAGCACTGGCCTTTGTCCTTTGTTGGGTCTTTCTTAGCAACCTTTGCTTTACCTTGTTTGCCCTTGCCCTTTCTCTTCTTAAGGGACCTTTCTGCTTTCCTTTTCTTTCTGGTCTCACCAGTGTAGAGAACTGGCTTCTCTTTCTTAATAGTACTCTCTGCCTCCCTCAACATAATGAGGAGCTCTGGGAGAGTCACCTCAAGCTTGTTCATATTAAAATTCATTATGAACTGTGAAAAGGAATCTGGTAGGGACTGAAGCACAATGTCCACACACAAGTTATCCTCTAGGACCATTCCTAGACCTGTGAGTTTCTCTATCCACTCAATCATCTTTAGGACATGGTTCTGAACCGGTGTCCCCTCAGTCATCCTAGCGCGGAAAAGGCTCTTGGATATCTCATATCGTTGAGTCCTTCCCTGTTCCTCAAACAATTTACGGACATGTAGGAGAATGGATCTGGCATCCATCTTTTCATGTTGTCTCTGTAACTCTGGAGTCATAGAGCCCAACATATAGCACTGAGCAAGAGTGGAGTCATCAATGTACTTCACGTAGCGAGCGATCTCATCCTCGCTTGCCCCTTCTTCGGGCGTAGGCATCACTGTATCAAGGACGTACACGATTTTCTCCGCTGTGAGAACAATTCTCAAGTTACGGAGCCAATCCGTATAATTTGGACCAGTGAGGCGGTTGACATCAAGTATGCCACGTAAGGGATTTGAAAGCGACATTTTCTGAAAATAAAGATGTAGCAAAAATGAATAACATGCAGATTTTGCAAGAAATAAACTATCAAGATATGGACTTCTATCTTAATATGCTCCCACTATTTTACTAACGAGTCACGCGACACCCTCAGCACGTGAAACGGAAGTCTCCGGCAGACTTCTAGTGGGGATCAGGATCCAATCAGCGTCTTAGTGTAACCTCGAGGGACTCGACCAATCACACTAAGCCTAAAAGGTAGACAACTCTTGCCGATCACAACTCCTTGTGATTCCCGTCCTGTTCGGCCTCCGAATCACCATGGCCTCGAGGGACTCGACCAACCATGATGCTCGGTTAAGTCAACACCTTCGTTACAAGATGAGTCTGATTTGATGATATACCCTCGAGGGACTCGACCAAGCATATCATGCCCTCAGGTCACCGGTGACATCTCTATGTCGTAAGCAAGATAGCGAATCGCGATATAGGTGAGTCTCGAGGGACTCGACCAACTCAACCTACACCGGGATTCGGTTCCTACTCATAACGATGGAAGGCCACGTGGGTCAATCTAATTGCCTCACGTTTACCGACTTAATATTATCGAGAGATGTTTCTATGATTTGGTCTCCTAATATGACATGTCACACATATGCATATTTAATATATATCTACATCGCATGCAAATATATATACATATCTAGTATGTGTATAAGCAATCACACCAGATGATCATGGACCACAACCTAATATGATTAGGCCCGAGCCAGTAGGCCTAATCACTCACATCAAGATCTATGTGTGCAACGGTGCATCTCCATGCCTTGTGATCGTCCATCTCGTCCTCGTCGGTTCCGTCGACATCTTGATGCATCTCCATGCATCACGATCGTCCGTCTCGTGGGTCCCGCTATGGCATCCACGCTCCCGCTGCGCCTTCTCATGTGATTACAACTTAATCATAGGCACGCAGGCCCGACAATAAACGAGAAATATAATGGAGGTTCGCAGACCTCAATAATAATAATCACAAGTACACACATCACACGGTCCATGATCATCCGTCCACTCATCATACATCACATGTATAAATAATCATCATCATGTAGGACTACTAGATAATAATAAAAATAATAATCAACTAAACCTTTTAATTAATTAATATTTTCTGAAATCAGGGATATATAGGGAATTTCTCAATTCCTAAGGGTATTTTCATAATTTGGACAAAAGACAGAAACTGGAATTTCTCAAATTCCGAGGGGCAAAACTGTCTTTTGCCCAGAAAACCCTAATACCCTTTGCCCATTTTTTGCTGCTGCCGCCGCCGCCACCCTGCCGGCGGCGGCCTGTGCGGCGAGGGGCGGGGCGCTGCCCTCGCCTGCGGGCGGCACGCCCGCTGGCCCCCGCGGGCGTCGCCGCCTCCGCGGGCAGTTCTGCCGGCGAGGCAGCGCCCGCAGGCGGTGCTGCCTCGCTGGCGGCCGCCCCTGCGGGGTTTTTGCCCGTGGGAGCAGCGGCCACAGGCGCCGCTGCCCTGCGGTGCCTCAGCTCGCGTTGTTGCCCCGCGGCGCCTCTACCCGCGGGCTCAGCGGCCGCAGGCGCCTCTACCCGCGGGCTGCCAGCCCCGCCGGCAGCAAGCCTGCTGCAAGCAGGCCGCCGGCCGGCTGCTGCAGACACAGCGCTTGCGCATGCGCCGGCGCTGTGCTGCCTGGCTGCGACTGCGGCTGCCGCTGCAGGTGGCTGCAGGCATGCAGATCGAGGGCAGCAACTGTTGCTGCCCTTCCTCGCTTTTGCGTCAACGATTTTGACGTCAAAATTCTTCCTAAACACAACACACGCAGTTCAAAACCAATCATTCGCACGAACAACCTGGCTCTGATACCACTGTTGGGAAATCATAGGGGGCGACATCATATGCGCAGCGGAAGAACAAGAAAACAAAAATCCCCGATTCCCAAAAAGATGTTCATCGTCGTGCGAAGATTGGTGCGCAAAATCCGCAAAAAACACAAAACTGCGTATAGAGATTGTGTTACCTAGGGAGATCGTATATCCCTGTTTCCTTGCAGATCCTTAGGAGAGGGTGAAGGAGGTCAAGCGTCCTCCTCTCTAGCGGTGATCCACATAGCAGGGTTGCGACGACGCTCCTCAAAACTCCAGGCCTACTCTGAGGTGGAGAGGGAGAGGAGAATAGGAAGGGCAAGCAAAGACTCTAGCCTATGAGGCTGTGAATCCCTCCTATTTATAGAGATCCCGTGTCAAAACCCTAATGGGTCCTTTCCCTAGTGGGTATTGGATCTGCATCCAATAAGACAAGGGCTCCGTCGGATATCTCATATCCGAACCTCTACTCATCGCAATGCCTATCATATGTGTGTGACCCTCTAGGCCCAATATCGAGCTGGCCGTGAGTCATACCTGTCATAACTCCTTCTAACTCAGTGAATTATTATCTCTGTAATAATTCACTCGACTCATCGACTACGGAAGTACTAGGCCACTACGCCGTAGTCCCCAGACGATACAGGGGAATCCAATCCATTGGACCTGTCTATCCTCAGTTACCATGTACCTATAGTCCCTCATCCATCTAATATCCCAGAGACCGTATATCGAGCATGGTGCTGTCAGACCCATACGGTTTCTACTCGAGTCTCGCTCTAATCGGATTCTCCCGGAGAACTCTTTCTCTCTCAACCCGAATGACCCTGGCCAGGGATTTGTCTGAGCAAGAACACATAGGATATTCCTCTCATGACGCCGAGAGTGGATGATCCTCTATTGACACTCAATAGCCCTCGTAAGGTCGACTACCACTCCCAATGACCAGCTGTACTAGATCTGGGAACAGCCAAACCTATAAGTCTGGTATCAAAGAGTGGAGCACTCATACAGGACATCCTTGGTGTCTCAAGTCTAAGAACCAGATACACCACTAGGACTACGGAATCGTTGTCTGACAATAAGGCATCATCAACCATCCAGCATTCCGTAAGCGGATCAATCAGTGAACTCATTCTCCAATGAGCACCTGTACTGTATCCCTAGTGTCCCTACACGAGCAGCTATGAGACCAGCTGCATCCATCATATGGACGGGTATACAGCACACCAGTCTATCCGGTTATCACGATGTCCCTCTCGAGTAACCTATGACCGGGATTATTTAGGATATGTGTTTAAAGGTGAATCGATCTCATTATCGTGATCTCATCACGATCCGATTCCCATTGCACAAATCCAAGGACATCACAATATATATGCATTTATGCAATAGTTATAAAGTGATATACGCCAAAATATAATAAGCAAAAAGATTCTGTATCAAGTCACACGTGCCATCACTCACGTGATTGGCTTGCTGGGCACCTATGACTAGCACCAGGGCGATCCGGACCCATACTCATAGGTGACCTGCTCTGACCGGACCAGCCCGAGCAAAATACCTGAAGATTGCTTGTAGGCTTCAATTATTTCTTTGTCTTTTTCTGGCCGCCGATCCCGCTTGGCCGCTAGAGCCTCTGAGGCCCCCTTCGCCTCAGCTAGGGCCCCCTCCAACTTCTGAGTCAGGGTTACCGCCTCGCTCCGGGCTAGGCGAGCCTCGGTCTGTGTCACCCTTAGGAGCCCTTGGAGACCCTCCTTCTCCTCCTCAGCCACCTTCGCCTCAGACTTCAGGCGAAGGACTTCAGCCTCCAGCGCCGACATACGCTGATCGGTCGCCCCCGCCTCAGACTGGAGGCGCGTCACCTTTGCCTCGAGCTCCGAAGAGTGCTGCTCGGCCGCCGCAACTGCCTCCGGAGCTGCCCCCGCGCAAACCAGCTCGACATTCCGGTAGCACAGGATGCCCAGGGCTCGACCTGCGTCATGCGCGCGGTCCGCCAACGCCATCGTATAGTGCTGGCCTTGTAGAAGAAAGGTCAGGACCCCTCTTGGACAAACTGGAGGTTGGGATTCAATAGCAAGGCGCTTACCCACAACAATGACTTCATGGATTTACCGAGCAAGACATCCGAGGGCATGGTGTACAGCTCGCGAGCCATATCTGGATGAAGCCCTCCTCGGATGAATGCGACTGCAGTTTCCCCATCAGCCCATACCCGGGTCTCGCGGGTCAGCCCCCCCCCCCCCCCCCAGCGGGCCACCAACCGGTCAAAGGGTTGGCCCTCCGAAAGCTCGCCCATCACGCACGCATGGTAGGATTCGTTCGGTGCCCCCGTAGGCAAACGACACAAGTCCTGAATCGAGGGCTCCCAGGGCACTTTCACCGCCTCCTCGTTGCTCGGACCGGCATCGCCCCGGCCATGCCTCCTTCACTGGTCGCGCGAGCCCGGCTCCGCTGCCACTTCACACGTCCGAGCCCTCGGGGGAGTCAGTTTCTTCGAGACAGCAACCTTGGCCTTCTTTCGAGGACGGTCGGCCTCGAGCTCCACCGGTGCCTCCCTCGTGCCGATGCCCGGGCCGGTCAGACGCCGCGGGGATGTAGCCAACCAAGTATGCCCTCCGCGCATAGCTGTGAGGTTCACCATTTCTGTAGGAAAACACAGACCTCGGTTAGAACACCAATAGGAAGGCCTACTGCTACCTTCTTAAGGCATACCTCGAGGTACCAGGTTCAGACCCGCCTCGACCAACCACGCCTCGATCATCTTCCGGATGACTCGGGAGGCCGGGAGGATCTCCTTTAATCTTCGAAGGGCTTGGAGCTCCTCCCCGTCCAGAACCGGGGCGGTATTATCGACGGCGCGCGCCGCCCACCGGAGCCCAAAATTCCAACCCTCCGGATGACATACATAGAAGAAACGCTCCTTCCATCCCTTGTTGCTGGAAGGAGCCCCATAAACCCGGAAGCCCGATCGGGCGGACAGGTAATAACTCCCCGACCCCCTGGATAGACGGAAGCAGGAGAGGAAAAGAGACCGGCTCGGGGGAATCTTAGCATGGTAGCATTCCTCTAGGAACGCCACCAGATAGCGCCAGGAATTCGGCGCCATCTGAGACGGGGAGATATGCCACCACGAGACACAGGAAGTTATGACTGGATGGAATGGGAGGCGCAACCCGGCCTCAAAGGCGTCCAAGGTTAGGGCGAAGCCCCTAGGTATAGGATCATACGCCCGCTGCCCCGGCTCAGGGGCAATGAGCGTGAATTCCGCCGGGATACCGTAACGATCCCGAAGGGACCCAAGCAATGACTCGCTCATAGTTGAGTCGAGGTCGTGTGGCCACATTAGCGATTCAAGGGCCTTGACAGCCCTTTCCTCGGACGACGAGCGAGGACTCGCCAGCAATACCCCCTCTCCGATGATATCGGAAGCGGGAGGCGAGGAAGAAGAGGGTAGAGACAGGGCAGCCAATAGGGTATGGAACAAGGACGCCCAAAGGGAGAGTTGAGAGAATGCAAGCACCAGCGCGCGCAGGAAACCGACGGTGCGCTATTTATATCTTACATCCCGCCAAAACAGCGACCCTTCCTCTCCAGAAGTGCGTTGCAAAGACACAAGTGTCACCTCGCCATAAATATAGCCTGACGTGATAGCTAACGGCAGCACGGTACAAAGTACGGAAGCGCTAATCATGTCAGCCTCGAAAGCCGGCGACTCCCAAAAGGGGTGGCCCTTTGAACTTCCCCAGGAAAAAAGCAACCTGGCCGCCCGCGCCCACGCATGGTTGAACGACCAATCCTTGGCCAAAACAAAGTCGTTCCGCGGCCACATTACGCCCGAGGCCACTTCCTCGGCCGCATAATGCCCGAGACCACCCTGCGCGGCCAGCCCGCCTGCGCCGTGTTCCTTGGCCCCATGTTCCCGAGACACACCAGCATGGTTCACCCGCCTGCGTTGTGCTCCTCGGCTCTTCGGCTTTACGCCACCTGGGACACGCCTGCGCGGCCAGCCCGCATGCGTCGTGCTCCTCGGCTCTTCGGCTTTACGCCACCCGGGACACGCCTGCGCGGCTAGCCCGCCTGCGTTGTGCTCCTCGGCTCTTCAGCTTTATGCCGCTCGAGACACGCTTGCGCGACCAGCCCGCCTGCATTGTGCTCCTCAGCTCTTCAGCTCTTCGGCTTTACGCCGCCCGGGACACGCCTGCGCGGCCAGCCCGCCTGCGTCGTGCTCCTCGGCTCTTCGGCTTTACTCCACCCGGGACACGCCTGCCGGCCAGCCCGCCTGCGTTGTGCTCCTCGGCTCTTCGGCTTTGTGCCACCCGAGACACGCCTGCGCGGTCAGCTCGCCTGCGTCGTGCTCCTCGGCTCTTCTGCTTTACGCCACCCGGGACACGCCTGCGCGGCCAGCTCGCCTGCGTTGTGCTCCTCGGCTCTTCGGTTTTACGCCACCCGGGACACGCCTGCGCGGCCAGCACGACACATGCTCCTCGGCTCTTCAGCTTTACGCCACCCGGGACACGCCTGCACGGCCAGCCCGCCTGCGTTGTGCTCCTCGGCTCTTCGGCTTTACGCCACCCGAGACACGCCTGCGCGGCCAGCCTGCCTGCGTCGTGCTCCTCGGCTCTTCGGCTTTACGCCACCTGAAACACGCCTGCGCGGCCAGCCCGCCTGCGTCGTGCTCCTCGGCTCTTCGGCTTTACATCGCCCGGGACACGCCTGCGCGGCCAGCCCGCCTTCGTCGTGCTCCTCGGCCCCTCGGCTCCATACGCCCGCTTGCCCGCTCGAGACAAGCTCCACCTCATGTCGCCTAGGACTATTGCAAACACCAAGGGACAAAGCCATGCCTCAGACTCCCCGTCCCCCCGTCCCCCCCCCCCCCAATGGCGAAAATCGACGCATAGCTTCTTCCGGGGGGGGGGGGGGATATGATAGGGGTAAAAATGGTGACATGACATGTCACGATGTCGGCCTCCCCTGGGCGCCACTCTGCCCGATGACTAGAGGGCGATAATGCTGACTTGACATGCGCTGACGTCACCCGCTCTCAGACAACGACTTCATCGTTGTCTAACCCCGCGACCGAGGCAAAGGAGGACGACGGCCGACCCTCGCCCATACCCTGCGACATTTCGGTTCTCCACGCAACCCCAGTGGCAATGTCAGACGCCACGCGAGGTATTGTCCTGCCCCTGCAAGCGGGCACATCAGGTAACAGCAAACTCATCCATAAATACCCCGGAGTTCTAAACGAACGGGGGGACACTTCCTCACTAGAAAAGCTCCCTTCCACATGATCTGACTTGATCGTCGGAGGGGTCGGGCCGAGCCTCCGACCCGACCTGTGTGCAGGAACGAAGGCGAGGTTGCCTCTTCCCCGACGTTGCAGCGGAGCTCTCCCCCTGACGGGACATCCGGATCACCGCGGTCGACCACCAGGGGGATCCGAGACGCGCCGCGCAAGGTCCTCGCCATTTGGACCCCTGAACGAGTCGCGTCGGCCCCGAGGCCACGGCTAAAAAAGTTATTTACCATAACAGAAGATAACAGAGCTCGTGATGAGGTCTGGCATGCGAAAAGAGACGAACTAAAACCAAATCACTAATGATGGAAGACGATGACACCGTACACCACCATGGCAACGTCAGTCGTGGGGTTGTTGAAACTATACTTCATGCCCTGTAGCCACGGGCCAAAGCTGAATACCCCGCTCCCGCACACTGGACAATACCGTAATAGAAATGAAATATAAAGAGAAGATTGTATTGATTGACGCCCTCGTAAAATGACGCTTCTGTCAACTACGTGAGAAACACGTAGTTGATGTCTGACAACTTATTCTCGCACAAAGTGAAAGTCGATGATGATGTATTTCATGCGTGAGTAGAATACCGGATTGATGCATAGATAAGTGGCTCTAATATTGTCACCATATATTGTAGGAGTAGAGTTGATATTGATGCCAAATTCCTTAAGGAGATTCATGACCCAATTGAATTCTATAGCAGCGGTGGCAATGACACGGTATTCAGCTTCAGTTGTAGAACATGCAACTGCCTTTTGCTTCTTGGAACTCCAACTTATCGGATTAGGTCCAAGGAAGATAATATATCCCGATGTGGATGTTCTATCATCAAAATTCCCTGCCCAATCAACATCAACAAAGGCATAGAGATGAAGGGGAGAGTGTTTGCGAAAAAAGAAGCCATGATTGATAGTCCCATAAAGATATTGCAATATTCGTTTGATTGCAGACCAATGCATAATAGATAGTCGATGCATGAATTGAGATAATTTATTGACCGCTGAGATATCTGGACGGGTGAGAGATAAGTTATGTAAGGAGTCAAGGACTTGATGGTATCGAGTTGGGTCTATAACAGGGCTTTCATCACATAGTTTGGGCGACTCGCTAGTAGACATAGGTGTTGTAATTGTCTTTGCATCTTGCATGTTCGTTTTAGATAATAGATCTTGAGCCCGAAAGATGTATATGTTGCTTCTACTCTCAAAAAATAGCTCAAGGTTTCTAGATTTTTAAGGGAGAATCGATATGCTAAATGCTTAAGGAATGCCTTGATTTACATAGGATTATTGCCTGTGACAATAATATCATCTACATATATCAGAAGATATAATATATTACCACTTTGGTGATGAAGAAATAAGGAGGTATTAGACTTAGAGTTGATGAAGCCAATTGATGCCAAAAACGAGCTAAGTTAGGTGTACCAAGCTCTTCGAGCCTAACAAAGTCCATAAATAACTTTTTGTAGTTTACAAACATGTTTTGGATATTAAGGGTGGATGAAGCCAGGAGACTGTTGCACGAAGATATCGTCAGTTAAGGTTCCTTGTAGAAAGGTATTATTAACATCCAGTTGACGTAAATGCCAACTTTTTGAGATATCAAATTCAGTAAGATTGTTATGGGTTTAACAACAGCGCTTAACGTCTATGTGAAGTCAATTCAATTTGGGCAGTAATGTGCATGTCGAGGCGACACTGATTTGGGCAGTAAATTTAGGAATTTAGACAGTTGGGAATTTGGAGATGGTTCTGAATGCTGCTTGTCAAGACGAAGAAGGTGGAGCAGAGGACATCGACTTGGGAGAAGAGCAAATCATTGCTGTTGCAGCTGCTGCGGCAAAGAGGGCTGCTGTGGCTGCGGCAGAGAGGGCTGCTGTGGCTGCGGCAAAGAGGGCTGCTGCAGCTACTGCGGCAGAGAGGGTTGCTGTGGCTATTGTGGCAGAGAGAGCTGCTGCGGTTGCTACAGCAAAGAGAGCTACTGCGGCTGCTGCGGCAAAGAGAGCTGTTGCGGCTGCTGCGGCAAAGAGAGTTGTTGTGGCTGCGGTAGAGAGGGCTGCTGCGATTGCTATGTCAAAGATGGCGGCAACGGCTCGCTCGAGCGAGATGCGGGAACGAGGATAGGTAGCAGGCCGGGGAGCAATCGTGAGGCTGCGTCGGCTTTGCTTCTGCAGGAAGAGGCAGAGGAAAGGCGACAGTAAAAAATACCGTCGGCGTAGGGAGGAGTAGAAGGAGTGGCGATGCTGGCCCTTGTTCAGCTTCGAAGGAGGCCGACGCCCGTGGAAAACGCTGCAGCGATAAGAGCTCGACGGAGGAAGATGCCGCTATTGCTGATTATCTACAGCAACAGCACTTGATGGCAGGAGCAGCGACGGAGGGTGGGAGCTACTGAGATGGAGTCGCGGTCCATTCAGTGGTGGCCTTCACAGTGATAACTCTGATACCATGATAGAAATGAAATATAAAAAAAAAAGATTACATTGATTGAAACAATTCACAATACTCCATATTTATACATGTTTGGAAGGGAGAATTTTAGGAAGATTTTTCTTAACATATTTATCTTCATGTAGTTGGGGAGATCTTGGCTATACTCTGTAGTTGGGGAGAACTGGGAACTTTGAATGCGAAGAATCCCAATCAGGGTGGATGGAAGCTATAAACTGTCGTCTACAACTATGAGCTTAATCCTCGGATGACGTCTTCTATCCTGTTGTTCTATCTACCATTGCTCATAAGATTACTGGCACCAATGCGGTTTGCCGAACCTGCCGCTTATTGATTGAGAGATGAAGACTTATGCACGGAGTTTACAACGACTATTGTAGAAGACGACGAAATAATACCAAACCACTAGTAATGCATGACAAAGACATTGTACTCGACCACGGCGTCGCCGGTCTTGGGGTCGAAGCTGTGCGTCCTGGCCTGGGCGTAGCCGCGGGCCAGCCGGAACAGCCCGCTCCCGCCCACCACCGGCATCTCCCGCACATGGGAGAACACCGCGTTCCGCCCCAGGACGGCGATCGTGCTCCCGTTGTACTTCCCCTCCACGAAGGCCAAGTTCATGGCCATGAGCAGGGCGGTCTCCTCCTTAGCGGCGAGCGCGTAGAACCCCTGCGCCCGGCCGACGAGCCGTGACGACAGCTCCGGCCCCACCGTCATCGGGTCGTCGATCATGACCACAGTGCCGAACCCGCTGGCCGACGCGTTCGTGGACGAGGCGGCGGCCCGGGCCACGGTGACGGCGGTCGGGTCCGGCCCGCTCACCACGTCGTGCCAGTAGAACCGCAGGTGGCTCAGCTTCTCGCGCACCGGCTTCTTCACCAGCTTCTCGCTCTGGAGGAACCCATGCGGCTCTTCTGCTGCAGAAGCAAAAGCGAACACGACAGCAAAGAGGAAGAAGAAGCCGGTGGTAAAGGAAAATCCACGGAGTTCGGCCATGGCTGCACCCACGCTGGAGAGTCTTCAGGACTCCGTGCCAAATCCTTCTTAAAAGAAAAGTAGAAGTGACAGATGTGGCTGCAAAGGAACCATCGTCCATTGTCTGAACAGTAACCGGTCAAAAGTCCTGGATGTGCTGTAGTGGTTGGCTGCAAGAAAACGAGAAAAGCTCTTTCCATGGGTTGGTTAGCGGCCATCATTTTCTTGCTTCATTAGGTCAAATAGATGCGTTGCTCTCTTCACATCAGGTCAAATGTGAAGGACCATACCGGCAAGTTGTTCTGCCTGCTCTAAGGATCGCATCAAATGATGGAGATATTGACGTACGTCAAGAACAGTGGAAATCGTCTCCAAAGCAGAAAGAAACCAACCGAACTCAAAGTCATTATAAGTTTGGAATTCTTTGTTGATACTTCTTGCCGTCCACAGCAATCTTAAATTAGAAGATTCAATATGCATGCATGTCTTTACTTTGTATCTGAAGCAACACTCTTTAAAGTTTAGGCCACCAAAATGATTAGATTTATTGGAAGATAAATTGTAGTTTATGTTTGAGAAGAAATGGTTTTCGATATGAAAAAAATAATAGAGCATCATAATTCATCTATCAGGTAATACCAATATTGAATGGATCTTCAAAGCCGAAGTTGGTTGAAATTTTCGATAATCTTAGTTATATTTTTGTATACAATTGATGAAGTCAAATGATAAAACGAAGAGAAGTATGATCAACAGAGGATGCCATTTAAGAGTCGTTGAGTTGCTTCTGGTGGTATCATCTTACAAGATCAGGGAAGAGGTAACAGAAGATTGAAAGATCGAGACCTACCACGACAAAGAAAGAAGATGTTTGCTTCGACGAAGTTGAAAGTGCTTGAGTTGTATAGATCGGGAAAGAGATAGCAGAAGATCGAGACCCGCCATAGTGGGGACAGGAGATGCTTGCTACAGTGAGATCGAAAGTGCCAAGATCACGTCCAACTACAGTGGAGAAAGATTATACCTATTATGACGAGGCCGAAAGTACCCGAGTTATGCGGGTCTGAAAGGGGATAGTGGAAGATCAAGTCCCGCTACAACAATGAAGGAAGATGCCTACTATGACAAGGTTGTCAAAACCTAATATGCCCAAGATGTGTAAGTCGGGAGAAGAGGAGGCTTGTTACAATGAGATCTCAAGGCGAAATGTACCCAAGACGTGCGAGTTGAGATATCTCGATCCACAATAAGGTGTTTGAGAAAAGCGCTCGGAATGTTTGAATCAATGGGACCTGACCCAAACCACACATAGACACGTCTTCTGCGGTGGATGAATGATAGTGAATATTCTAGCACCAATCATTATTTGACTACCGGCAACTACCATAGAATTGATGTGGAAAACACATCGGCATCCGTCTGATGCAAAAAAGGGCTGAGATGACTAGTAATACTTGTTAGGATCGTATCAATACTAAGAGGGGTAGGAGGGGGGGGGGGTGGAAGAAATGAATTAGTGCTTTTGTAAAACTTTCATTAATTTAAAAACTCATTCGATGAAATTGTATCGAAAATGTGTTTAAACTTAGAGAGCAAGTGAGAGTAGTAGACAATTAAATCAATAAGTAATGGTAATGAAAAGCAAAAAGAAGTGCACATCAAATTTATAGTGGTTCGCTCGTTGCGACATACATCCACTCCTGATTTCTCTTCTGTTGAAACCATCAACATCTACTAACAATTTTTTTTTAAATAAACGAAAATCAACTACATTCTTTACAACTCTTTCTGCTTTTATAAGTTTAGGAGTGGTCCTTTACGAGTCTCATACCTCCCCTCTAAACTTTTAAAGAAAAGGAGGGGAATACTTAAGACTTTTCAAGCTTTTACAACTCAAAATCACTATTCTTTTTATTCAAATGACTTCAAAAATAAAAAGGTCTCATCTTGGGTTTCAGGGGTTCTAGTGGTACCACTGCCAACAGCTCAGGCGGTACCACTGCCCAATCTAGGCAGTACCATCACTTAATATAGTTTGGAAGACTATGATTGGGTAATACCAACGCTAGTTTAGGTGATATCATTGCTTGACACTAGCGATACCATCGTTGGGTCTTCCGGAATTGTACATTTCGTATGTTTCAACTCATAGGCGATTCCATCGCTTGGTCTGGCGGTACCATTACTTGACCCAACTATGGGCCCAAATCAACCCTCACTTAGGCCCATTGAGCTCCTAACTGAGCTAGTATAGTTACACTCAAAACTAACTTAATTAGATCTAATCTATTTTGATCAAGATATGACCGATTACAATAGGAGAATATTATATTGTTTGGCATGTCATTGGTTCATTTGCGCTTTGTCCAAACCTTCAGCGCATCGTCTTCTCCGATGTATTGCCCAATCAACATATTGACCTTATGTAATAGCTGATTTTCTTGGTGTAATATCTAATCCTTTTGGCTCGGTGCTCGAACTCATGGTACAAAGTCCTTATGCCGACACGTCGACAAATTTTCTAACATGATATACAGTAGTCCAACATCTGATTCTTTCTACTTCAATCGATTTATCTTTCCATGATCGAGATTAGTTCTACGTCACTTAAACACCGATTAGATCAGAATTTCATCATCAAAATTTGAGATTTAATAATTTTTTTTTTTTAATGATGATAATCTATATGTCATATCGAAATAGAGTAAACTTATAATTTTAGAATTTTAAGTGGAAATGGTTACATCATAAGTTAAAGAATTACGTGCATAATTTAAAATCATCATGTATAGTTTTAAAATATAAAATTATCATTATTTTAAATTATCGTACATAAAATCATCGTTACATTAGACATCTATCGATCGAGAGAGAAGACTTATGCACGGAGTTTGTAGCGACTATTGTAGAAGACAACAGAGCTCGTGAACAGGTCCGACATGTGAAGCAAGATGACGAAATAATACCAAACCACTAGTAATGCATGACAAAGACATTGTACTCGACCACGGCGTCGCGGGTCCCGAGGTTGACGCTGTACGTCCTGGCTTGGGCGTAGCCGCGGGCCAGCCGGAACAGCCCGCTCCCGCCCACCACCGGCATCTCCCGCACACCGGAGAACACCGCGTTCCGCCCCAGGACGGTGATCGTGCTCCCGTTGTACTTCCCCTCCACGAAGGCCAAGTTCATGGCCATGAGTAGGGCGGTCTCCTCCTTGGCGGCGAGCGCGTAGAACCCCTGCGCCCGGCCGACGAGCCGTGACGACAGCTCCGGCCCCACCGTCATCGGGTCGTCGATCATGACCACCGTGCCGAACCCGCTGGCCGACGCGTTCGTGGACGAGGCGGCTGCCCGGGCCACGGGGACGGCGGTCGGGTCCGGCCCGCTCACCACGTCGTGCCAGTAGAACCGCAGGTGGCTCAGCTTCTCGCGCACCGGCTTCTTCACCAGCTTCTCGCTCTGGAGGAACCCATGCGGCTCTTCTGCTGCCGAAGCAATAGCGAACACAACAGCAAAGAAGAAGAAGAAGACGGTGGTAAAGGAAAAGCCACGGAGTTCGGCCATGGCTGCACCCACGCTGGAGAGTGTTCAGGACTCGGAAGTGAAGGCCTTCGTTCCCAATCCTTCTTAAAAGAAAAGGAGAAGTGACAGATGTGGCTGCACAGTAACCATGTCTCCAGAGCGAGAAGGCGAGCAAAATTCCTGGATGGGCTGGAATGGTTGGCTGCAAGTAGGCGAGATAAAGTGTTTTGCCGGTGCCAAGAAAAGCTCTTTCCTTGGGTAGGTTATGTGCCATCATTGTCTTGCTTCAGCAGGTCAAACACGTGCGTTTCTCTCTTCGACCGTGTCAGAATGGCCACCCTAACGCATTGTGTGAAGGACCATGCCGACCAGTTGAGACTTCTGCTGCTCTCAGGATCACATCAAATGATGGAGATCTTGACGTCCGTCAAGAACAGTGGAAATCGTCTCCAAAGGAGAAAGAAACCAACAGATCTCAAGTCATTATAAGTTGGAATTCTTTGTTGATTCTTCTCGCCGTCCACTGCAGTCTTAAATTAGAAGAATCAATATGCATGCAACACTCTTTGAAGTTTAGACCACCAAAATGATTAGATTTATTGGAAGATAAATTGTAGTTTATGTTTGAGAAGAATTGGTTTTGAGATTCCTAATAAAGGTTTTTTCTCGGATTATAAAGTTTGAAGAGAAAATAGTTGTGAAGGATCTGAAGGATATGACAGATGATATGTAATTCGATAAATGGAAATAGTCAAACTGGTTCTTTATAAGAAAAAAATAATAGAGCATTATAATTCATCTATCAGGCAATAAATATTATATTGAATGGATCTTCAAAGCAGAAGTTGGCTGAAATTTTCGATAATCTTAGTTACATTTTTTATTGCAATTGAAGAAGTCAAATGATAAAAGAAAGAGAAGTATGATCAACAGAGGATGCCATTAAGAGAAGTAATCGAGTTGCTTCCAGTGGTATCATCTTCCAGAGCAAATGAAGAGTTCTAGACAAACTGCATGGACAAAATCTAGTTCAGGATGCCAATGAAGAGAATTTTCAGCACTGATAACAAAGAACAGAGGATCCAAGTCCACATAAGATTCCATGGTTCCCCTGCATATGATGCAAAATCAACCATAGTCACCATCTCTAACATTGCACACCTCACTCCCATCACCAATATTCTTGTTTGTCCTGCATAGCTACCTTGAGCATCTTCCAACATTGATGTAAATGACCTACCTGTATCAGTCATCTATCTCCATAACTTAAATCCTATTCATGCCTTACACTGGTTGGGGAAATGAGCAATCTTTTCCACCTACCAGTGTCCACTTCCTGGCTCTTGCTAACCATTGGGCACTTGTTGGTCTTTTCTGGTGAGCTTGGATGATGGAGTGATGTGGTTGTTCACTGGCACGGAAGCTGCCAGTCTCTTTGAGGGTGAGAGTGAGATGGTCAACAACTGCATTGCCAGGCCTACACTGCCTAATAAGGTGATGAAGTCACACCAACAATTCAAGTCTAATAAGCTTCTTCACAGCCATGCAAAATAGTGTGGTAGCAAAGCACTCCTCTTTGTTCCCATGTTAGTGTACCACAAAATGAACCATAATGTTTATTCTGTTTATGTTGAGAATGAACCTAATTGTTCTTGCAATTCTCTTTTGAACAAGTAGATATTTATTGCATAGTAGATCACAATGTTGTTTTGATTGTTTCATCCTCCACACACTGGGAAGAAGCATCTTCCAGTACATCTTGCAGGTCATGCGCTTAGCTTTCAACCTTTAAACTATCTTCTAGACCACACCTATTTGTTTTATCTTCACTCTTCGCTTGTATATGTTTCCCAAGAAGAATGGGTTTGTTGAGGAGCAGAAAGCACTCTCTCTGGGTTGGTCAAGACAGAGGCTTGGCTGGAGACAAAAGTGTTGGGCATGCATGGATGTTTGTGTTCTTATGCAGGCATGACAAGGAGGCAATGGTAGGTGGGGGCTCATGATAATATATTTGATCCCCGTATCAGTGGGATCGGTTGGTGTGCTTACCAAGTATTTGGTTGTCACCCCTTCCAGAATGAATGCCCTGTGTTAGGCCTGTGAAAGCCAGCAATTAGTTAAGAAAGAAGATGATGAAGAAGAAAAGAAGTTGGTGAGCTCTTCTAGAAATCATATGTCATTGGGTTCCTGAAGCATTTGGTAGCCTGTCAGAATTAGCATCATCACATTAGCTTTCAAGTGGTTTGATTCCTGGGATCCTTTTCATGGATTAACAACTCTCATTTGAATTGGAAGCAGCTTATTGCCATCAGGATTTAAAGTCACGCTGCCATACTTCAACTCCTGCCATTGCCAGTGAAGAGGTAGAGAAAAATTGTTGCCATGCCACAAGCAGCCAGTGGTTAGGTGGAACCAAAAGCCCATGACAGTTCCCTCCTCTAGAAGCCTTCCCAACCCCCCAGGTTTCATTGTCATAAAAGCATGGGTACCAGGGTGGGTAGGTAGCCATTTCCCATCCTTGCTTGTTTCTTACAGTCCTTCAGGGAGGTTGGTGGATGAGTTAAAAGGAGGGGAGTGAGGTCAGAGAGAAGAGGGTGTCAAGAGACATTTGTGCCCCTTCCTCTTTCAGCTAAGGGGACAATGAATGCACCACTTGACCTCAGAAGAAAAGCTGCCATCTTTTTCCGTCTTGTAGGGTCCTGAGCTCTGCTGGAGAGCTGGAAACCCTGGGTTCATCACACATCTGCCAACTTCCTCCTCTGGAACAGGGTCACAGTCCACCTTGACTGGTCAAGAGATCACCAAGATGTAACAATGGGTAGATGTCTATCAATCAGTGAGAAACACTGGATGAGTGTGCAGCAGCAGAAATGCATTAATTGAATGAAGCACACACCAGCTGTTGGAGCTGGATTGATGAGTAGCCAAGGATCTCACTTCTCCCCAGATGATTGTTCTTGTCATCCCCCATCCTTCTACCTCTGCTTGGGCCTCCTGATAGTGTTCTCAGTGTAGCAGTGACCGGTGGATGGCAAGTATATTAATGAGTACTCTGCTGATTATACTGTCAATAGATTTATTAGCAAGGGAGGTAAACCAGTTCTCTTCAGAGGGGACATCCAATGAAGAACAATATGAAGATTAATGATTCATTTCTCCTTCAATAATAAAAAATAACACATAATTTTACGTATAAAAAGGGGTAGAGATGTCTTCATAGTATTTAATGCATACGTTAATTATGGATTTCTTGATAGTTCTAAAATTCTCGTGTCATTATCTAAATTCAACTTTTAATCTCCGACAAGAAATTATATTGCTCTCCAAATCCTACTAGCTTCTAATCTCTTGTATACGCTCAAGCTAATTATAAGGAATGCAGTATTAGTAGTAGGTAAAACAGTTCTCCACTTGTTACACAAACATATAGGAGAGAGAATAAAAGAAGAGAAGGGTTGGTCAACAAATTGATGGATTCTCTCTTCCTCCTACACTCCACACAGATAAGTTAGCTTCTAGAAGCCTTTTTTTCTTTAATCCATCGAAGATGGAGAGAGAGAGAGAGAGAGAGAGAGAGAGAGAGAGAGAGAGAGCGAAGTAAGATTAATATAGAACTAGAAAGACTCACGTAAAAGAAGGCCTACCTAACAAATCCAACCCCCGGTTTTGTTGCCACTCGATCCTTGCATCAATTCAATGCAAGCTCACACCTTCCCCCTCCTCTCGTATAAATCCATCCTCCCTTCTCGCTCTCTTTCTCTCTTCCCTTGTCCCACTCCTCCCTTCTGATTCTTTCTCTTGTTTATGCTCTTTGCTCTCTCATCGCAAAGTGTAGTCCACAGAGAACCCCGCTGCACAGGTGTTGGGAATATGGGCAGGTCTCCGTGCTGTGAGAAGGCTCATACCAACAAGGGAGCATGGACCAAGGAGGAAGACGAGAAGCTCGTCTCCTACATCAAAGCCCATGGTGAAGGTTGCTGGAGATCACTCCCCAAAGCTGCAGGTCCTCTTCGGAGCACTTCATGCGCAGCTAGCAAGCTAGCTAGCAATTCCATTCAGCTCTGCAGCTCATGCTGTTCTCCGCTTGCCTGCAGGTTTGCTTCGATGCGGAAAGAGCTGCAGGCTCAGGTGGATAAACTACCTCCGGCCCGACCTCAAGCGAGGCAACTTCACGGAGGAGGAAGACGAGCACATCATCAAGCTACATGGCGTGCTCGGGAACAAGTATGTCATCTTGCAGTCCCAATAAGATGAATGTTTCACTTGCTTAGGTGAAGAACCTTTCTGAGTTGCATGCGACGGTGGTTGATGATCCAGATGGTCCCTCATCGCCGGTCGGCTACCGGGGAGGACCGACAACGAGATCAAGAACTACTGGAACACGCACATCAAGCGGAAGCTCCTCGGCCGAGGCATCGATCCCCAGACTCATCGCCCGATCCCCCAACAACCGGAAACCGCCATGGTGCAGGACATGGCGGCTGCCGTACAAGCCCCGGCCGAGTACTCCTCCTCCGACGAGGCTAACTGCGGCGGCGCCAGCCAAGACGACGTCCGCTACATCGACCTCAACCTCGACCTCTCCATAAGCCTCCCTCAGCACTCCCCAAAACGTGCCCAGCCTTCACAGGCTCTCTCATCAGCTGCGACCAGCAGTTACTCTCCAGCCACCATCTGTTTGTGTCGCCATCTTGGTTTCCAAGGTAGTGAAGCTTGCAGCTGCCGTAACACCGCACACCCTAATGTACTAAGAGTTATCAGACCATTAGAAGAAGCTCAAAACTAGCAGAGACTCTCCAAAGACTATATGAAAACAGCATTACTTCCTCTTAGTGCGGAAGCCTGTCTTGGTCTTTTTGAAATGCTCAAGTCGTAGGGTTTAATCTTTCTTTACGTTTTCTGTGCTTTCATGGTGCAAGCAAAGGGAGGCCAAAGGTGATGGGGAATGGTGGCCATGGATGCCAGTTTCCTTGTGTCGGGTGTCTCACTGGAACCATTTTGTTCAACGATATGTGATGTGGTTTGGTAGGTTAACCTGATCTTCACTAAATAAATGAAAAGTACTCTGAGAGAGAGAGAGAGAGAGACAGACAGAGAGAAACTAGGGTTTGTTGGTCTGAGGATGAACAGAGTGTCATGTGCAATGGAAGCGTGGCTAATCATTGTTTAATCTTCTCTGTGACACACTGCTCATGGCAATATAGCTCTGGAGACTGTTCTAAGGACTCTATCCATTATTTGTGGTTATGTATGGCAGAACAAGCTCCGAGCTCAAGGATGGTATATGGATTAATTATATCTACTTAAGCATGTGTTATTGTTGACCCTCTAAATGACATGAATTAAGAAGATTTTTTGTATTGAGAAAGTCTTGTTATAGTGAACTTTGCACTTTCGTAGTTTGCGTTAGCTAACGCTAAAGAAAGTGGTGTGGCTCTTTCCAACTTGATTGCGATAAATCGACTACTCGACGCCTATACGTCATTATTCCTTTGACAATGACCAAAATCTCTTCATCATTGTCTTGAGACAAATTTATACGTAAGATTTCCTGCATGCATTACTGTGTTAGCGTGGAGATGCACTAATGATGTAGGCATAGACTTCTAAATGATCCGATAAGCTTATTGGTTTCGGATGTGAATCCGAACTGAAGACTTCGCTGATCCGAATAGCGAGTCGCGCTTGTGATTTGGGCTGATTCCTCCCAAATCGATGGTGCGGTCAATCGGTTTAAACTCGGCTTCGTCTCCTTCCGCGGCGATGCTCCGTAGTTCCCCCAACCCTTCGCCTTCTCGCTGCCTCTGCCCCCGATTCCGTCCCCCCTTCATCCCTCCCTCCACCCCCATCGGTTTATTGATCTCTTGTTACGTTGTTCTTCGAGATCTTGATCGCGACCGTGAACGGATGGATGCTCTGCGGGACTCTTGGCTGGTGAGTTTTTGATCTGTTCGCTGGTTCTGTGCGCACGCGTCATCTTGGAATCGAAGAATTGTATTGGCACGATGGGCGGGTCGATCCGTCTACGCCGGATCGATTCAAGCATTAGGGTTTCTAGTTCTTCATTTGTGTTCGGGTGTTGTGTTAGCGTGTAGGTTCTTCGTTTCTAATTCTTGAGATTGCTGAAATCTTTCATGAGTCTCAAGAAATTGTGGATCCATTATAAGAGAAACATGAACAAAACCTTTACAGGTCTTACCTCCAAATGTATTCTCTATATATGGGTCTTTATGTTATCTTATTTTGGATGGATGTTCCAATAGTTTAATACAGATTCACTTGGAAGGAAACAGAGTGCCTTGGCCAAAATAACTCGGCTTCATAGTATGTTTCCCAGGGGAAAAAAAGGTGAAAAGACACTATGTGTGTCCAGTATCATTACTGGCATCGACAGTTTACACACTAAATCCACTCTATGATACTGCTTGAGCATATGATGTTGGTGTACTTTCAAGGATTGTATTGCAACATCCCAGTAGTTCAAAATTGGAAGATGATTGTGACTTGGATTAGTATAGGAGACTAGATGAGTTGGCCCTACTATTAATAAATTGCACTTAGTAGTTTTAACTATACAGTAAATGTTCATTCTAACAAGGTTTTTGAGCTAGTAGGACCACTCCATTGCCTTTTCTATGTGCCTGGCCTAGAAGTTCATCCCTTAGAACAGGTCCATCAGACTTGTGACATGAATTTACTCGTATCAATAAAGTGTTTGAGATAGAACTAGGATATTTCTGTCGTGCGGTTATTGTAAATTTAACTTCATGCTTGCGGATATCCTTTCAAGGCAGGAGGCTAATCGTCTCTGATATACCATCAGTAAGATGGATTCTCTGCGTAGAGTTTCCAAAAAGTATAGGAGTTTCTTTATAAACATGAATATTTTACCTCTTTGATCTCTTGGTGGTTCACAGTTGTGTTCTTATCATTATCTTATCTAACTGCCAAAAGTGGATTCTAATGATTATCTACTCATCAGTAATGGGTTTTGGTTTGTGACAGATGCGGAGCTATTGTGACGACCTTTATGGTGTGCTATGCTCTTACATCATTCATTTCAGGCTATTTAAGTGGTGGACTTTATGCACGGAATTGGTATGGTTTGTCACAAATTAGTCATCTTTATATTCTGAAATAGCAAATATATGGCAATCTTAAGAAGCTCCTGGCTTGAAATATGATTAAATTAGTCTTTATTTTATAATTAAATTTGTTTCATATTCCTCATTGCCAGGAAAAAACTGGATGAAGACAAATGATCTAGAGAGCATCATTGTTTGCATTTATGTGCTTTGGAACAGGCTTCATGCTTAACACAGTTGCTATATTTTTTGGCTTACTGGCAGCTATTCCATTTGGGACAATACTAACCGTGTTTGTATCATGGGCTTTCATTTCACTCCCTCTTGCACTTCTCAGCATAGCCTTTGGTAGGAACTGGAATGGTTTCCCAAACAATCCATGCTCTGTGAAGACTATTCCACGTACTATCCCTGAGAACTGGTATGTCATGCTCTACATTGCCTCACATATGTGGGACTTCTCCCTTTTTGCAGTATCTTCATTAAGATGTATTTTGTCTTCACATCATTCTGGATTTACAAGGTAAGCTCGTTTAGTTATTTGCATCGATGGCAATTGATTCGTACCTAATACGTTTGAATATTCGCCAGTGGAATATTTCTATATTTTCTTGGGAAGACCCAGTCCTTTTATGTTTTTGAATTAATTTGGACCATGAAGAGCTAATATCGTTTTTTAATCTTTTCATTTCCGTTGACTAAAGTCAACTTTATTGTGTCATCATTACAGATCTGGGACAACTAAAAGGCGCAAGGAAAGCAAAGACGAGCAAACAAACCTTCCGATTATGTTCTTCTAGGAATCTCCCTTGTGATGTAACTGGCCAACCTCAGGGCGTTTTCTTACTAGTTTTTGAGCTGACCTTGACTTTAACAGCAATGGCGGTCATCAAGTCGAGTGGCTCATTGATACATTACAGTCTCCTCGTTAGCTTCATCGCCTTGTCACCCTTTGATGATGGTCAGAGTATTCATTTTCTTGCCTTTGAACCCTTCCACTCCCAACCTTCATGACGTTTGTTATGTGATCGGCACACAGTCATAAACACCAAAGCATCCAACAAAGAGGTGTATTTAGACATTGAATCTTGCTTTCTTAAGTCCTGTCTTCTTGTCATCTTCCTCTCGAGCAAACTCATGTCTCTCATCCAACAGCCAATCCCAGTCTTCTGATAAGGATCCTTCCTTCCTCCCAACTCGAGACTCTATTCTAATCAGGTAATTTGAACATTGAAAACGACAGTATTTGCCCCTACCAAATCATGTTATGTTCTAGTTTTGTTAGTTGCATCATCTTGTCGACCTTACTATCTTTTCCGGGAAGGACTATTCAAGTCCAACGCTGATGATTGAACCATTTGTTCGTTGAACAGTGTCATGATTTAAACTATCCATCTTATTTGTTGCCTCATTGTTCGGACAATCTAAATGATCTAATCGGTATGGCTTTTACTAGTCACGTCGTATAACTGAACTCACGGAGTTTTGCAGCTTTGAACGAGGAGATGAAGTTGGCGGTGGAGGTCGTTCGAGCCCACCGCCTGAAGCCCATAGTCTGGCATGGCACGACGAACCCCTTCGTCGAAGTGGAGTTCGATGGACAGAGACGCCGCACCGCGACCAAACACAACGACCTCAACCCCTCGTGGAACGAGACCCTCGTCTTCGACGTCTCCGACCCTCTTGATCTCCCCGACCGCACCGTCGACGTCTCCGTCTTCCACGAGCGCTTATCCTCTTCCGTGGACCACCGCCGTCGCCGTCGCAGCTTCCTCGGCCGCGTTTGCCTCCTTGGATCCTCCGTGGCGTCCTCGCGCCTCGACGCCGCCCTCCAGCTCTGCCCCCTCGACAAACGCAGCCTCTTCTTCAACGTCCGTGGCGAAATAACCCTCCGCCTCTACGCCGTCCCTGACGCCTACGAAGCCCAAGCTGCCGACGGCCACCGTCCCCTCTCCTCCGCCTCTGCACCTACTATTGTTCTGGAATCCATTCCATCATCATCCACTATCCTCGAGTCCATTCCTTCCACCATATCCGCCGCCGAAACGCTGCCGCTCAAGTCCACCATATCCGTCGGCGAGATGATGCCCCCTAAGAAGAAGAGCCATCGTTCGTTTACCAAGGAAAAGGAGCGGAGAGAGTTCCGCTCTGTCGGGACCCCATCCGCGACAGGAAAGAGTCAAGTTAGCCAGACAACAGAGTTCTTCTCGAACCACGAAAGGAGCCACCATCGCTCGCCGCAGTCTTATTACCGGGCGAACCATGACCTGGCGGGGCCAGCGGTGGCTGCATCAGTGCAGCAAGCTCCTCCGCCCAAAATTGAGTACGGGATCGTCGAGACCCAGCCGTCACTCGCGGCCCTCATGGGCTACCGGCTCGCCAGAAACAGCGACAAGATCAAAAGCACCTACGACCTCGTGGAGCAGATGGAGTTCCTCTTCGTCCGCATCGTCAGGGCCCGCAACCTCCCTGCCATGGACATCGTCGGCAGCCTCGATCCTTACGTCGTGGTGAAGCTTGGCAACTTCACCAACAAGACCAATCACCGGGAGCGAAACCGGGACCCGGAGTGGGAAAACGTCTTCGCCTTCTCCAAGGGCCACATCCAGGCGCAGCGCCTGGAGGTGGTGGTGAAAGACAAGAACTTCATCAAAGACGACATCGTGGGCGACGTCGTCATCGAGCTCCCCGAGGTCCCCTTGCGCGCTCCGCCGGATGGCCCCGTCGCCCCTCAGTGGTACAGGCTGCGGAAGGGGAACAACCGCGACGATGACGCCTACCGGGGGGAGATCATGATGGCCGTGTGGATGGGCACGCAGGCGGACGAGGTGTACCCGGACGCGTTGCACTCCGACGCTCACCTTCTTCCCCTGGCGAGCATCCCCCACACCCGCTCCAAGGTCTACTTCAGCCCCCGCATGAGCTACCTCCGGGTCAACGTCATCTCGGCCCAGGACCTTAAGCCGTCCCGCCCCGACCCGGCGATCTACATCAAGGTCCAGCTCGGTGCCCAGCTGCGGTGGACTCTCGTCTCCTCGGACCGCTCCCCGAACCCGACATGGAAGAACGAGGAGCTCATGCTCGTTGCCTGCGAGCCTTTCGACGAGCCGCTCGTGCTCATGGTCCAGGACCGTCTCCTGCCGAACAAGGACGAGACCATGGCCAAGCTGGAGATCCGCAAGGGAGCCATCCGCACCCGCGCCGACCACCACAAGCCCTTTGCCCCTCAGTGGTTCAACCTCGACAACCCAAATGGAAGCAGCAGCAGCGGCAACGGCAGCGGCTACGGCAAGCTCCAGCTTCGGGTCTACTACGACAACAACTACCATGTGATCGACGAGTCCGCGCACTTCTGCAGCGACTTCCAGCCCTCCGCCAAGCCGCTCCGGAAGCCCAACATCGGATTACTCGAGCTCGGGATACTGAACGCCCGGGATCTTGCACCACTGAGGAGCAACAACGGCGGGGGCAGGAGAGTCGACGCGTACTGTGTTGCGAAGTACGGCCCCAAGTGGGTGCGCACACGGACGATCCTCGGCACGGCGGAACCCCGGTGGAACGAGCAGTACTCATGGGACGTCCACGACCCCTGCACGGTCCTCACCGTCGCCGTCTTCAACAACGGCCACGTCGACGGCAACAACGACGCCGCCAAAGACGATCCCCTCGGAAAGATCCGAATCCGGCTCTCGACGCTGGAGATTGACCGTGTCTACACTCACTTCTATCCTTTGCTAGCGGTGCATCCTTCCGGGTTGAAGAAGACCGGCGAGCTGCATCTGGCCCTCCGATTTACATGCACGTCGTGGCTGAACATGTTGTTCTTGTACGTCAAGCCTCTGTATCCCAAGATGCACTACATGCAGCCCATCCCGTTCAAGCAGATGCAGTACCTCCGCTACCAGGCGAAGCAGACAGTGGCAGCGAAGGTGGCCCGGGCTGAGCCGCCGCTGGGGCGGGATGTGGTCGCATACATTCTCGACGATGCTTCCAACACGTTCAGCCTGAGGAAGGGCAAGACCAATTGGCATCGGATCAGGATGCTGTTCTCCGACGTCCAGGCCTACCTGAAATGGTTCGACGCTGTCCGAAGTTGGACCAGGCCGGCGGTGACCACTCTCGTCCTCCTGCTCTTCTGCGTCATTGCCTGGACGCCGTCCCTGATCCTTCCCTCCATATTCCTCCACCTGTTCATCGTGTGCGCCTGGAATTCCCGGCGTCGCCCGCGCCACCCGCCGCACGTGGACACGAATCTGTCATTCGCCGAGTCGGCCGTCCCAGACGAGCTCGACGAGGAGCTAGATAGTTACCCGTCGACGAGGACGAACGAGATGGTCATGAGCAGGTACGACCGGCTGAGGGTGGTCGCCAGTAGGGTGCAGTCGGTGGTGGCAGATCTGGCCAACCACGCGGAGAGGATACAGGCCTTGCTGAGCTGGAGGGATCCCCGGGCGACGGCCATCTTCGTAGTATTTGCCATCAGAATGGCTGCAGTCTTCTATTTCCTGCCGTTCCCGTTGGTGGTGATGCTCGTGGGGCTGTACTTCATGCGCCACCCCAAGTTCCGGAGCAAGACGCCCTCGGCGGCCTATAACTTCTTCCGGAGGCTGCCGAGCAACGCCGATACATTTCTGTAAATAAATCGCATGTGGAAACACACGCAATGGTGTGCGCTCGTCATAGCAATCAGTGTTGTTTTGTACTGGGGAAGACGAAGAAAGTGTCCGAAGGCTGTACGTGTTCTGGTAATGTCATCCTCTCTTTTCATGTGAAATAACACCAATTCATCATCATGTGGTCGATGACCGCTCAAACACATACTTATATGTCGTTTAGAGGGATATCACAGGAATTACAGATATAAATTTATGTTACATAATAAAAATTCTCTCTTCCTCCTACACTCCACACAGATAAGTTAGCTTCTACAAGCCTTTTGTTTTTCTTTAAACCATGGAAGAGAGAGAGAGAGAGAGAGAGAGAGAGAGAGAGATTAATATGAGATTAATATGTTGGTTTTTGTTAGTGTCTAACATCTTTAAGTCGTGGACTCAGGGTCAATACGGTTGGGTTCTGGTCCGAATGATTGGAGATATTTCTATACGACCCTTGAGACTGCTGAGGTAGTCGATCGCGGTGGTCCGATCTAGACGGGGTCACTGTTTTCTTCGTGAGTGGACCCCTCGCTTGGGCGTTCGGTGGGAGGTTCTCCGTCTTCGTACTTGCACACAAGTCGGGTCGGGAGAGCTCGGCCCGACCCCTCCGACGATCAAGTCAGTCGATAATCTCTGGGATTTTTTTTTTTTCTCCCCCCATTTGTTCCAAACGCGAGGGTTTTTATAGGGAAGGTCACCGTTTCCTGATGTGCCCGCTTGTAGGGAGCAGGGTCGTACCTTGGATAACGTCTGACACCGGCATTGACATGGCGTGAAGGACAAGTCTCCTACAAGGTGGCGACGTGCCTTAGTCGGCGTTTTGGTCTGCTTCGGCCAGGCACTGTCAGGTCAGACCGAGGCAGGCGACCCCCGCAACTCCTCAGTCTGCATGACCTAGGAGACGTCACCCGGGAGCAAGTGACATTAGTTCGTGTCCCATCATTATTATTACTCTCATCATCCCCCTCCCCCCACCTCCCCCCCCCCCCAACCAAAGGGAGCCATTAATTGATTGTTGCTAGGGGGGTCCGAGGCGTGGCTTCTGCTTTAAGTGGTTGTCCTTGCCGGTTTGCTCTCTGGTTAGTGCCAGGGAGGTTTCCTAGAGGGTCGCGATGGTCGGTTGCTGGCTCGTCGTCCTATGCGACGTGTGTCCGTGGGGTATGACTTGAGCAAGGCAGAAGACTCGGGAGAACAGGTGGCGCCGAGGTGTAGGAATCATGCAGTTTGCGATCGAGGCATGCGGGCAGGCCGTGCAGAACTCGAGCAGACTACGGCCTAGGGGCACGGCTTAGGCGGGCAGGCCATGCAGAGGTGGACTCGGGCAGATTGTGGCCGAGGGGCATAGCTCAGGCGGGCAGGCTGCGTAGAGGTAGACTCGGGCAGACTGCGGTCGAGAGGCACGACTCAGGCGGGCTGGCGACGTAGAGGTGGACTCGGGCATATTGCGACCGAGGGACACGACTCAGGCGGGTAGGCCGCGTAGAGGTGGACTCGGGCAGACTGCAACCGAGGGACATGGCTTAGGTGGGCAGGCCGCGCAGAGGTGAACTCGGGCAGTCTATGGCCTAGGGACACGGCTTAGGCGGGCAGGCCGCGCAAAGGTGTGGCCGAGGGACACGACTCAGGTGGGCAAGCCATGCAAAGGTGGACTTGGGTAGACTGCGGCCGAGGGGCACGGTTCAAGCGGGGAAGCCACGCAAAGGTGGACTTGGGTAGACTGCGGCCGAGGGGCACAGCTCGAGTGGGCAGGCCGCGTAGAGGTGGACTCGGGCAGACTGCGGCCGAGGGACATGGCTCAGGCGGGTAGGCCACGTAGAGGTGGACTCGAGCAGACTACGGTCGAGGGGCACGACTCAGGTGTTTTACCTTTGCCAGGCACTTTGACATGGTTGGGTCCCGTGCCTCGTATCCACCGCTGAGGTGCTCGGCCACTAGCTGCGAGTCGATGAGGACGTGTATGGCATCCACCTGCATCTCAATGGCCAACCTGAGTCCTGCTAGAAGCGCCTCATATTCTACCTCGTTGTTTGTGGCTTAAAAGTCGAAGCGGAGGGAGCGTTTGAACGAACGTTCGTCAGGGGCTTCCAACACTAGCCCCGCGCCCGCGCCCTTCGAGTTGGCCGATCCATCCACGCGTAGGACCCATCCTTCTCTAACCTGCTCAGAATCCTTGTCCTCGAGCTAAGTCAGTTCTGAGATGAAGTCGGCTACCAATTGGGCTTTGATGGCGGTCCTTGGTACATATTGTATGTCGAACTCGTCGAGCTCCACCAACCATTTGAGGAGGTGACCTGCAATGTCGAATTCAGACAAAACCTGCTGAAGCGGTCGGTCGATAATTATCTCAATTGGATGGCTTGGAAGTAGGGGCGCATCTTTCGGGCTGTTAACACGAGTGTCAGTGCCAATCTTTCAATCGGCTAGTATCGCTCCTCAGGCCTGCTTAGGACATGGCTGATGTAGTAGACTGGTAGCTGCTCCCCGGAGGCTTCTTTGGTCAGGACAGAGCTAACCACGTGCCGGGAGTTGCCCAAGTAGATACTGAGCTTCTCCCTAGAAGAGACTGAGGCAAGGCGGGGGAGGCTGGCCAGGTGTTGTTTTACATGTACAAGGACTTCCTCACATTATGCCGTCCATTGGAATTTCTTTGGGTTTTTCAGGGCCCAGAAGTAGGGGAGGCATCGATCACCCGATCGGGAAAGAAACCGAGATAAAGCGGTGAGCCTCCCGTTCAGCTATTGCAACTCCTTGATTGTCCGAGGGGCCAGCATACTGATGATGGCCTAGACCTTCTCAGGGTTGGCGTCCATTCCCCTTTCGTGTATGATGAATCCAAGGAATCTTCCCGAGCTGACACTGTAAGCACATTTTGTCGGGTTGAGTTGCATGTCGTATCTTCGCAATGTGGCAAACCTCTCGGCCAAGTCGATCAGGTGGGCCGCTGCCATACGGCTTTTTACGATCATGTCATCGATGTAGACCTCCATATTTCGCCCAATCTGTCGGGCGAACATCCTATTTATGGTTCTCTGATATGTAGCCCCAGCATTCTTTATCCAAATGACATGACTCTATAAAAATATACCCCTCGACTGGTGAGGAAGGCTGTGTGCTCTTGGTCTTCGACCACCATCCTGATCTGGTTGTAGCCGGAGAAGGTGTCCAATAACAAGAGGCGAGCATGCCTGGCGGTCGCATCGACCAACTAGTCGATCCTCGGGAGGGGGTAGCAGTCATTCGGGCACACACGATTGAGATTGGTGTAATCAAAGCACATCCTCCAACTCCTATTAGATTCTTTCGTGAGGACTACATTGGACAGCCACCGCAGGTACTTGGCCTCTTCTATGAAGCCCGCTACAAAAAGTCGCTCAACCTCATCATGGACAGCCAGTTGTCGGTCGGGAATGTGACCTCGGGTTCGAGTCCATGTCTGGGGGCCTCGGCCGCGGCGGCGCGGGCGTATGCCTTTCGTCCGGACATACTGTTCCCTCCGGATGTTGGGCCGCTTGTTATCACGTCGATCTGTTGCTCAACGAGGCCCTCTGGGCGGGGCGAAAGCTCCTTACCTTATCGGAGATACTGGCCGAGGTGTCCTCCGCGAATGAGCTCCTCGATCTGTCGCTTCAATTCGCGGCACTCCTCGGTGTCATGTTCGTTTTGTCGATGGAAACGACAATACCTCGATTGGTCTGTGAGCTCCCGTGGACTTCTCATCGGGTTGGGGTTCTGAGCAACCCCTTCTCTCTTATTTGGAGAAATATCTCCGTTCGGGACATGCCCGAGGTGGGAAGCGGGGACCTCGACGCCAGTGGGTCAGGTCAGTCTAACCTGCACCTCGGTGCAGTAGACTGTTGCCCCCGGGGTGGCTCCGGCCTGACCCTTTTGTGCTCCTCCCGCCTCCCAGCCATCTAGGCCTCCATCGCGATGTACTGGTTAGCCCGCTGGAGCATTTTTGGTACCGCGGTGGGGGGTTGCTCCACGAGGGACTAGAAGAATCTGGAAGGTCGCAGGCCTATCATAAGCGCCTGCATCAATAGAGAGGGATGAGCATCCGACAACCCCCGAATTTCTATGGCAAAGCGATTCACAAAATGGGAGAGAGGCTCGTCCTCCCATTGGTTAAGTTCGAGGAGCAGTGCAACGAACAGCTTTGGTCGGGCGTAAGCTAGGAAGTTAAGCTCAAAGTCTTTGGTGAGCTGATCAAAGGAAGTGATCGCCCCGGTCTTCAGGCTGCTATACCATGCGCGGGCTGGCCCCCTCAGAGTCGTGGGAAACACCCTGCACATCAAAGCGTCTGAGGTTCCGTACAGTGCCATCTGGGCATGGAAAGCGGCTACATGGTCCGCCGGGTCGGTGGCGCCATCGTATGCATCGAGAGAGGGGAGCCAGAAGTTCGGGGGGACTGAATGATCTTGTATCTCAAGCGTAAATGGAGACCCCCGGTGCGCGTCCTCCCCGAGTTCTTCCTTTGACTTACGAACCTCCCTCTGCACTTCGTCGAGTCGCTGGTTAACGAAGCGCAGCTGGGTTTGTAGGGAGCCTGTTGAATCTGAAGATAACACCTCAGGCTCCGGGCGGGCGCTTGGGTTTCCCATTGCTCGATCCTCGAGCGGGGCCGATCAGACCCGAGGTGACGCGAGGAGCTCCGGAGGTACCGTGTGAGCCCGAACGGGCGGCTCTTGTTGCCACGGTGGTTGGATCATAGGTAGGTGCACCAGATGAGAAATGAGTAGGATAATGGTCTGCACCATCCCAGTCAGAGCTCGGACTTGATGAGCGAGGTCCCGAAAGGCTTCGGGCGATACGGGCGACGAGTCGATTGGGGCGCCTTCGGCGGCGACAAGCCCGGGTCGTTGAGTAACCATAAATAATGCTCTGAGGTCATGACGGGGTGCTCAGCGCAAGGTTCACCATGTGGGGGGCATTCCCCCAGAGCCCCAATCAGGTGCGACCCCTCAGCTATGGGTTCATCTGGGTCGATCTGTCGATCCCTCGACATTCATGCCCTCCTTTTAGTGCCAAATTGTTAGTGTCAACATCTTTATGCCGTGGCCTTAGGGCTAATACGGTTGGGTTCTGGTCCAAATGATTAGAGATCTTCCTGAACGACCCTTGAGACTGCTGAGGTAGCCGACCGCGGTAGTCCGATCTAGACGGGGTCATTGTTTTCTCCGTGAGGGGATCCCTCGCTTGGGCGTTCGGTGGGAGGCACTCCGTCTTCATACCTGCACATGGGTCGGGTTGGGAGAGCTCGACCCGACCCCTCCGACGATCAAGTTAGTCGATAATCTCCGAGGTTTTTCTTATTTTTTTCTCCCCCCATTTGTTCCGAACATGAGGGTTTTTATAGGGAAGGTCACTATTTCCTGATGTGCCTGCTTGCAGGGAGTAGGGTTGTACCATGGATAACGTCTAACACTGGCATTGGCGAGGAGTGAAGGACCAGGCTCCTGCAGGGTGGCGACGTGCCTCGGTCGGTGTTTTGGTCTGCTTCGGCCAAGCGCCGTCAGGTCAAACCTAGGCAAGCGACCCCCGTAGCTCCTCGGTCTGCGTGACCCAAGAGACGTCACTCGGGAGCAGGTGATGTTAGTTCGTGTCCCATCATTATTATTACCCTCATGCGAAGGAAGATTAATATAGAACTAGAAAGACTCACGTAAAAGAAGGCCTACCTAACAAATCCAACCCCTGGCTTTGTTGCCACTCGATCCATGCATCGATTCAATGCAAGCTCACACCTTCCCCCTCCTCTCATATAAATCCATCCTCCCTTCTCTCTCTCTTTCTCTCTTCCCTTGTCCCACTCCTCCCTTCTGATTCTTTCTCTTGTTTATGCTTTGTGCTCTCTAATCGCAAAGTGTAGTCCACAGATAACCCTGTTAGAATTTTAAGAGTCACACATGTATAATTAAATGTGTTAAGCCATTATTTTGATTAACCAAAATTAAAGTGATCTAATTAAAGTAAAGTTATTTGGCTAAGGGACATAATTGTTATAAAAATTAATTGTGTGGATACCATCATGTTCCTAACTTAATGACGAGATAAGTTAAGAATATGAAACTCTTGAGGCATAATTGTAGATTCATCAATTATGAATACAATCATAATTGTAGATTCATCAGTTATGACTATAAATAAGGTTATGGTCCCCGGTTGCAGTATCAAAATGAAGTTTCTCTTCACCCGTCAAGGAGAAATCTAAAGTTCTTAAGGATACTTTGCAATTGGAAGACCAAATCACCAATCAATTCAGAAAATACTCTAATGGATTCATCAGGTACGCTTCCGTATTAATCTGTTTATCAATTATTGTAGGATTTCATGCATATTATAGTGGATTAAATAAGTTTTATGGAAATATTCTAAATCCATTATTTTGGATCTATAAAGTATGTTTTTGAATCAAAGATGAAGGTTTTGATTCTATAAAACAATTGTTTGATCCATATTTGATATGTTAAAGAATCCCAACAAATGGTATCAGAGCCATCCTATAATGATTGATGAACATTTAAGCTTGTTTTCTCATGAATTTTAATGATGTTTTCATCAATATTTTAAAGTAATTTGGTTCTATCATCATTGGGAAAGATGATAGTTTTATGTAATCATGCTATTTTGAAGTGATTTGGTTCTATTATTGTTGGAAAAGATTATGGATTTATGTAATCATGCTTCACATTCAATTCAGTGCCTTTTTTGATGTAATATCAGTTTAATTTTGGATCATCTTTTCCACTTCGTGTCTTTTCCTATTCATTAATATAAAAAAATTCATTTTTGCACAAGGCATAAATTTCCCAAATTCTTTTTGGATTTTATCTAATTAATATGAATTTAATTAATTAGATATTATTGTAATATTATGTTGGTTTAATAATATTGTTGCAATATTATGTTGGATTAAACATAATATTGGTTCTATAAAGTTGTTTGTTGACATAAATTGAATGATTTACATGCTTTAAATATTTTAGTCAACAAATTAAGATCAAACCAATTTGACTAATATGGTCTAAATTCAATTAATGATAGTTTAATATTAGATTAAGTAATTTAATATATGAAGTCGCCAAAGTGACCTCTCATATATAACATTTCTCATGAAAATATTAAATGTAGTATGTATTTACATCCATGTAGTAATTATCCGGCCCAAAGGAAGGTTAATGACCAGCAGGATTTTATACATACCTGTAATGATAAATACGTGATAATTATAAAGTTATACATGTAAATGATAAATCAATCCAAAGATGGGTTTTTCATTTGACATGCCTTATTATCAGTATTTGATCATTACAACAAGACTACCATTAGCAATTAATATTGAAGTCCAAAGACAAGATATTAATGTTGCACTTGGTATCCTGAGATGGGTTAAATTATTATTTGAATTTACTTAAGTTTATGGCAATAAATATGAGCATAATTTCTAGTTATCCGTTGTTCTCTTATTTAGGTTCTCTTATAAAAATATCTGCTAACCTCAATCCAGAACTGGTTTTAAACGAAACCAACTTTAAGGGCAAGAAAAGAAAACACAAATGTGGAAAGAATGAGGCTGATAAGGGTCCAGTACAGAAGAAACAAAATAAGGATGATACTTGTTTCTTCTGCAAGAAATCTGAGCATTTAAAGAAGGACTGTGCTAAATATCATGCTTGGCATGCTAAAAAGGGAACATTCCTTACTTTGGTTTGTTCAGAAGTTAATTTAACTTCAGTACCTAGAAACACTTGGTGGTTAGACTCCGGTGCAACAACTAACATCAGTGTGTCAATCCAAGGTTGCCTAAGCTACCGAAAGCCCAATAATGCTGAGAGAAGCATTTATGTGGGGGACGGAAAATCGGTAGATGTGGAAGCTATAAGAATATTTAGATTGTTATTGTGTACCGGATATTATTTGGATTTAAAAGACACTTTTATTGTACCGTCATTTAGACGGAACTTAATTTCTGTTTCTTATTTGGACAAATCTGGTTATTCTTGTTCATTTGGAAACAATCAGTTTACTTTGTCTTTAAATTCAAATATGATTGGAACTGGTTCACTTATGACTTATGACAATCTATATTTACTTGATACTATAGCATCCTTTCATGAAACCTTGAATGCGGAATTGCGAGGTACTAAATGTAAAATTAAAAATTCTGGTATATTATGGCATAAACGTTTGGGTCATATCTCTAGAAATAGAGTTGAAAGACTTGTGTCAGATGGGATTCTTGATCCCATTGACTTATCAAGTCTAGATGTTTGTGTTGAATGCATTAAAGGTAAACAAACCAAACCTAAGAGATCAGGTGCATATAGAGCTACAGACGTCTTAGAATTGATACATACAGATATTTGTGGACCATTTCCTACACCTTCATGGAATGGTCAACAATACTTCATATAATTCATAGACGATTACTCTAGATATGGATACCTGTATCTAATACATGAAAAATCTCAATCTTTGGATGTGTTCAAAGCATTTAAAGCTGAAGTTGAAAATCAACTCAGCAAAAGGATAAAAAACGTCAGATCTGACCGTGGAGGGGAATATTACGGTAGAAATGACGGCTCAGGTGAACAACGTCCAGGACCATTTGCTTTATACCTAGAGGAGTGTGGAATTGTCCCTCAGTATACAATGCCTGGGTCACCTAGCATGAATGGTGTAGCTGAAAGACGAAACCACACACTTAAGGACATGGTAAGAAGTATGATTTCTCAATCTACTTTGCCATAGTCACTCTGGGGAGAAGCAATAAAAACTGCAGCTTACATTCTTAATAGAGTACCAACTAAAGCAACTGCAAAAACTCCTTATGAACTTTGGACTAGGAGAAAGCCTAGTTTAAGACACTTTCGTGTATGGGGTTGTCCAGCTGAGGCAAGGCCTTACAAGCCTAATGAAAATAAATTGGAACCCCGAACAATAAGCAGTTACTTTATTGGTTATTCTGAGCGATCTAAGGGGTATAAATTTTATGATCCCAAATCAAGAAATATTTTTGAGACGGGTATTGCTACATTCTTTGAGGATATTGAGTTTGGGAGGAGAAATAAGATTAAAGACTTTACCTTTGAGGAAGAATTGGTTCAGTCTGATCCGATTCATATAGTTGCTACTAATATGGCAAAATCTATACCTCAAAAGGATATAGTCATTTCAACTCCTATGCAGTATGAAGAAATTATTCATGAGGAACAAACTCAACATCCTCAAGAATCTGTGCCGCAAGAGCCAGTATCTTTGCGACGATCCACTAGAGAAAGAAGGAGTACCATTTCAGATGATTATATGGTATTTCTCCAGGAACATGAAGAAAGTAGTGGTATAATGGAAGATGATCAAATCAACTTCCGTCAAGCCATGGAGGATTCTAATTCGGATAAGTGGATTGAAGCAATGAATCAAGAGTATAAGTCTATGCAAGACAATAAAGTTTGGGAACTTGTCCCATTACCAGAAGGTGTGAAACCCATTGGTTGTAAATGGATTTTTAAAACCAAAAGGGATTCTAAAGGTAATGTGGAGAGGTATAAAGCACGTCTTGTGGCAAAGGGCTATACTCAAAAGGAAGGGATTGACTTTAAAGAGACCTTCTCTCCGGTTTCAACGAAGGACTCTTTTAGGACAATTATGGCTCTAGCTGCACATTTTGATTTAGAGCTTCATCAGATGGATGTTAAAACAGCATTTCTCAATGGAAACATTGATGAAATAATTTATATGGTGCAACTAGAATACTTTGTGTCAGGAGACCCAAAGAAAATGGTTTGTAAATTGATAAAATCCATCTATGGACTAAAACAGGCATCCCGTCGGTGGTATCACAAATTTCATCAAGTAATTATCTCATTTGGTTTTGAGATGAACGCTGTTGATGATTGCGTGTATCACAAATTCAGTGGGAGCAAATTTATTTTCCTGATATTATATGTGGATGATATTCTGCTTGCCACAAATGATATAGGCTTATTGCACGAAACCAAGAGATTTCTATCTAGAAATTTTGAGATGAAAGATCTTGGTGACGCCTCTTTTGTATTAGGAATCCAAATACACCGAGATAGATCCCGGGGTATTCTAGGATTATCACAAAGGAGCTATATCGATAAAGTACTCAAAAGGTTTAGCATGCATGATTGTAAATCAGGAGACACCCCTGTCGCAAAGGGAGACAAGTTCAGTCTCAATCAGTGCCCTAAAGGAAATCTGGAAACTCAAGAAATGCAGAAGATTCCCTATGCATCAGCTGTAGGGAGTCTAATGTATGCACAAGTTTGTACGCGTCCAGATATAGCGTACATTGTTGGAGTGTTAGGCAGATACTTAAGCAATCCTGGAATGGATCACTAGAAGGCAGCTAAAAAAGTCATGAGATATTTAAAGAGGACAAAAGATCATATGCTCACATATAGGAGATCAGACCATTTGGAGATCATTGGGTATTCTGACTCCGATTTTGCTGGATGCCAAGACAATAGGAAATCCACTTTAGGCTACATTTATATGTTGGCTGGTGGGGCGATTTCTTAGCGTAGAGCCAAGCAATCTCTTATTGCTTCTTCCACTATGGCAGCGGAATTTGTAGCATGTTTTGAGGCGTCTAATCATGGAATTTGGCTGAGGAATTTTATCACAGGGCTGCAAATAGTACAAGGGATTGAAAGACCACTAAAGATATACTGTGATAACAAATCAGCTGTTTTATACTCCAACAACAATAGGAGCTTGACTAAGTCAAAGCACATTGACATCAAGTTCCTAGTTGTGAAAGAAAGGGTACAAAGTAAACAAATTTCTATAGAACACTTGGGAACAAACTTTATGTTGGCAGATCCTCTCACAAAAGGTTTACCACCCAAGGTCTTTCATGAGCATACTGCTCATATGGGTATATCAGAATTTGAGAAAACTTCAGTTTAGTGGGAGCCTGTCATATGTTTGTTATATGTTCTATGCCAGATTCTGTATTTGTAAAGATATTTTCTGATCAGAAATAAAGCTTCAGTTTATTATACTTTGTACATTATGGCTATTAAAGTTATTAATGATCTCATAAAGATAAAGTTGGACCAGTTGAAAATTGACATGTACAGATCACATTCATGTAATTTTCATGCTACGGTCCTATAGCGAAAATTGACATGTAATTTTCATTGATGGGTTTAGCTATGATTGATATAGCGAAAATCGCTTTGGTCCTATATTAATATGGTCAATGGACGAGATTGTTTTGTATGTCCTGTTTAATAATGACAATAGTTTTGAGCTCATAAAGAATATCACATTTATAAGGATACATATGTGACTCAGTGGGAGATTGTTAGAATTTTAAGAGTCACACATGTATAATTAAATGTGTTAAGCCATTATTTTGATTAGCCAAAATTAAAGTGATCTAATTAAAGTAAAGTTATTTGGCTAAGGGACATAATTGTTATGAAAATTAATTATGTGGATACCATCATGTTACTAACTTAATGACGAGATAAGTTAGGAATATGAAACTCTTGAGGCATAATTGTAGATTCATCAATTATGAATACAATCATAATTGTAGATTCATCAGTTATGACTATAAATAAGGTTATGGTCCCCGGTTGCAGTATCAAAATGAAGTTTCTCTTCACCCGTCAAGGAGAAATCTAAAGTTCTTAATGATACTTTGCAATTGGAAGACCAAATCACCGATCAATTCAGAAAATACTCTAATGGATTCATCAGGTACGCTTCCGTATTAATCTGTTTATCAATTATTGTAGGATTTCATGCATATTATAGTGGATTAAATAAGTTTTATGGAAATATTCTTAATCCATTATTTTGGATCTATAAAGTATGTTTTTGAATCAAAGATGAAGGTTTTGATTCTATAAAACAATTGTTTGATCCATATTTGATATGTTAAAAGAATCCCAACAAACCCCGCTACACAGGTGTTGGGAATATGGGCAGGTCTCCGTGCTGTGAGAAGGCTCGTTCCAACAAGGGAGCATGGACCAAGGAGGAAGACGAGAAGCTCGTCTGCTACATCAAAGCCCATGGTGAAGGTTGCTGGAGATCACTCCCCAAAGCTGCAGGTCCTCTTCGGAGCACTTCATGCGCAGCTAGCTAGCTAGCTAGCAATTCCTTTAAGCTCTGCAGCTCATGCTGTTCTCCGCTTGCCTACAGGTTTGCTTCGATGCGGAAAGAGCTGCAGGCTCAGGTGGATAAACTACCTCCGGCCCGACCTCAAGCGAGGCATTGCTTAGGTGAAGAACCTTTTTGAGTTGCATGCGACGGTGGTTGATGATCCAGATGGTCCCTCATCGCCGGTCGACTACCGGGGAGGACCGACAACGAGATCAAGAACTACTGGAACACGCACATCAAACGGAAGCTCCTCGGCTGAGGCATCGATCGCCAGACTCATCGCCCGATCCCCCAACAACCAAAAACCGCCATGGTGCAGGACATGGCAGCTGTCGTACAAGCCCCGGCCGAGTATGTTAGAGCTAACCCCAGGAAATTTACCAAAAGGGTAATTTTGGCAACCCAATAAAGACAATAAAGCGAAAAGAATAAAAGCGACAAGAACACAAACGGTAAGCTCAAACTATTTAACTAAGTATGGACTTAAACCCAAAGTAAACACTTAGGTTTTTCTTGTGGTGCCACTTGTGGTGCATCTGACTTCAAAGCCCGAGCCCTTATTTATAGGTTAAACAGGAGATACCAAA
The DNA here is from genome assembly GCF_036884655.1 of Musa acuminata AAA Group. Lineage (NCBI taxonomy): Eukaryota > Viridiplantae > Streptophyta > Magnoliopsida > Zingiberales > Musaceae > Musa > Musa acuminata. The sequence goes on from NC_088336.1 coordinate 21,861,404, forward strand.
CTTGATTTTCTCGATGTGGGACTATGTGACTTGCCAAACTAACAAATCTCCACCTTGGCATGTCCCAACAAAACTTGCTCCACCTTCTTCATAAAAGCCCCAATGGGCAATCACCAACAATGAACACCAACCAAGTCCAAGCACTGCTTGAATTTGTAAACCGGAAGAGACTTAGTAAGCATATCAGCTGGATTGTCCTTCGTATGAATTTTCTGAACAAGGACCTTTCCCTCAGCAATGATATCCCGAATAAAATGAAACTTCACATAAATATGTTTCATCCTCTCATGATACATTTGGTCTTTAGTCAAATGAATAGCACTTTGACTATCACAGTAAATTGTAGTAACACCTTGATGCAGACATAATTCGCTGAACAAACCTCTTAACCATAAAACTTCTTTGATTGCCTCTATCACTACCATATATTCTGCCTCTGTAGTAGATAAAGCCACGACAGGTTGTAAGGAAGCTTTCCAACTAACAGCACAACCGCCAACACAAAAATCATAACCTGTCAAAGATCTTTGTTTATCAAGATCCGCAGCATAATCAGAGTCGATGAAACCAACCAAAGTGTCACGATTTTTTCCCAAACTCCAAACACGCATCTGAAGTCCTTTGCAAGTATATGAGAATCCACTTCACAGCATGCCAATGTATTTTACCCGGGCGAGACATATATCTACTGACCACACTGACTGCTTGTGAAATATCTGGATGAGTATAAACCATTGCATACATAATACTGCCGATGGCACTAGAATATGGAACTTTCACCATATATTCTTCCTCTTCAACTGATTGTGGTGATTGAGTAGCAGATAGCCAAAAATGGCTAGCAAGAGAAGTACTAACTGGCTTAGCATTTTTCATGCCAAACCTCTCCAAGACTTTCTTGAGGTAATTTTTCTGAGTCAAAAATAATTTTCCAATTTTCGATCTCTATTGATCTCCATGCCAAGAATTTTCTTAACTACTCTCAAAATTTTCATTTCAAATTCACTACTCCGCTGCATTTTCAAAGTATGAATTTCTGACAAATTCTTAGCTGCAATAAGCATATCATCAACATAAAGCAACAAATACACAAAAGAGCCATCAGTTAGCTTCCGAAAGTAGACACAACTATCATACATGCTCCTCACGGAACCATGACCCAACATAAAAGAATCAAACCTCTTATACCACTGTCTTGGATACTGCTTCAATCTATACAATGATTTCTTTAACAAGCAAACATTATCTTCCTTACCATCAACTTCAAATCCATGAGGTTGCTCCATATAAATTTGTTCTTCAAGTTCACCGTGTAAGAAAGCTATCTTAACATCAAGTTGCTCCAATTCCAAATCATACATGGCAACTAAAGCAAGTAAAACACGAATAGAGCTATGTTTAACAATAGGTGAAAATACATCATTAAAATCAACACCATGTACCTGACTATAGCCCTTTGCAACCAATCGTGCTTTGTACATTGCATCTTCAACCCCTGGAATACCTTCCTTTCTTTTGAAGACCCATTTGCATTCAATAATTTTCTTACCTGAAGGCGGCTTCACAAGATCCCAAGTTCTATTCCGATGGAGAGATTCAATTTCTTCATTCATCGCGATCAACCACTTAGCGGAATTATCACAAGAAACTACATCTGAGCAAGAAGTAGGCTCACCAACTTCACTTGTTTCTTCCGCAACAAACAAAGCATATGCAACCAAATTTGCATATCTTTGTGGTGGTGGAATATCTCTCCGTAGTCTATCCTTGGCTATGGAATATTGCTCTTCCTCTGGATCATCTGCGTCAGTAGACTCGGGACCATCTACTGACATTTTTTGAGTAGAAGAGTTCGATTGAAAAGAATCAGACCTACCAATCTCAAGCTCCACCTGCTTCTGCGCACTATCATTTGTACAACTAGTAGAATCCTCTTTAGAAGATAACATAAACAATTCATCAAAAGTAACATCTCTACTGATTACAAATTTTGGGGATTTGGGATCGGAACATCATAATATGTATCCTTTCACCCCAGAAGCATACCCAAGGAAAATGCACCTTTTTCGCTCAAGACTCTAATTTTCCTTCATTTACATGCATGTATGCTTGACACTCAAAAATTTTTAAATCAGAATAATCAGCAGGAGTACCTGACCAAACTTCCTCTAGAGTTTTAAAGTTAAGTGCTGTAGACGGAGCATGGTTGACAATGTAATAGGCCATATTAATCGTCTCTGCCCAAAAGTCCTTTGTCAACCCTGCATTTGAGATCATACACCTTGCTCTCTCCAAGAGTGTTCTGTTCATACGTTCGGCCACACCATTTTGCTGAGGCGTCATCCTAACAGTCGAACGATTTCTTCATTTTTACAAAATTCATTAAAGTCACATTCACAAAATTCCATGCCATTATCTGTTCGAAGCCGCTTAATCTGTTTACCTATTTGTTTCTCAATCAAAGCCTTCCATTGTTTAAAGGTTAGAAAAATATCATTTTTATGCTTCAAAAAATAAACTCAAACTTTCTTGGAATAATCATCAATGAAAGTCAACATATACCTAGCACCATCCTTAAACTGAACATGAGCTGGACCCCAAAGGTCTGAATGAATATAGTCAAGAGTACATTTTGTTTTGTGAACTGTCGGAGAATTGAAGTCGACTCTTTTTTGCTTTCCAAAAACATAGTGTTCACAAAAATCCAGTAGCCCAGTACTCTATCCGTAAAGTAGACCCCTTTTGCTCAATATGCTTAAACCTTTTTCACTCGTATGACCCAAACGAATATGCCATAATTTGGTGATATCAGAATCAAACAATGATGATGACGAGACTGCAACCGAGCCTGTGACAGTAGTTCCCTATAGAATATATAAGCAACCAGACCTACAAACTTTCATAACAACAAGAGCACTTCTAGAAACTTTCATAACTCCACATTCAGCTATGTATTTACACCCAAGGGCCTCAAGGGTGCCTAAAAAGATGAGATTCTATTTTAAATCAGGAACATGTCTAACATTAGTGAGCGTCCTCACAATACCATCATGCATTTTAATTTGGATTGTTCCTCTATCAACAACATCACATGCTGCATTATTGCCCATCAAAACAATTCCAACATTACAAGATTCATATATGGAAAACAAATCTCTATTAGGACACATGTGATAAGAACAACCAGAATCTAAAATCCATTCATTTTTAGACCTCGTCCTGTCATCAATAGTAGAGAAAATATTTCCAACATTCTCATCAGTTGCTACACTAGCTTCAGCAGACTCAGTAGTTTTCTCAATAATTTTTTCCTTTTGCTTTAATTTATTTTTCAATTTAAAGCAATCAGCCTTAATGTGCCACATTTTATGACAATATCTACACTCCAAATTTCTATGTCTGGATTTAGATCTAGATTTAGATCTACTATTGTCAAATTTCCTTTTATCTGTTCTCCCCCTAACAATCAGACCTTCAGCCTGATTCTCTCTACTTTCCGTAGTGATATCCCTATCTATCTGCTCTTTAGATTTTAGTGCAGATTTAATTTCCTGATACGAAATTATTTCTTTTCCATAAATCATAGTATCACGGAAATGCTTAAAAGATTGGGGAAGAGAACACAAAAGTAATAGAGCCTTATCCTCATCATCAATTTTTGTATCTATATTCTTCAAATCCATAACCAATGAATCAAATTTATCAAGATATGAGAGTATAGATGTATCTTCAGTCATCCGAAGCATATACAAACTCTGCTTTAAGTAGAGACGATTCTCTACTGTCCTCTTCATATACAAGGCTTTAAGCTTGTCCCACATGCTCTTAGCCGTAGTCTCCGTAGCTACCTCCCGTAAAACCTCGTTAGAGAGATTTAGAATAATGCTGGATCGGGCCTTCTTATCTATACTCACAAGATCTTCCTTTGACGTACCATCTGAAATGTTCTCAGCTCCTTATAGTGCCAAATCAACTCCGTCTTGAATCAAAATAACCTCCATCTTGAGTTACCACATACTGAAGTTGACATTTCTATCGAATTTCTCGACAATAATCTTTGTTATTGTCATCGTTGCCAAAAGATCCCAAAACCAGGCTTTGATACGAGTTTGTTAGAGCAAGCCCCAGGAAATTTATCAAAGGGTAATTTTGGCAACCCAAAAAAGACAATAAAGCGAAACGAATAAAAGCGATAAGAACACCATATTTACGTGGTTCGGCCAATTGACCTTGACCTACATCCACGGACGAAAGAGAAACAAATCACTACTATAAAAGATGACAATTACAAATGCCTTAGGAAGATATTCCTAGGCCATAAAACACCCGAAAATACTAAACAAGAAAAACTCAAACTGTAAGCTTAAACTATTTAACTGAGTGTAGACTTAAACCAAAAGTAAATACTTAGGTTTTTTTTGTGGTGCCACTTGTGGTGCATCTGGCTATAAAGCTCAGGCCTTTATTTATAGGTTAAACAGGAGATACCAAACTTGATTTTCCCGATGTGGGACTATGGGACTTGCCAAACTAACTGAGTACTCCTCCGATGAGACGACGTTCGCTACATCGACCTCAACCTCGACCTCTCCGTAAGCCTCCCTCAGCACTCCCCAAAACGTGCCCAGCCTTCACAGGCTCTCTCATCAGCTGCGACCAGCAGTTACTCTCCAGCCACCATCTGTTTGTGTCGCCATCTTGGTTTCCAAGGTAGTGAAGCTTGCAGCTGCCGTAACACCGCACACCCTAATGTACTAAGAGTTATCAGACCATTAGAAGAAGCTCAAAACTAGCAGAGACTCTCCAAAGACTATATGAAAACAGCATTACTTCCTCTCAGTGCGGAAGCCTGTCTTGGTCTTTTTGAAATGCTCAAGTCGTAGGGTTTAATCTTTCTTTACGTTTTCTGTGCTTTCATGGTGCAAGCAAAGGGAGGCCAAAGGTGATGGGGAATGGTGGCCATGGATGCCAGTTTCCTTGTGTTGGGTGTCTCACTGGAACCAGTTTGTTCAACGATATGTGATGTGGTTTGGTAGGTTAATCTGATCTTCACTAAATAAATGAAAAGTACTCTGAGAGAGAGAGAGAGAGAGAGAGAGAGAGAGACAGACAGAGAGAAACTAGGGTTTGTTGGTCTAAGGATGAACAGAGTGTCATGTGCAATGGAAGCGTGGCTAATAATTGTTTAATCTTCTCTGTGACACACTGCTCATGGCAATATAGCTCTGGAGACTGTTCTAAGTACTCTATCCATTATTTGTGGTTATGTATGGCAGAACAAGCTCCGAGCTCAAGGATGGTATATGGATTAATTATATCTACTTAAGCATGTGTTATTGTTGACCCTCTAAATGACATGAATTAAGAAGATTTTTTGTATTGAGAAAGTCTTGTTATAGTGGACTTTGCACTTTCGTAGTTTGCGTTAGCTAACGCTAAAGAAAGTGGTGTGGCTCTTTCCAACTTGATTGCGATAAATCGACTACTCGACGCCTATACGTCATTATTCCTTTGACAATGACCAAAATCTCTTCATCATTGTCTTGAGACAAATTTATACGTAAGATTTCCTGCATGCATTACTGTGTTAGCGTGGAGATGCACTAATGATGTAGGCATAGACTTCTAAATGATCCGATAAGCTTATTGGTTTCGGATGTGAATCCGAACCGAAGACTTCGCTGATCCGAACTCCGAATAGCGGAGTCCCGCTTGTGATTTGGACTGATTCCTCCCAAATCGATGGAGCGGTCAATCGGTTTAAACTCGGCTTCGTCTCGTTCCGCGGCGATGCTCCGTAGTTCCCAACCCTTCGCCTTCTCGCTGCCTCTGCCCCAGATTCCGACCCCCCTTCATCCCTCCCTCCCTCCATCCCCATCGGTTTATTGATCTCTTGTTGCGTTGTTCTTCGAGATCTTGTTCGCGACCGTGAACGGATGGATGCTCTGCGGGACTCTTGGCTGGTGAGTTTTTGATCTGTTCGCTGGTTCTGTGCGCACGCGTGATCTTGGAATCGAAGAATTGTATTGGCACGATGGGCGGGTCGATCCGTCTACGCAGGATCGATTCAAGCATTAGGGTTTCTAGTTCTTCATTTGTGTTCGGGTGTTGTGTTAGCGTGTAGGTTCTTCGTTTCTAATTCTTGAGATTGCTGAAATCTTTCATGACTCTCAACAAATTGTGGATCCCTTATAAGAGAAACATGAACAAAACCTTTACAGGTCTTACCTTCAAATGTATTCTCTACATATGGGTATTTATGTTATCTTATTTTGGATGGATGTTCCAATAGTTTAATACAGATTCACTTGGAAGGAAACAGAGTGCCTTGGCCAAAATAACTCGGCTTCATAGTATGTTTCCGAGGGAAAAAAAAGGTGAAAAAACACTATGTGTGTCTAGTATCATTACTGGCATCGACAGTTTAGACACTAAATCCACTCTATGATACTGCTTGAGCATATGATGTTGGTGTGCTTTCAAGGATTATATTGCAACATCCCAGTACTTCAAAATTGGAAGATGATTGTGACTTGGATTAGTATAGGAGACTAGATGAGTTGGCCCTACTATTAATAAATTGCACTTAGTAGTTTTAACTATACGGTAAATGCTCATTCTAACAAGGTTCTTGAGCTAGTAGGACCATCTCATTGCCTTTTCTATGTGCCTGGCCTAGAAGTTCATCCCTTAGAACAGGTCCATCAAATTTACTCATTATCAATAAAGTGTTTGAGATAGAACTAGGATATTCCTGTCATGCGGTTATTGTAAATTTAACTTCATGCTTGCAGATATACTTTCACGGCAGGAGGCTAATTGTCTCTGATATACCATCAGTAAGATGGATTCTCTGCGTAGAGTTTCCAAAAAGTATAGGAGTTTTTTTATAAACATGAATATTTTACCTCTTTGATCTCTTGGTGGTGGTTCACAGTTGTGTTCTTATCATTATCTTATCTAACTGCCAAAAGTGGATTCTAATGATTATCTACTCATCAGTAATGGGTTTTGGTTTGTGACAGACGCGGGGCTATTGTGACAACCTTTATGGTGTGCTATGCTCTTACATCATTCATTTCAGGCTATTTAAGTGGTGGACTTTATGCACGGAATTGGTATGGTTTGTCACAAATTAGTCATCTTTATATTCTGAAATAGCAAATATATGGCAATCTTAAGAAGGTCCTGGCTTGAAATATGATTAAATTAGTCTTTATTTTACAATTAAATTTGTCTCATATTCCTCATTGCCAGGAAAAAACTGGATGAAGACAAATGATCTAGAGAGCATCATTGTTTGCATTTATGTGCTTTGGAATAGGCTTCATGCTTAATACAGTTGCTATATTTTTTGGCTTACTGGCAGCTATTCCATTTGGGACAATACTAACCGTGTTTGTATCATGGGCTTTCATTTCACTCCCTCTTGCACTTCTCAGCACAGCCTTTGGTAGGAACTGGAATGGTTTCCAAAACAATCCATGCTCTGTGAAGACTATTCCACGTACTATCCCTGAGAACTGGTATGTCATGCCCTACATCGCCTCACATATGGGGGACGTCTCCCTTTTTGCAGTGTCTTCATTAAGATGTATTTTGTCTTCACATCATTCTGGATTTACAAGGTAAGCTCGTTCAGTTATTTGCATCGATGGCAATTGATTCGTACCTAATACGTTTAAATATTAGCCAGTGGAATATTTCTATATTTTCCTGGGAAGACCCAGTCCTTTTATGTTTTTGAATTAATTTGGAATGTTATTGCAGTGCCATTCAGCTTTGAATCCCGAATTATCTGAAAAGTCACATACTGAATAAAATGTGCTGGTGCAGTAAATGGATTATGACAAGCGAAACAATTAAATTTTATTGTCTTTCTTGGACAGGTGTACTATGTTTATGGTTTTATGTTACTACTTTTCTTAATCCTCATCATAGTCACAGTGTGTGTGACTATTGTGGGCACATACTTCTTACTGAGTGCTGAGAACTATCGCGGGCAGTAGACTTCATACTTTTCTGCTGCTTTGACAACTGGTTGTGTACACCTTTACTCGGTATATTACTGCTACATAAAGACAAAGATATCAGGCTTTTCCCAGACCACCTTCTATGTTGGCTACACCTTAATGTTCTGTTTGGGTTTAGGAATTATTTGTGGTGAGTTCCCAAATTTTCTGATCTTATTCTTCCAATTTCTTCACTTTGCTAATTCCTCTTGTGCAAAATTCAGGTACTGTTGGTTATCTTGACTCCACCTTGTTCGTGACGAAGATCTATCGAAATATTAAATGCGACTAGCTTCATACACACCAGAATATGGGGATTGTAAACTGGCTACGGTTTATTGAAACAACAGCAAATGGAGGTAAGAGGTAAAATGATGATAAAATCTATTTGATACATAGATGTTCTATTTGATAAATGGAGGTAACAGCAAATGCCCTATCGCTGTTGTTTCCCTTCAGATTCGATCCTAGGTGGTCTTGCATATTTCTTATTTATACTATAGGCAATTATCCTGATTTATATAATTCTACAAAACATACTTCAACCAATTCATTTGACCGCCATTTTAATCTTAGTTTTGTTATAGAATTGGATGAGAAGCAACATCTACCATTACTGCAACTTTCATACCCCTCTGTTACTTTCGACATTTTCATGTATGATGTAATTATTATATGAACCATGAAGAGCCAATATCCTTTTTTAATCTTTTCATTTCCGTTGACTAAAGTCAACTTTATTGTGTCATCATTACAGATCAGGGACAACTAAAAGGCGCAAGGCAAGCAAAGACGAGCAAACAAACCTTCCGATTATGTTCTTCTAGGAATCTCCCTTGCGATGTAACTGGCCACCCTCGGGGCGTTTTCTTACTAGTTTTTGAGCTGATCTTGACTTTAACAACAATGGCGGTCATCAAGTCGAGAGGCTCATTGATACATTACAGTCTCCTCGTTAGCTTCAACGCCTTGTCACCCTTTGATGATGGTCAGAGTATTCATTTTCTTGCCTTTGAACCCTTCCACTCCCATCCTTCATGACGTTTGTTATGTGATCGGCACACAGTCATCAACGCCAAAGCATCCAACAAAGAGGTGTATTTAGACATTGACTCTTGCTTTCTTAAGTCCTGTCTTCTTGTCATCTTCCTCTCGAGCAAACTCATGCTCGCGATGACTTCGTGGCTGATGTTGGATGTGTGCGAATGATTCCCCACATCAAGTCAAGTCAACGATTCTGTATTATTATTAGTCTCACATCCAACAGCCAATCCCAGTCTTCTGATAAGGATCCTTCCTTCCTCCCAACTCGAGACACTATTCTAATCAGGTAATTTGAACATTGAAAACGACAGTATTTGCCCCTACCAAATCATGTTATGTTCTAGTTTTGTTAGTTGCATCATCTTTTCGACCTTACTATCTTTTCCAGGAAGGACTATTCGAGTCCAACGCTGATGATTGAACCATTTGATCGTTGAACAGTGTCATGATATAAACTATCCATCTTATTTGTTGCCTCATTGTTCGGACAATCTAAATGATCTAATCGGTATGGCTTTTACTAGTCACGTCGTATAACTGAACTCACGGAGTTTTGCAGCTTTGAACGAGGAGATGAAGTTGGCGGTGGAGGTCGTTCGAGCCCACCGCCTGAAGCCCATAGGCAGGCATGGCACGACGAACCCCTTCGTCGAAGTGGAGTTCGATGGACAGAGACGCCGCACCGCGACCAAACTCAACGACCTCAACCCCTCGTGGAACGAGACCCTCGTCTTCGACGTCTCCGACCCTCTTTATCTCCCCGACCGCACCGTCGACGTCTCCGTCTTCCACGAGCGCTTATCCTCTTCCGTGGACCACCGCCGTCGCCGTCGCAGCTTCCTCGGCCGCGTTTGCCTCCTTGGATCCTCCGTGGCGTCCTCGCGCCTCGACGCCGCCCTCCAGCTCTGCCCCCTCGACAAACGCAGCCTCTTCTTCAACGTCCGTGGCGAAATAACCCTCCGCCTCTACGCCGTCCCTGACGCCTACGAAGCCCAAGCTGCCGACGGCCACCGTCCCCTCTCCTCCGCCTCTGCACCTACTATTGTTCTGGAATCCATTCCATCATCATCCACTATCCTCAAGTCCATTCCTTCCACCATATCCGCCGCGGAAACGCTGCCGCCCAAGTCCACCATATCCGTCGGCGAGATGATGCCGCCTAAGAAGAAGAGCCATCGTTCGTTTACCAAGGAAAAGGAGCGGAGAGAGTTCCACTCTGTCGGGACCCCATCCGCGACAGGAAAGAGTCAAGTTAGCCATACAACAGGGTTCTTCTCGAACCACGAAAGGAGCCACCATCGCTCGCCGCAGTCTTATTACCGGGCGAACCATGACCTGGCGGGGCCAGCGGTGGCGGCATCAGTGCAGCAAGCTCCTCCGCCCAAAATTGAGTACGCTCCTCCGCCCAAAATTGAGTACGGGATCGTCGAGACCCAGCCGCCACTCGCGGCCCTCATGGGCTACCGGCTCGCCAGAAACAGCGACAAGATCAAAAGCACCTACGACCTCGTGGAGCAGATGGAGTTCCTCTTCGTCCGCATCGTCAGGGCCCGCAACCTCCCTGCCATGGACATCGTCGGCAGCCTCGATCCTTACGTCGTGGTGAAGCTTGGCAACTTCACCAACAAGACCAATCACCGGGAGCGAAACCGGGACCCGGAGTGGGAAAACGTCTTCGCCTTCTCCAAGGGCCACATCCAGGCGCAGCGCCTGGAGGTGGTGGTGAAAGACAAGAACTTCATCAAAGACGACATCGTGGGCAACGTCGCCATCGAGCTCGCCGAGGTCCCCTTGCGCGCTCCGCCGGATGGCCCCGTCGCCCCTCAGTGGTACAGGCTGTGGAAGGGGAACAACCACGACGATGACGCCTACCGGGGGGAGATCATGATGGCCGTGTGGATGGGCACGCAGGCGGACGAGGTGTACCCGGACGCGTTGCACTCCGACGCTCACCTTCTTCCCCTGGCGAGCATCCCCCACACCCGCTCCAAGGTCTACTTCAGCCCCCGCATGAGCTACCTCCGGGTCAACGTCATCTCGGCCCAGGACCTGAAGCCGTCCCGCCCCGACCCGGCGATCTACATCAAGGTCCAGCTCGGTGCCCAGCTGCGGTGGACTCTCGTCTCCTCGGACCGCTCCCCGAACCCGACATGGAAGAACGAGGAGCTCATGCTCGTTGCCTGCGAGCCTTTCGACGAGCCGCTCGTGCTCATGGTCCAGGACCGTCTCCTGCCGAACAAGGACGAGACCTTGGCCAAGCTGGAGATCCGCAAGGGAGCTATCCGCACCCGCGCCGACCACCACAAGCCCTTTGCCCCTCAGTGGTTCAACCTCGACAACCCCAATGGAAGCAGCGGCAGCGGCAACGGCAGCGGCTACGGCAAGCTCCAGCTTCGGGTCTACTACGACAACAACTACCATGTGATCGACGAGTCCGCGCACTTCTGCAGCGACTTCCAGCCCTCCGCCAAGCCGCTCCGGAAGCCCAACATCGGATTACTCGAGCTCGGGATACTGAACGCCCGGGATCTTGCACCACTGAGGAGCAACAACGGCGGGGGCAGGAGAGTCGACGCGTACTGTGTCGCGAAGTACGGCCCCAAGTGGGTGCGCACACGGACGATCCTCGGCACGGCGGAACCCCGGTGGAACGAGCAGTACTCATGGGACGTCCACGACCCCTGCACGGTCCTCACCGTAGCCGTCTTCAACAACGGCCACGTCGACGGCAACAACGACGCCGCCAAAGACGATCCCCTCGGAAAGATCCGAATCCGGCTATCGACGCTGGCGATTGACCGTGTCTACACTCACTTCTATCCTTTGCTAGCGGTGCATCCTTCCGGTTTGAAGAAGACCGGCGAGCTGCATCTGGGCCTCCGATTCACTTGCACGTCGTGGCTGAACATGTTGTTCTTGTACGTCAAGCCTTTGTATCCCAAGATGCACTACAAGCAGCCTATCCCGTTCAAGCAGATGCAGTACCTCCGCTACCAGGCGAAGCAGACAGTGGCAGCGAAGCTGGCCCGGGCTGAGCCGCCGCTGGGGAGAGATGTGGTCGCATATATCCTCGACGATGCTTCCAACACGTTCAGCCTTAGGAAGGGCAAGACCAATTGGCATCGGATCAGGATGCTGTTCTCCGACGTCCAGGCCTACCTGAAATGGTTCGACGCTGTCCGGAGTTGGACCAGGCCGGCGGTGACCACTCTCGTCCTCCTGCTCTTCTGCGTCGTTGCCTGGACGCCGTCCCTGATCCTTCCCTCCGTATTCCTCCACCTGTTCATCGTGGGCGCCTGGAATTCCCGGCGTCGCCCGCGCCACCCGCCGCACTTGGACACGAATCTGTCGTTCGCCGAGTCGGCCGTCCCAGACGAGCTCGACGAGGAGCTAGATAGTTACCCGTCGACGAGGACGAACGAGATGGTCATGAGCAGGTACGACCGGCTGAGGGTGGTCGCCAGTAGGGTGCAGTCGGTGGTGGCAGATCTGGCCAACCACGCGGAGAGGATACAGGCCTTGCTGAGCTGGAGGGATCCCCGGGCGACGGCCATCTTCGTAGTATTTGCCATCATAATGGCTGCAGTCTTCTATTTCCTGCCGTTCCAGTTGGTGGTGATGCTCCTGGGGCTGTACTTCATGCGCCACCCCAAGTTCCGGAGCAAGAGGCCCTCGACGGCTTATAACTTCTTCCGGAGGCTGCCGAGCAACGCCGATACATTTCTGTAAACAAATCGCATGTGGAAACACACGCAATGGTGTGCGCTCGTCATAGCAATCAGTGTTGTTTTCTACTGGGGAAGATGAAGAAAGTGTCCGAAGGTTGTACGTGTTCTGGTAATGTCATCCTCTCTTTTCATGTGAAATAACACCAATTCATCATCATGTGGTCGATGACCGCTCAAACACATACTTATATGTAATTTAGAGGGATATCACAGGAATTACAGATATAAATTTATGTTACATGGTAAAAATTTCAGTAAGTCGTGTGATATCCCTATGGTTGACCATTTTGACAACACGTTGGAGGTCAAACCAAATTACTTAGCATGGTTGGCAGATGTCGTATCCAACTTGACCATGATCACTTTCACCGCCCATGCTAATAATCATTGTTCCTATTGAAGAGGGTCTCGTTTCCTTCCTTCTTCGACCGCCTCGCCTATCGACCGACTCCGAAGGTTAAAGCGAGAAGAAGAGAAGAGCGAACAAGAGAAGAAGAGTTGCCAGAAGAGCCGTGCGAACCCTTGTTTTTGATATGATGCAACCCTTGGTGGTGCCGAATCCCTCTCCTTGTACCGAAGCCGCCTCCTCTTCTGCTGTCGCGGCCTTCTTACCCTTCCGTCCGCTCTGTTCTAAGGTCTCCTTTCTCTTGACTTCTTATTTTTTCTGAGGGTTCCCAGCCTTCTATGAATCACTCGGGTTTGCTCTGTGAATTACAGGAATCGGCCTTTCGGGGAACCAGAATTCCGATCGAGACGCGTGGGTTTCGGTCGCAGAGGGCTTCCTCTTTTCGTTGGATTACCAGATCTAGGAAGCCACCTGGTGAGCCTTTTGACGTCTTTAATTGTTGTTCTTGTTTGGTTCCTATTATGTTAGACAAAGGGGGGTGAGATGAAGTGCTTCCCTTGATGACTGCCATAGGAGATCTATTGGTTCGAGGCATACGTATTTTATGGCTACCATATCCTTGATATTAACTACTGTTCTATAGATGGGAAAACTGGCATATATGATATCCATCTGAAATGTGTTGCCATAAATGATAAAGGAGAACTTGCTGAACGATGTAGAGTGTGAGAGAAAACAAAACTTCTTCACTTTATCAAAGGCCCGGAAAAGGTTGGGTAGCAATCCGATGGATGAACGGTGCTATCAGTATCTTTTTCATTTATATTGAAGCCATATACTCACTGGACAAGCCACAAAATAAGACTACATGGACATATAGAGAGAATCTTTCAGGGTCAAGTTCATATTATCTTGGGATCATATCTTTCCAAGCATAGTTAACTGTATTTGAGGTTGCAATGTTGCACCAATGTCTTTGTATTAATCGTGCTATAAGGGTTCTTCATATGTTAGTATAACTCAAGAATTCAACTGTAAAGGATGCTTAATTTTGATCTACTTTCTATGGTTTTGAAAAAGCAATGGAAAAGGATGCTTCTATTTTCCACTATTTTTAGTTGATTTATGTGAGCTTAATAGTTCTTTCTTTCTTTGTTACAGTGGTTAAATCAATTGCTACTCAAGACCCATTGGTTGATTTGCCCCTAACTGCTGAAAATGTCGAGTCAGTATTGGATGAAGTGCGACCATATCTTATCGCTGATGGAGGAAATGTAGCACTTCATGAGATAGATGGAAATATTGTAAGACTAAAACTGCAAGGAGCGTGTGGGTCTTGTCCAAGTTCTGTAATGACGATGAAGATGGGCATCGAGCGTCGGTTAATGGAAAAAATTCCAGAAATAGTTGCAGTGGAACCAATCACCGACCAAGAGACAGGGCTTCAGCTGAATGAAGAAAACATAGAGAAGGTAACCAATGGCAAAATAATTATCATGTTAAAATATGATTTTACCTTTGTAATTTTAGATTTTGGTTGTGGATACTCTTCTTTCTTATCATGCTTGTGGCTATAAAGAGTTTGTTTTTTTTTTTATTAGTTTCACAATTCTGGTAAATATCCAGACTTAGGGTTGAAATAATTACCATCTACTTTTAGCAGTGACAGATTTCCTTATTTTACCTTGTTATGGGATTGTTTTGATGTTCTGTGAGAAATCATTCCTCATGTACCTATTTTTTCATTATTCTCGATTTTCAGATCTTAAAATGTCTACAGTAGCTACCATGAGAATGTAATTGATTGAAGATGCACGAACCAAACTAGTGCTATCCTTCTTTGTTCCATCTGTTTAAATGGTTACTTTGTCTAAGTGAAACATGGTGTGGGTCCCATGAACATACACGTGCACCCAATAGACTAAGTCATCATAATAATAGCTTAAAAGCAAGGATTATGCATCATGATATGCATAATGCATAAAATTATTCTGTGTAATGCATCATGATATGCATATATGCATGTGTTATGTCATCATTTCAGAATCTCAATTATCTATCTTATGTATATGATGTGACACTACCTGGAACACGTCAATGACGAAATTTGATCGATATGGGCCTTATATTTCTTGGAAGCTAAAACTAAGGAGTTTGATCCTCCTATACCTATATTTTCTATAGCTGCATAAGACAAGCAGGGAGAGCAAAGTATTGCATTTTTTTATAATTTATGATGTTGATATTACTTAAATATGCCTGACTATGATTCGATTTATTTTACAAAATAAGGATATTACTATATTTTTTTTTATGCTTGAGGTTCTCTACATCAATGAACTGATTGGGTTAGCCAGTCCAACCTGATTTATTTGAGACTGGATTAACATTTTAATATAACTGAACCTGTCTTAAGGTCAGTTCACAGTTTTCTGATCGAACTAGCGAGTCCTTCCCAGTTCTGATAATTTTAATTCAAGCAAATCGAAGTTCATCTGGGAACCCCTTGTATATCATTTTCTGATGATTTGTTTTTAGCTGAGAATTGGTTTCATAAAAAGTTGATATCCCCTCTGCACTACAATTTTTGTTGAATTGGTGGAGGATGCTTATTTCCCTTTTTTTTTCTTTTTTTTTTTCTGAATTTACCTGCTTCTACTTTGTTCTTGTGGCTTTTTTCCACCACTAATGCATGTGATATTATACCATAACTGTTCTGAAATCTTGGCAGCTTGGATATTACCATTTCTATGTGTGATTACAAAAAAAAAAGCATGAATGAAAACCCTGATGCTCGCCTTTGGTTCCATTGTTAGGTACTCGACGAGATAAGGCCATACCTTGCTGGAACCGGTGGCGGTGAGCTTGAGCTAGTCAAAATTGAGGAGCCTATCGTGAAGGTTCGACTAACAGGCCAAGCAGCCGGCATCATGACAGTTCGAGTGGCAGTAACACAGAAGCTGCGAGAAAAGATACCTGCCATTGCGGCTGTTCAGCTTTTATCATAGGTTTATCGAAAGACACTATTTCTGTTCATTCGATGATATAATAAAACATTGTATATGAATAATTTTACTTTTTTTACAAAAGTTCAAAGTCATCATCATTTTCGGAAGCCTTATGGTTAAAATGAGGAATCAAATGGTGCCATAGATTTATGCAATATTGATATTACTCATTCTGACATATCATCCATTTGTGTTGTATGAATTTTGAAATAACCAATTGGCTACAATGTTGCTGTGTAAAATTTAAACCTACATTACATCATCTGGAAATTTTATTAGGCACCATTTTCCTACAATTAATTTATTGTGTACATTAGTTTCAGTACTGCATGCAGAGATATGTGACTTCACCTGCATCCCAACCTCTTCATATAGCAATATAGCCATCACAGTGCACCTGAACTAAGAATTTATGGTATGGAAAACATGTCTTTCTTTGACCAACAAATCGATCGTAGAATGGTTTCTTATGATACCAATGAATGCCTTGTTATTTGAAGGCAATCGCATTGGGATCCTCTCCTAAATTAAGATTTCGTGCAATTATTGTACGTGTAAAAATAGCCATCCGTCAGATTTTACACGTGTTTGGAGATCGTTCGCCCCGCACGATGTGGTACACTCCGTTCCAGCTCGCACCAGAACTTCAAATGGGAATACAAATCTGCCCTTCCATTCGCACAACCGGCGAATTTGCGAAGCGGAAACGGTTGCGAGGGGGCCGGGCGGTGACCTGGTGTCCCCGGTGTCACCAACCGTGTCTCCGGCCCGCAATCCCGTCCAGGCTCGCTCGCTCCTTCTCCCCCAAACAACCCCATAACCCCGCCTCCGCCACGTGCTCGTGCTGGTGCCGGTCGTAACCACCCCTCCTCTCTCTCTCTCTCTCTCTCTCTCATACCTCCTCTCCCCCCCGTGGTTTTGGTTTCTTCGTCTCTCTCTGTCTCTCTCTATTTGCCATTGATGTAAGCGTGCCGCCTCTCCGCCGCCCGCCGGCGCTTCTGTCACCGCTCGTGTTCTTGTTGTTGATTCTAATCTTTGATTCGAAAGCTTCGTCATGGATCTTACCAACTTCGAATCGAGCCTATCCCTGGCGTTACACACCGATCCTTCTCCTTCGTCGCAGCCCTCCTACCGTGCCCCGATCGCGGATGACTCGGTGCACCTTCTGCGTGATGCCTACCTCCGGGACTCGTTGCACAACCGGCCGATCCCCTTGCAGCTCCTGGACCAGCTGGCAGAGACCGGCGGGTTCGGATACGTGGACGTGGACACGAACCTCGGGGAGGAGTCTGACGAGGTGGAACAGGAGGGGAAGGAAGTCAGGATCTTGGGTTACTCGATGTGCATCAAGAGGCAGAGGAGATGGGAGTCGCCCTCTTCTTGCTCGTCGTCGTCGGTGCTCCCCTCGAAGAGGACCAAGGTGGAACCTGATCTCGAGTTACGGAGGGAATACATATTGTCCTGGGGAAACCGGCCCTTATCTGTTGCCGACCCCGATATCTTTGAGATCATGGAGAAGGAGAGGCGGCGGCAGGTGTTGGGGATTGAGCTTGTTGCATCTGAGAACTTTGTGTGCCAGGGTGTGCTCGACGCCCTTGGCAGCCATTTGACAAACAAGTACTCTGAGGGGTTTCCAGGTGCTCGATACTATGGTGGGAACAAGTACATAGATCAGATTGAATGGCTATGTCATGACCGTGCCCTCAAAGCATTCGATCTCGATCCTGGGTGCTGGGGTGTGAATGTCCAGCCTTACTCTTGTACCTCAGCCAATTTTGCGGTCTACACAGGACTATTGCTCCCAAAGGATCGAATTATGGGGTTGGATTCACCTTCTGGTGGTCACGTCAGTCATGGGTACAACATTCCTGGTGGGAAGAAGATATCAGGGGCTTCAATATTCTTCGAGAGCTTGTCATATAAGGTGAATCCACTCACAGGTTACATTGACTATGATAAGCTTGAGGAAAAGGCGATCGATTATCGCCCAAAGATACTGATCTGTGGGGGGAGCTCATACCCACGAGAGTGGGATTATGCCCGATTTAGGCTGATTGCAGACAAGTGTGGAGCAATTTTGATGTGTGACATGGCTCACATTAGCGGTCTTGTGGCTGCCAAGGTTCAAATCCTCTACTTAACCTTGCAAAATTGTCTTTTCATTTTGGCCCTTGGCATGCCAAGTAACTTACAAGATTTCTTTCTATTATTACAATAATGTGATTATGAACTACTTGTTACATGTCTCTACTATTATAGTGCGTGCGAGCTGTGAGGACACTGTCGTCCTTATATACAGCTGCACTTAAAGATGGCACCTTCTTAAAAAACCATGTGCATCATTTATCACATCTGTTTTCTTGTATGGAAGTTACCTTTTGGCTGTTACTGTCCTCTTGAGTCCCAATGAAATTTAGATGTTAGATCATGTGCAAGATGAACCTAATATCTTAAGTGATTATAGACTGATAAAAATGAGTTGAAATTTGTTTTTATATCCTGTTAAATTATTTTACTTGTATGTCTTATGGTCTAGTGCTTTTCGAAAATTGACATCTTGAGCTGTAAATCTGTCTTGGCACCGGCTTTTGTATTGAATGCATTTATGTTTTTTGTTCCTTCAAGTTAATTCAGTAGAAAGTCATGACAGTATAACAAATAATTTCAATATGAACACAACTTTGTTGTAACTGAGATAGGATAATCTTTTGTGTACTCGATTTTAGTTGATTGATAATGATTCTTGTTAATGAGGTTTGCACAACATGAGAGTCGATACAGACAACCGACATAGCTACCTTATCCTAATTACCTAATTTTATTCTGTTAGTACATGTTTGTGTGTGATATATTACATTTGCATTACTTTTTTCATACTTTTTTTCATTGTTCAGTATTAGCATGTCTTCTGAAACTAATTTATTTTTGCTTAAGGCATGTACTTTTGTTATTTGTTTAGATAAATAAAAGCTTAACATTATTTTGTGCATGGATGGATTTGCAGGAATGCCTTAGCCCCTTTGATTATTGTGATATTGTTACTTCAACAACTCACAAAAGCCTTCGAGGTCCTAGGGGTGGTATAATTTTCTTTAGGAAGGGAAAAATACAAAAGAAACAAGGGGTTTGTCTTGGTCGAACAGATGATCATGGTAGATATGATTTTGAGGAGAGAATAAACTTTGCTGTTTTCCCATCGCTTCAAGGGGGTCCTCATAATAACCACATAGCTGCTTTAGCAGTAGCTCTAAAGCAAGTAGCTACACCTGAATACACAGCATATATTCGACAGGTCAAGAGAAATGCTCAAACATTGGCATCTGCTTTACTAAGAAGAAATTGCAAGCTGGTTACTGGGGGCACAGACAACCATTTGTTAGTTTGGGATCTCAGAACTTTTGGATTAACAGGTACTTAAGAAGAGACTTATGCAGTCTTCAGGCGTGAAATTTTTTTTCTTAGATATGTTAATGTTTGCAAAATAAATGATTTAATAAATAAATAAAATCAAAAATAAAAACCAAAATTTTGTGAAACTGAAAAATTGATTTATTAAAACTGCCTTGTACTTCTCAAGTTACAGATCGAAGTGCAAAATTGCTTCCTTAAAGATACAAGGGATTTATCTTTTCTGACTATCATTTGGTTTTTGTTGTGTTGCATGTACTCTCTTTCTTCAGATTCATGAATTATAACTACTGCACTATACTGGGGTTTGGATGATTTTTGACAAACTAACATAACTTGACTCGGTGGGATGGAAATCTTTTGAGGCTTGGCTTAATTGTGTTATCCATTAATTTGGTAGTTTGAATTCTTTTTTGTGGCTTTAGGTCCGTAAGCAAAGTTATGTGATCGTTGAGAGGATATATCTCTTCATTGTGATATGTTGCTACCAAGTACCAACTAAAGAATTTTATCTCTTAAAGGAAAACAGGAGATATATTGCTATATTACAGAATTAGTGGTTGCATAGAATATACCTTGGGGCTTCTGTTTTTTAAATCTGAATGGTCCTTTTATGTTGGAAATGCCATTTTGAGGAAATAGATTGTCCTCCGACATGAGCTCCCAAATTGTTAATACTTTGTAGTGCTTTTCTTTAGTTATTTTTTTTGTTGCAGCTAGTTCTTTACTCATGCGGTTCAACTTGCAAATATATTGGTTGACTTTGCTTAGGAGACACAATTGCATGTCGTGGAGTTCTTTAGACCTCTCTGACCAGAATTACATCTTTACATTTAATTGAACATATGTCAACTATAAGTCCTGTACTGGTCATGGAAGATATTTAGTCCTTTGTTATGGAATGTCATCTAATGAAGATGTTTCATCAAGGAAAACATGATTGGACGAATCCCATTTGATGACTTTTTTAAACTATTTGTGGGAAAAGGAGACTAAGATATTTTAGATTGCAGGCTTTTTTAAACAATTGTTTTGATGCAATAAAAATGCTTTTATTTTATACTAACCTTGGCATGTGCATGGATGGGCTTAATGAAAAGCACAATAAAGTGCAAAAGTTGAAGGATTTTAAAGAAAAAATAAAATTGAGAAGTATCCGCCAAGTAACCTAAGAATATCTTGTCTTATTAATTATTATGTAAAGTTTTGGATACTTTGGGACCAGCATTTATCAGGTTTATAGGAAGCATTCAGTATCATATGTGACGTATTTGGTACCAACAGGGCAAATAATTAATGTACCTGTATTACATGAACTGTTATGAAATGCTCTGAATGTGTGTACTTTAACATGTTTTTTGTATAAAAATATCCATGTCAAATAATGTGAAATGGCTACTGCATCTGCTAAGTTACAACAGGATTGTTTTCTACTAATCAAGAAATTCCTTGCTCGAGATAATTCTGTCAGTTGGATCAAATAATGGACCCTCTACTGTCACTAAAATTACCAATCATGGATTCAAAATACTGATAGAAAATATTGTTTCTTTGCTTTTTTAATCACCTAGTTTGAGATCTTCGTTTGAATGCACCTGTGGAAGATAGAATGTTTTCGGTAGCTATAGAAGTAGGTTTAGAAGGGGCTTTTTCTGGCAAGAGATTTTAGCATTGACATGGAACACATCATTTTTTTTAAAGATTATTTGATCAAACTGTAGCTGAACCAGGATTAACGTATAAGTTGGAAGATATCATATGACTTCAAACCCTAGGTTTTAATGGAACAATAATTGATTCTTTCTCAATCAGTAGCAAATTCTGTGGTAGGCATTTGATGTTATTTTTCCTGATTATATGCCTAATAGCTTTTTAAGCTGTAACACATAGAGCTTATGTGGAAATTACAAGATTAGCTATCGTCTAGAAATATATAACTTACATCAAAGAGGCCACTTCAATAGGCTAGTTATCGAGAGCCATAATTTGTCGAGAAAGCTTTTCCCATCGAGCTTTTCTTTTATCAATACAGGACATTTGTGTGCTTATTCTGAGATACTCCTTGAAGTATTTTTATTAGAGACATGTTTTTGTACTGAGAGTAATATCCTGAAACAGGTAAGAACTTTGAGAAGGTCTGCGAGGCATGCCACATTTCTCTGAATAAAACCCCGATATTCGGTGATAATGGTGCTATCTCTCCGGGAGGTGTGAGGATAGGTGACCTCTCTCATGTTTTTCATTATGAAACATGTAGATTGTGGTTGTCGCAAAGATTTTAAATCACCTGTTGTTGGTTTGCATGGTTAGGTACTCCTGCTATGACGACAAGAGGCTGTTTAGAAGGAGATTTTGAAATGATTGCCGACTTTCTCCTACGGGCAGCACACGTAGCAAGTACCATACAGAAAGAACACGGAAAGATACAGAAGGAGTTTCAGAAGGGCCTCGAGAGCAGTAGGGACGTTATCGAGCTTCGCAACCAAGTCGAGTCCTTTGCCATACAGTTTGCAATGCCGGGATGTGATGTCTAAGAGAACTTGGTTCTACTGCCATAACTTATATGGTAACCCTCTTCAAATACTTCCCATTTCCTTTGTTCACTTCCTTACTGTACAAAACAGGCCACCATTTACAATCCAGTTTGATGATAGATGCATGTTGTTTTGTGAAGTTCAAAATCTTTCCATCTCTACGTCTTGCATTCGTTGGTTGATCCTCATCTTGTTCTGGAAATGAATAGCCTTGCACTATGTAATGCTACAGAACCTTTCGATGCTCGTTATCACCGTAAAATTGCGTTGCTTCGAGACGGTGAAGATAATAATTTATACATGTTTAATTATTTAAAGTAAATACTCAACGCAACATTAACAAATAGCGCCCGTGGCCTAATGGATAAGGCGTCTGACTTCTAATCAGGCGATTGTGGGTTCGAGTCCCACCGGGCGTGCTAACCTTTTTTTTCGTTTGTGTTTCTCGGCTGAAAAGGCACGACATCATCGTCGCGTTTCGAAGACAATCTTCCCAAAAGGTTCTCAGAAGAACCAGTTAGATGCGACCTCCACTTCATCCCTGACCAAGAAAGAGCCTCTAAAGGGCGAGGAGAAGGAGGCCGAGCTCCTGCTCGACGCAGAATGGTGCGGAGATTCGAAGATGCTTCTCTTGTTGTGCTTCTCCTTGCGCTTCAGTGCTGGAACCGGAAAGCAGCCCGGTGGGACGGAGGTCACCTTCGGTGCAGCAGCAGCAGGCGCTTTGGACGATCGGCGAGTCGGATCGCTCCGCCGCTTGGACGGCGAGGCGGACGCCGAGCGGTAGAAAATGCTGGCGGTTGCCTTCGAAGGCGAAGGGGATGACGGAGAGCTGAGTCTGGAGGGTTGCGGCGAAGCCGAGCGCGTCAGGGACTGGGGGAGAGGCGGTGAGTGAGCGTTGGACTGGGAGCGAGATGCCGACAGGGAGCGCGACCACTGCGGTGAGGGTGAAGGCGGTGTCATGCAAGGAGGTCGGCTGAGCTTCGACGTCGGCGGCGGCGGAGCAGCAGGTGTTGGTTGATGCTGAGGCTTCGGAACGCCGGGTCGGATCTCCCACTGGAAGGGGATTCTTCCGGGCCGCTTGAAGGAATCGTCCATGATCGATCGCTTCTCCTCCCTCCCTCCTTCAACCCCACGCTCCTTTCTGCACGCGACTACTTATGGTGGTGGGCACGAGCGGTGGCCATGATGGCGAGATTGAAGACCGGTGATTGGGCAAAAACGTGGTGGTGAGTCGAAATTTCCATCCGAGTTATTGACTTGGATAGGAGAAGACAAAGCATGTTGACGGATTGAGGCATGCATGCTTAGAATATGGCACACAAGGAGGCTGAATTGGTGCAAGAGTTCGGCCAGATTAGTTCGTCGACCGGTTAATTGCTACCGAACACGTTTCCTTCGGCAATCTCCTCACCGAAAAGATCATGCAGAGAAAGAGAAAGCTTCAGTTTGATCAGCTGATAAAGACATTAATAATTTAACATAAGCTTCTTCTAATCATCATTTACTCTTAAAAAATTAATTGTTAATGAAAGACCTGATTATGGAGTAGTTTTGGAATCGACAGTCTTAGTTTCAAATCAAAACTTTTTATTTTTTTTTTATTTTTTAAGACTTTTTATTAATATTAAATTTTATTTTTTAAAAACTTTTATCGAAGTTTAGACAATTAAAATATATAATGATATAAATTAAGTCGGATGTTTCAATTATTTATTCGATTGATAGATCAAATAAATCTTTATTATCTTCTCATATGATTTTTTTTGAATTCTTTGCTAATATATTAACGTTGATAATATAATTTTAAATTACTTTTTTCTAATATATATATATATATATATAATATAATATAATACCGTATCGGTGTTTCGAGGTTGGCTCAGTACCGTACGGTATTGATGTACTGAGCGATACACCAGGACATATCGAACGATATATAAGAGTATACCAAACAGTTTTATATGTTTTCTTTTCTACTGTAACACTATAGCATGTTCCGTCTAGATTCTGTTTAGTGTCGGACAGTCCGTGTACCAATATATCGTTGGACTAATATGTACCGCTCGTACCGGATGGTACCATTCACTATTACATATCATTATATATATATATATATATATATATATATATATATATATATATATATATATATATATATATATATTCTCATTCCACGTATCTTGAATGTATCAGATGTTAAGTTCAAGGTATTCTCTCTCTCCTCTCTCTCTATCGACGTCGAAATGAAGAAATAAGCTGCGACAAGGAATTTTAATGCCTTGCATGGAGCAGACAATGGCATACTGCCTTTTGGTCTCCTTTGCGCATGCCTAGTTTAATCACGACGCCTCGGATAAACCAAAAGCCATTCCAAAGCTTCGAATAAAGCGGCTTATGCGTTCCCCCTCCCCCCAACCTAACATTAATACCATTATAGTATTACTCATTCTCCGTCTCCTCCTCTTTTAAGTTTCCTTTGATTCGTGGGCCCCGAGATGAGGTCCCCGTTCGAGAGAGCCACGTTGGGTGAGAAAGTTCGGGTGGCGGAAGCTTAGGTACGCTTGCGTCGAGCTCGTTCCTTATGGCGTCGGGACCCACCGCATCATCTCCGTCGATTTACCATCGGATGGTCGGAATTGGAGCAGCTGAAATATGACGGACTGATTACGTACAAAAAATAGCAGTAATTGATTATAATAAAAGAAAATAAATAAAGAATTGTAGTATAAATAGTACCTCCGCCGTGTAAGGGCTCGTAAGCTGCGAGCGAGTCGTCGCGACTCCACCTCCACCTCCAACTCCTCTCCGTTCTCCTTCTTCCGCTTCCGCGCCGCAGGCGGCCGTAGATACCCGCCGTCGCATTCCTGTGAAGCAGCGCACCACCTACGTTTCGTTGCTCGATCTCCATCGTAGGATAATGGGAGGCTGGACGGCCGCCGGAAAAGGGCTTCTAATCGCCTTCTTGCTAGCTTTCACCGCCGCGATCTCGCCCTCCGCCTCCGCCGCCTCGACGAAGAAGGCGAAGGGCTCGGACTCTCCTCCGCTGATGTTGCAGCTGCCGGTCGATACCGGCCGCCGGGATCCCTCCTCTGTCGTCTTCCCCATCTACGGCGATGTCTACCCGCACGGGTAAGTCTGCGGGGTGCGGTTTGAGTCGATAGACGGGGTCTAATTCTTGAATGGTGTTGGAATTCGCAGGCTGTACTATGTAGCGATGAGCATTGGCAATCCGCCGAAGCCCTATTTCTTGGATATCGACACCGGCAGCGACCTCACCTGGCTCCAATGCGACGCTCCCTGCGTTAGATGCTCCAAGGTTGGACCTTTATGCACATGTCCCTTCTGTTCCTCTCCAAACTCGAATGTCATTCACCGTACCTTTCCTTTTTGATTCGGTGACTCTCTCAGGGGCCTCACCCGTGGTACCGGCCGACGAGGAACAAGCTGGTGCCCTGCAGGGACCCCCTCTGCGCCGCCCTCCACACCGGCACCATCCACGACGAGAACTGCGACCAATGCGACTACCAGATCCAGTACGAAGATCGCGGCTCCTCCCTTGGAGTGCTCATCTCCGACGCCTTCAACCTCCGCCTGATCAACACCACCGTCGTCCGCCCTGTCTTTGCCTTCGGGTCAGTAGCCACACTCCAGCTTCTATAAAAAATCCCATCTTGGCGATCCCTACACCGCGCACTTGGTATACGTAGGTGTGGGTACGACCAGCAGTTCGCGATACAGAACGCCCCTACGCCAACCGACGGACTTCTTGGCCTCGGCACCGGGAAAATTAGCGTTCTGTCGCAGCTGAGCGATCAAGGGGTGGCCAAGAACGTCATGGGTCACTGTCTCGGCGGGAAGGGAGGAGGCTATCTTTTCTTCGGAGATGATTTCGTCCCCACCTCTCTGATGACTTGGGCGCCCATGTCTCGCTCCCGGTGAGCTGGTTTTCGGCTGGACTTGTCGCAATGTCTTTGCAGTAAGAACACTGATGTCCTTGGATTGCATCAGGAATTACTACTCACCTGGGCCAGCAAACCTCTACTGGGGCACTCGGTCTCTGGGAGTGAATCAAATGGAGGTGGTTTTCGATACCGGGAGCACCTTCACCTACTTTGGGTTTCAGCCCTACCAAGCATTCCTCTCGGCTGTAAATAACAACTCGTTTCACTCTTTGGAAGCTCGTTCTATGATAGCTTCCAAGCCGGGAATTTGATGCGTGGAGTTGCAGGTGAAGAGTGATCTTTCCAAGAAACCACTGAAGGAGGAGTTTGATGACCCATCCCTTCCGGTGTGCTGGAAAGGGCCGAAGGCATTCAAGTCCGTGAAGGATGTCAAGAAGCACTTCAAGACTTTAGCTCTCAACTTTGTGAATGGAAACCGAGCATTGCTCGAAGTACCTCCCGAGAACTACCTGATCATCACTGTAAGCACCTGCAACCTCTCTCTTACCCAACAAAAATCACAAGAACATCAATCCAATTATTCGATTGCAGAAACATGGGAATGCATGCTTGGGAATCCTCAATGGCACCGAAGCTGGACTCAACAAAGACCTCAACATAATTGGAGGTAAGTAAACGACCCGTAAACCTTGAGACCTCAACTGGTAAACCTTCTGATTTGCTTGTCGGGTGTTTGCAGACATCTCCATGCAAGACCGCATGGTCGTTTATGACAACGAGAGGCAGCACATTGGGTGGGTTCAGATCGGCTGTGACAGGCTCCCCAAGCCTGGAGCTTCCTCCCGGTGATGCTGCACTGCTTCCCTTTACGTGGATGTGCAGGAAAAGGGGACGGTCTCTCACGCTTTCAAACATTGCAGATGGTCATATCACCATCCTGTAATGATAACAGGGGATTGCATATAATTTATTATGCTTGGATGTAATTAATTACAGGAAGATGCAATAAAAGTCTAATTCAGTAGCAATGGTGCGGTTTGCAATTAATCTCCTCTTGTTGTCCATTTGTATGTTTAAATTATAATTGACATTAGGCTCAATAATGATGATATTGTATATTTTAATTATGTTTTTATCTTTAAATTTGTAGCCAATAAAGAATAATTAATATACAGTATATCAAAATCTACGGAGGCAAGTACTGCATGTTCTTTCAGAACAGGATCCAGCACCAGGATTCTCTGGATCACACGTGGCAGGCACAATGATCGGTGTGCGTGCACACGTGGATGTTACCTATCCATGCAGTACACGTGGTTTCGACTATTTTCCTGCTGTGCCTCTGTGGGTCCCGTCTACTCGATTTCATATAATTGAGATATCGTCTCACTACAATTACCCAAATATCAAAATACATATTAAAAATTTACATCATTATTTTCTTTCTTTCTTTTTTTGGAAAATATGGATCTTATTAATAAATGCAGGCATTAATTGAAGTATGCATGAGGGTGTCAAAATTACAACTTTGCCCATTCACGTGGGAGTGCTCGTTTGTGGTGGAGACTGTTGTTCACGGACTCTTGCAATCTATTCCTGGCCTTATCGAAACTAAGATTCCATCTTCACGATAAACTATTCTTCTTGCCCACTGATTTGAAACTTCCTTGGTCTTCACGATTTCCTCTCGTTAAAGCGGCGGCGGCGCAGAGGTCGAGGAGGAGGCGATGGAGGGAGGATTTGACGGCGCGGGGGCGGCCGAAGTAGTGGCGGAGTTGAGGGAGAGCTTCGAGTCCGGGAGGACGAGGAGCTTCGAGTGGAGGGTGGGGCAGCTCAAGGGCATCGCGAGGCTGATCGTTGAGAAGGAGGCGGAGATCACGGCGGCGCTCGATGACGACCTCGCCAAACCCCAGATAGAATCTTTCATTGGCGAGGTCCTCCAGGATTGGACTTTTCCTTTTTCCTATCAGTCTGGTTAATTTATCTCTTCGTTGGTCTCGTACTTGCTTTCTGATCTAGAAAGGTTCGATCTTGGATCCCATAGCTGGAACTTTTGGGCGATTTATCTGCATCGCTATGTTCGTATTGCGAAAGAACATATCGCCCGAAGCTTAAAAAGTCTTTTATGGTCCAGTTTGAACTCTGCAAACCAATTCATCCTACATATCAACTTTGATTGGAGTCTGCTTTTGGCGAAAGCTGCTGCTCTTCTTACTAATTTACATGTAGCGGAATAAAGCATTGGACTTTGAGCATGAGCCGCACAGAGAAGCTGGAACTGTAATTGATTGTCGAAAACGTTCTTGTTTGCAATTAAACTATGTCGATATAGCTAGTCTTACCTTTGATGTCCTCTTCATATAGAGATTGAGGATTGATTCATCTTACTTGTGGTAGTTCGTTAAGGTGTCAGTGGTTGTCATTCTGTCTTCCCATGCTAACATTGGATATTGTTAATATGGTTGTCTTTGAGATATTTCACCGGCAGGCAGAGTCAGAATCTTTCTCTTTTCTTATTTTAGAAGATTAGATTTTGTCCTTTTTCGTTTCCTTCAGTTCCTGAGTTGACATGCTCTCCCAACATCGTCCAAATTGTGAATGCAAACCTTTGAAACTGATTTCTGATCTTATATAAACCTTTAGGTTCATGCATCTTCCTAAGCAGTAATATATCCCAAATATTTGACATGTGCAGTCGTCGAAATTACTGTTTCTGTCAATCGAATTTACCTTTTTATAACAATTAATTCGGATACTCTCCAATTTGCACAAGATTCTGCAGTTATTGAGTTCTGCTAATCTTTTGTCTCACACATAAGCTGATACAGGAGCATAAGCAAGAGCCTCATTGCTTCTTTACTTGGCTCTAACAAATATATATTTGGTATCATTCTTTTAACTATCTGCTTGCATTTGTTTTGCTTTTACCCTTCTAAAGAGATGTAGTGAAGTCTGTGTTCATATATGACTGATGGTTTCATTTGGCAGATTTCAATGGTAAGGGAATCATGCCGTTTTGCCCTCAAAGAATTGAAACGCTGGATGAAACCGGAGAAGGTACAAATACACATTTATGTAGATATATATGATCGACAAATTTTAGAAATTAACCTGCTCAAATCACCATTTGCAACAACCACGCAGGTGGCCACTTCGGTTACAACTTTTCCATCATCAGCAAAAGTGGTGTCAGAGCCCCTTGGTGTTGTGCTGATCATTTCAGCATGGAATTACCCCTTTTGTAAGTGGAGAATCATTCTGTATTAATATTTTACAAAACTGAAAGTGAGTATGATCGATGTGTTGCAGAACAAAAAAAATTGTTCGTTTATGTTGTTAATTGGGCACACAAAAGTATAAATTCTTGCCAATTCTAATGAGACTTTGTTTATATAGCTACTAGATAAGATCTTGCATGATGCACATGAACAACACAAAAGGTAAGATTGTAGTTTATGATTGGTTAAAAAAGATATAAATGATTGAGAGAAGAATTAATCCATAACTTGTTTTCTTAGAGTCAATTAAAGAATTCTAATTTTCAAAATCTTGATAACAATACCCCTAAGTGATGCTCTTGAATGAACAAAAACTAACTCTTTAAGCCATTGGAGGATTTTGTTCTAAAAAAAAAAAAATCATATGTGTGTATGTTTTATAATTTTAAAAATTTCTGCAGGGTAGAATATTCGAAAAGCATCAACAACAACAATGATAACAAAATAAAGATCTATGGTTCCAACTATTTGGGGCTAGTTATTGTAGACCTTTCTCTCGACAGTTCTTATTGAGGGCCCTTTTTCATTTTTTCTGATAACTTATTTTTAAAAGTCATCTTTCAGACGATCATTGGTTGTTTTGGTTATGGTTCTGTTAGTCTACTACTGATTTCGTTTCGAGAATTCTGCTTTAATGTTATAACTACAGATTTGGTGAAACATTCTACATTCATGATAAGTTTTCGCAGTAAGGTTGATAACTTCTTTTTTTCCTCTTTGCCAGTGTTATCCATTGACCCTGTAATTGGAGCCATTGCAGCTGGCAATGCTGTTGTTTTGAAGCCATCAGAAGTTGCACCAGCCACATCATCATTTTTCGCAAGAATTCTACCAGATTATGTAGATAACTCTTGTATCAGAGTAGTTGAAGGATCTATTCCTGAAACAACAGCACTTTTGGATCAGAAGTTTGATAAAATACTCTATACAGGTTATTATTTTCTACATTCCGTCCTATAAAAATCATATACTAGAATGTATTGTTGGTCGACATGTTGCTTACATATGTACTTCTAGGACTTTTGATATAGCTATTGCATATATGAGATAAAGATTTTCCATTTTTCACTAGTCCAATTTGGATAATGTGGGGTAAACTAAATGGTGACTCTTTTATGGTTCTGTGCACTTGGCTTAGACATGAAGTTGCAGTATAATTAGAAATACAGTGATAACATTACAGGCAACGCAAGAGTAGGCCGTATTGTGATGACCGCAGCTGCAAAGCATCTAACACCAGTAGTCCTGGAGCTTGGAGGAAAATGTCCTGTTCTTGTTGATTCCAATGTTGACATCAAAGTATGATAATTGAAGGAAAGCATCGAATTTACTTTGTTGTATGCTGATTCTGCTTCCTTTGTGAAGCTAATAGGGCTTTGTTTTATAAGGTCGCAACAAGGAGAATTGTTGCAGGCAAGTGGGGATGCAATAGTGGACAAGCTTGTATCGCACCAGATTATATTATTACAACAAAATCATTTGCTCCAAAATTGGTATCCCTTTCAGAACAAAAGTTTGGTGGTATTATGCCTTGCTTGTCTATCGACCAACTAGTGATGTAACATCTGCAGGTGGATGCTCTAAAAATAACTTTGGAGAAATTCTACGGCAAGGATCCATTGGAATCAGCAGATCTATCTCGCATCGTGAACTCCAACCATTTCGAACGCTTGATGAATCTTTTGGATGATGAAAAGGTTTCCGGCACGATTGTTCATGGAGGCCAGCGGAATGAAAAGCGCCTGTAAGCCTCGTATGCAATAGTATTTCCGATAAGATAAGCTATTCTTTTGTGACATCATCTCAATGTGGTTGCAGCAGAATCGCTCCTACAATCTTATTAGATGTTCCCAGTGATTCACTAATAATGAAAGAGGAAGTATTTGGCCCCCTACTTCCAATTGTCACGGTGAGCATTTATAATTCTTCGAGTTCAGTATTTTCTGAATGTCATGTAGACTTCTCAATTACATAAGATCTGATCAAGATGCTTGCTGTTGGTAGATAATACTTTATGATTTTTATTGTTCTTTCTGATTCACAAAGGTTGATGAGTTGCGAGAGGGATTTGGTCTTATAAATTCAAAAGGGAAGCCGCTTGCTGCCTATCTCTTCACCAAGGACAGGAAATTAGAAGAGAAGTTTGTGAAAACTGTATCCGCCGGGGGAATGGTCATCAATGACACAATCTTACAAGTAATTTTTCCTTCCTCACTGCATGCATGCTCATGTGCCTACAGTTTCATAGCAAATTCTCGACTTATTACTTGTGTGTGGCATTCAAGCATTTAAAACAAATCACGGCACATATTACGCTAATCATTCCATCCAACATCTTACAACTTCATAAAGAATACAAAAGTGACAAACATATTTGATGTGGTGCAGGTCACCAACCCTCGTCTGCCATTTGGTGGCGTAGGAGAGAGCGGGATGGGGTCTTACCACGGAAAATTCTCATTTGATGCATTTAGTCACAAGAAGGCGGTGTTGAGCCGTGGTTTTGGTGGCGATGTTCCTATGAGGTACCCTCCATATACGGCACACAAGCAGAAAATTCTGAGGGGGCTGATCACCGGCAACATCATAGCAGTGTTTCTCGCACTGATTGGGTGGACTCGACATTGAAGATCCAATTGTCTCCGATACAATATCTCTAGCTGATCATGGTGTCCATCTAATGAGATCTTTCTGTGAAATGTAGTTTCTAGTTGATTTCCAGGAAACGTATATTATGTCTTCTATATTACATTAAATTAAATTAAATATATATGTGGATATATTGAAAAAATGTTTTTAGACTCCTTTTTTTTATCTATCGAGCTGGACAGTTAAGAAATAACGTACATAAATAGACTTATTTATTTTATCTTGATAGGATTTGATGAGTTGCGTAGTTAAAAAAACAACATACATTATCACTTAAGATAATATATATATATGGATAGAGGAAGATTTTAATAGAAATAATAAATAAAAATTAAATATTTAAAATTTAATTAATTAATTATATATATATATATATATATTCTTAATGATGATTAAAAAAAATATATAATCGATTTTAAATAGTTATGACTTAGTTTTGTTATTATTACGGGGTTTGATGAGTGCATTAAATATCCGCCGAATTTGTGGCTGCGAGTGGGTCCCGTTGTGGGACCGAGCTGCTGCATCTTTCTGCGTGTGCGGATCAATCCCGTTCGACAAGCAACAGCGGATCGCGCCGTCGTGAGTGGGAGACGATGACGGAAGCCGGGGGATCCTCTCCAGTGGCTGCTCATCCCGAAAACGCTCCAATTCGCGCATCGTGTCCGTTGAATTGTGGGTCCCATCTACATGGGCGGTGAAAGATCGTTTTGACCAGTACCGATAATTTGAGCGGATCCTCAGGCCTTCTCGGTTGAAGGAAAGGCGTGAAGTGACCGCCTCAAGACTTAAATCGAGCACGCCAAGAAGCGGCGGTTATAATAAGAACTAAAGAGATCGGGAAATCAACAGCGATAGGCAAGGTAAAGCTCTCCTCACCTTCTCTCATCCCTCCTCGCGAACCCTATCTTCTCTGATTTCTCTTCTTCTTTTTGTTTCTTTAGTCGTTTCTTTTTCTGGATGTTGTAAGTCGATAACCTGTGATCTTGAATCTCATTTTGAAGGGTTGACTCGATGTAATCTTGATTTGGCTGTTTTGTTCTGGGGAATTGATTTTTGGAAGGAAACATAAAGCAAGAATTAGAGCACATTAGGGCTGGAAAAAGCTGATGTGGTTCGTTGGGCTTCCTGCTTAAAATGTCTTTTGAACCTGTCAGGGCGAGTGATATTGAGCGATTGCCGGATCTTCATCATCTTTAGGGTCAGTTCACGTTGAATTCAGGGATGAGGTTGCTTGTCGTGGGAATTTCTGTATGCTGCAACCCTTGTTTGGAGATAATTACTGTCGGCTTGGCTCTCACCGAGGGATAATGTGGGAGCATTTCATTGTCGTACTAGATGTATTGATTTCTTTGGTTTAACTGCTTGTTCGATATATGTATATTACCTTTTGGCATAAGAAGAGAAGAGGCCTTTAACAAGTACGGATTCCTTGTAGTTATAATCTTGTATTGATCATTATTTGCATATTTCTAGTTCTACATAGCGGTTTTCTCACCGATCTATTTTATGACTTCCTGCCACAATGTGTTGCTAATTTATGAGTAATCCATATCAATAACTAATTCAATCTATTCGAGGATGATACCAACCATACCGCCCCATACCAGTCTGATTTCTTGCTGCTATTCAATGATTATTGTGTTTTGCATCTAACATGAATTTGTGATTTGACTAATGAATAACTTTCAAATCTAGTCCTTTTTTTTCCTGGTTTGCAGATTGTGCCATATAATTCCTCTATTTTGGAGGAGCATGAAACCTCATACGCACTTGCACCATAGTCATCATCATTCCAGGAGTTCCAAGGGCTCCAAAGGCCATGATGGGAAACAAGCAAAATTTATTCCAGATAATTTTTCCTCGCTTGACCAGGTTTGTGAATGAAATCATGCCTTCAAATCTTCTAATGGATTTTGTAGAACTTCCTAATTATGTATTATCAAATATCAATTAATTCAGGATTTAAAATGTAACTGCATACTTTATTTTCACAGGTAGTAAAAGCTGTATTATAGTTTGCACAAATATAATGAAAAAATGGTGTGGGGAACTCATTCAAGCAGCAACCTCAGTGTTGTTGATTATCATTCAGATCCTGCTAAAACCTCATTTTTGAGAAGTGGATGCCACAATATGCGTATCTTTGGTCTTAGACATTCATTTTATTGTTGTTGTTAGTCATTGTTAATCTTGTTGTTTTTGGTCTGAGGGAACTCAACCTCAGTATCTCACTGTAGTCTGAAGCTATATTTGTAGATCATTTTTTCCTGATATGCAACATCTTCAGTAGATTATTTAATAATAATTTCTTCCTTTAATCAGGTTATTTCAGCTTTGAGAGAATCGGGCCTCGAGTCTTCAAACTTAATCCTTGGTATTGACTTCACAAAAAGCAATGAATGGACAGGTGATGGACTGAATTTATGAAGATAAAAAGGGGATCCACTTTCTTTGAAGACTCATTGGCTGTTCTAAATGGATTACTTCTTTGTAATTGTAGTCTGATATTCCTGGCATTGATTTTAGGTAGGAACTCGTTTGGTAGGAGATCTCTTCATGCTATTGGTGGTACACCTAACCCATATGAACAAGCCATTACCATAATTGGGCATACATTATCTCCTTTTGATGAGGACAATCTGATACCATGTTATGGCTTTGGTGACAGTAAGTGTTTCTTCCCCCTCTTCTCTTTTCTTCCCTTCGAAGCATTAGTACCATGTTATGCATTAATTATTTCTGAAACTTATCTATCTGCTTTTTATGTGCTAGCATCTACACGTGACCAATCTGTCTTCAGCTTTTACCCTGATAATCGTCCTTGTCATGGTTTTGAGGAGGCTCTTGCACGATATAGAGATATTGTGCCACACCTTAAACTTTCAGGTTGTGTACATCACATCTTTTTCATTTTGATGACTTTTGAGAGCTAATTTACCAATTCATCAAACCCTAATGATAAAGCGACACTAATGTTAATGCTCAAGCATTTATTTTTTTTACGTTGTATCGTGGTCTAAAAGTTACATGTAATATATTACTAATTTGATGCAGCTTTGCCCCCCTGTTGGTTTATCAATTTATAATCTGAATAAATAAATAATATAAAGCAACCCACACCAGTTTGTACTGACCGGTAGATACCGGTCTGACAGGCAAATGGGATATGGGCCAGTCCATTTTGGGTTGTTCAAGTCCGGTTCAAGGGTTGCTGCCCTGTAACCCTCTAAAACTGGGCAGTAAGCCCACCCGGGTTCATCATCTTTTCTTTATAATGATAACAGCTCCTCCTTTTAAATCCATGACATTGTTTTTTTATTAGATGTTGTTTCCACATAGGATACCAAGTGTCTCACCTATTATTTAATTTCATCAGGGAGTTGAGGGATGCCATTTTCCAGCTTGCACAGAACTCCTACTTTCTTAAGTTATCCATAAACATGCTATACAAATTTTTGAGCAGGAAATGAATGCAAATGTTGAAATCATTGAATCATCAAGTTGGCAGATACTTTTTTTTTCTGAGATTTACTGCTAAAGGTTTTTGTTAATAAAACATCAAAATAAGTTTTCATGTTATGTTTAGATCTGATGTCTGTCCTATGAAATGGTGTTGGGCAACGATTGAAAATTCAGGTTGTATTGGCCCATGCTAGTTAGCACATTTTTATTTTGGCTAAGAATTGAAATGACATGACTTTGGTCAAAAACTAGTTGTTACTTGAAAGATATAGCTGGTTTGGGGTAAATCAAGCTTAGGCTAGTCCATTATAGGCCAAAGCAGTCCAACACTGAAAAATGAGTTCTGAAAACGGGTGTACTGATTAAGTATTTGTCACAGACTTTACAATTAAGGTAACATATATGTTTGAAGCTCATATGATGGTCATATTTTTGCCTTTTTCTACCTCATGTGCAGGCCCAACGTCGTTTGCCCCGGTAATCCAGGCATCAATTGATATTGTCAAAAAAAGTAATTGGCAATATCATGTTCTTGTCATCATTGCTGATGGACAGGTAAAAAGGATTTTGTGACTAAGAGCATTCAATTGGCTTATTTTTCTCTATCTTTTCTGTTTTGTTGACAACCACAGGTTGCGAGGAACTCAGACGTACCACAAGGAAGATTAAGTCCCCAAGAAGGTGCAACCATGAAGGCAATTGTTGATGCCAGGTGAGCATTTAACTGGAATCCTCATTTGTGTATTGTGACATTGCTTTTTTCTGAAGCACTTATATCGTACAGTTTCTTTCCTCTATCAATTATTATGGTTGGTGTTGGTGATGGACCATGGGACACAATGGAGCATTTTGATGATTGTATTCCTGAACGTAGATTTGATAATTTTCAGGTGAGTTCAGTTGTTGAACATTATACTGGTGTAAGTTTAAATGTCATGTATGAGATCATATATTAACTTAACTAATTTTATTTACCGGTGGAGTTTAAATGTCATGTATGAGATTATATATTAATTTAAATAGTAATAATTACAGTCAACAATGTAGTTGTTTTCAAAGATGTAATTCATGGATGTGTCTTCTCATGAATAGCCTTAATAGTGTTTGATATCTATATCTGGAGATCACTGTCAACTGATCTCTCTTTTGCACTATGACATTTACTTTATAGAGGAATATCTTTTTAACAAGGATTTCTTAGTTACATGTGAGAGTGATATCATAATACATTGATGGACATGCATATCTGGGAAGATTCCTGGTATACCCAATTGCAAGGTGTCATAATATTCTATTTACCCCTCCAAAATGGCAGCGGTCTCTTTTTTTGCACTATGACATTCACTTTAAAGAGGAATATGTTTTTAATACATGTGAGAGTGATATCATAATACATTGATGGACTGATTAACATCTAGGAAGATTTCTGGTATACCCAATTACAAGGTGTCATAATATCCTATTCACCTCTCCAAAATACAAATGTCATATATATATATATATATATATATATATATATATATATATATATACTCCTACAACACTTGAAAACCCGCATTTTATGCTTCTAAAGTTAAATGTCACCAGAACCCTTTTTTGCAAATGTAAATAGGTCTTAGTGAGTTCTGATTTTAGGACCCATCAGGGTTAATTTATATTTGCAAATCGGATCCAAATGTGATGTCATGTCAAGGACATAAAATGTAAGTTTCCAATGTTTGCAGCAGTTTATGTAATCATTATATTTTTTGAGGGGTAAATTAGATATCCAGGGTAGTAGGACTTGCTATGCTCCTAAATGGTCATATGCAAGTGTGCTTGATTGATATATATTTGACCTCTATAAGTTCCCCTTAGTCTATTGCAATGGTCAGGCTTGCTAGGCACCTAAATACTCGTATGCAGATGAGGTTGATCGTTTTACCTTCTTTGGATGCTCTTAGTATTATAACATCTACAAAGATGGACTTGAATGTTCGGAAATCACCTGTCCTTAGCAATAATTAATAAGAAAGTTGATGACCAATTAAAAGTGAATCAAATGCTGAAACATTTCCTGTTGATGTATCTTAAGGCTAGAGATTGCTGAGAGAATGAAAATCCTGACTTTCTATGATAAATGGAACTCATGTTTCTCACGGTCCAACTTTTCAATAGTAGATCCTTTATTAGTTTGTCTATGATATGTTTATTTATAAAAATCAGAAACAGTGATGCATCAACATGCTGATAACTTGCATTTTTTATTTTGAGCACAGCTATGTGCATCTTCTTCTTTCTCTTTTCTGGCTAAGGTTCTGAGTTTTCTGCAGTTTGTGAATTTTACAAATATCATGAGTGCAAAAATGGAAATGTCAAAGAAGGAAGCAGCCTTTGCACTTGCTGCATTAATGGAAATACCTTTTCAATATAAAGCCACGCAAGGCCTCCGACCTCAAGAGTAAGTCCTCTGATTATTCCTAGTATTTATAGTGTAGATTACCTGATTCTGTCAGTCATTTTTCCAGTCCTATATCTTCCATATTAAACTTAAGGTCATCTCACAGAAACCAGAGTGACCGATTTAGCTCACCAAAAATTCTTCCTCCTCCGAAGGAAGTACTTGAACATGATAGTTTAATGATGTCATCTACTCGTATAGCAGATACCCAGACAACTGGCTCCACTGCTTCAACAGAGCAGGTATAATTTTCTTATCCAAGCAAATTTTAGGGTTTTACAGTAATAATTGTTGTACTGTAGCACGAGGGCATGTCAATGCCTTTTTTCATGGTATGTTAATAATATGTGCCAATCAGCAATGCAATCTTTGTCTTACAAACTTTTTTGTTGTTTTTTAAGGTCTGCCCTATATGCTTAACAAACCCAAAGGATATGGCGTTTGGCTGCGGCCATCTGGTAGGTTTTTCATTTAGTGTCTTGCCATTGTATGAAATAAGTCAATCTTATACTTTTTTTTTGTTTTTGCTGGTGAAATGCTGTGCAATGTCTTCACACTGTCATGGAAACAATATGAAGCCATAGAAAAGACAGCAGGAGACACTCCACCAAGGCTCATAATATGAAACATCTTTCTAATTGAAGAACCTTTTTAATGAAACAGAGAAAAGACATATATGCTCCTCGGAGCACAAAATGGCACTAAAATCACGATTCCTATCCTTTGTTGAAAAACCAAAAAATTGTTATTCATAGCATATTGTGCCAACAGATGGACACTTTTGTCACCCTCTCCATAGATGTGCTTAACTCTCTAATCCTAAATAATACTTAATAGACCCAAAACAATCTGGATGCCATTAGCAATGCAATACGTTTATGATGAGCACATTGGCTAGTAGCTTCGTGTTTGTCTCAACCACAGTACAATCTATGCTTTCGTGAATAGCAGCTTCCAACCCTTTCTTGACAGCCATCCACTCATGAATGCCAGCAGCTACCATCCTTGATATACGAAAAACCTGCATAAACACATTGTCCATCAGCAATTCTAATTAGAAAATCGGGTCGACTCTCTTTACTCTGTGGACTGAAGGCTCCATTGGTATTTAGCTTGAAATATCCAGCATTAGACTTGCACCATGGCACAAATATGATGTTAGAGACCATTGTAGGTTTTGAAGTGCATTAAGCTTGACAAAGTCCACCGTATCTTATTCTAACAACAAATTAATTTGTCCATGTCTACAAATCCATTGTGCTGCTACCCATTACAATATTGCTCTTTTACTTGAAGATGATGTCTCGAGTGATGCAAAACGGTAAAGACAAATTTCTGAGTGAGAAAATACCTTATCGTGGTTTCTATTTCTTTAGTAGTTTGGACTACTTGCTTTTACAAGTTTTTCATTCTTTTTGTTTGTCAAGACTTGCAAGGAATGTGGTGCCACCTTATCGACATGCCCCATATGCCGAGCACCCATAACTACACGCTTGCGGCTCTTTGCTTAGATGATGGTCTGGCGCCTAAGCCTGTGGTGTCCTATCTGAACCGCTTGGGTAACCATACATCCCGGGATCTAACCCTTCGTGTACCGTCAATGCAGAAAACATGTACATTACAAAATTCATTCACCAACCTTGTTGTATTAGACATAATTATTATCTGTTTCATAAATTAGTGTCCATTTTTAGTCTCGATAGTATCAGCGTTGTGTGAGATTGTTATGTATCTTTTTGTGTCTCCTGGTAGTAGAGGTGCTCCTGTTTAGCAGAATCGCAGCACTCATTTGTTGAGTCAATTGAACAAACATTTTATCTTGTTTCTTCCTATTGCTTATTAGGAGTGGATTTTCAGATTTGGTTGGTCTTAATACATGGAATATGATAAAAGTTTTGCATCATAAAATTGCATGGTATGGATTAAAAAGGCAGCAGCTGCAATAAATTAAGAGATCCATTTGGAATGGAAGAATGAAGGTATTCTTTAGTATCCAATGGGCTTCATATGTCATTCATCGATGCCGAGAGTGCCAAAACGACGCTACCATATTCATATGATCCTCATGCTGTCTTTGGCAACCTATTTATTCTCTTTGGCAACCTATTCATACGTTTGATGGATGTCAATATTCACAAAGCAAAGAACCAACACCAAATACTCTGTGCCCTCTCCTGATTATGTTTCCACCTAAACTACTAGAAGAACACTTGAATTCTTGGAGTTTGTTTATCATATCAGAAGCGGAAGATTGGGTTTCCCCAATCTAAATCACATGCAAGTCGCATTTGGTGTTTACCCAGTTAAGGAAATAATGATCAAAAGAAGACACCACAAAAGCTGTTCCTCAGCAGAGGTAAACTGCGTATAATTTCAACACAACTTTCTGCCTTGCAAAGGAGACTTACTGCACTCTTTTGGAGTCAAATATTGAATGTCACCATAATTCCATAAATCCTTATTTGCATCTGTTGTTGAAACCAAGACTTCAAGAAGGAAGAACAGGTAAATGTCCTATGACATTTTAGTATACTAATTATTACATGCATCCTCAGAAGTAGAAAGAACATAACATGGGAAAATTTTGAAAGCACCATTTTTGGTCAAGCAATGAGCTGGAAACTCAAACAAGGGTCTCATATTGGCCTCAGAATAGAATTCTTATGTGCAATAACTAGTCCAAAATACCATGAAATCCTTAGAGGTGATCACACACTGCTTTTGTAAAGTCCGTTGTTGATGAGCTGCCTCCAAGGTCAACGGTTCTGAACTTTCCTTCTGCAATGGTGCTAAGTATGGCATTTTGGATTTGATCAGCTTTATTGTTCAGCTTCAGATGGCGTAACATCATAACAGAACTCAGCAGGAGTGCAGTCGGATTTGCAAGATTCTGGAGTCACGGATTGCACAGCATGATCAAACAACAGAAACAAACACTTGTCCAACTACAGAATGGATGAAGCATCGGCATGTTTATGGAGTTGGAAAGATGAATTATAATTGTATTCAGACAAACAAGTAAATGACAATTTAACCCACAGAAAAGTAACTGCATGTGCTTGCAAAATTAGTCACTATCAGTTTGTTGTTTAGAAAAATAAATAGGCAGATACTGTTCAAGATACAGAAGATCCTACCTTCCCAGCAATATCAGGGGCTGAACCATGAACAGCTTCTGCCAGAGCAATGCCACCTTCACCTATATTGCAACTGAAGAAAAGAAATCAACCGATATAAAAGCACTCCCTTTGTACCAAAAAGCTGGCAAAGTATAAGTTACCTAGGAGTCAAGCCCAAGCCTCCAATCAAGCCCGCACACAGGTCACTGATTATGTCTCCATAGAGGTTGGGCATCACTAATACATCAAACAAGGCAGGGTTTTTCACAAGCTGTCATAAGCAACAATACTTGTAAGCTCCATGTAAAATGCATGATAACAAAAAAGTTCAGCTCCGAGTTTATATAGTCCTATAAGAAGTTATCAATTTTTAGAACAATTATATGGGTTGTGACAAAACTACAGCCAAATTTTCACAGAAGTCCAAACATACCATCATACAGCAATTATCGATGATGACCTCCTCATATGTTATCTCTGGGTACTTCTCTGCAACCTCACGACAACACTGAAAACAAATCCAACGAGAGGAAGTAACCTCTTCTCTGTCTGAAAAGGGACTGCCAAGTGCTAAGTACTGTATGCATTATACCTTGAGAAAGAGACCATCAGTCTTCCTCATGATGTTGGCCTTGTGTATTGCAGATACCCTTTGTCGGCCATTAGCCTTGGCATAGTGAAAAGCATATTCTGCCACCCTTAGACTTGCTTGGCGTGTAATGATTTTTAAACTTTCTACAACACCTCTGACCACCTAGCGTCATGTGTGCATCATACATAGAAAAATTAGACAAGTGACCTAACTATCAGGCATCAACAGGTTCAAAGATAATAATAACATTCGGTTCAAGTACATGAATTACCTGGTGTTCAAGACCACTATACTCTCCTTCCGTATTTTCGCGGATTGTGACAAGATTAACATCATCATATCGAGTTTTATATCCCGGAAGGCTTTGGCAAGGTCTTACATTAGCATAGAGACCAAGTTCTTTACGTAATGTAAGATTTAATGATCTGTGTCCCTTGCCAATAGGTGTAGCCATAGGGCCTTTCAAGCCAACACCATTTCTCCGCACTGATTCCAGACTTTCCCATGTCAGAAAGCTCTCTGTTCTTGGGTCCACCTTGTCACTCACATAGTGTTCTTCCCATTCTATGGGCACCTCTGCTGCACCAAACACCTGCAATACCAAACCTGTGTCAAAAATAATCAGGTATTTAAATATTCCAACTCAAGTTTTCTTCACCTAAAAAGAAGACGAGAAAGGTAATTCCTCGTAACAAAAGGACTAAGAAGCAGTTACAAAGGAACAGGTTATTGTTTAAAACATATGAACTGGCTGGCCATAAAAATGCCTCCATCTCATCCAGCACATGGATAACATAAAGCCTTAACTGACTTTAACATTCTTGGCATGAGGTTGAGATGCTCAAAGATGCTTCATCTTTACCAATATATGCAAAGCTGTAAGAAACTTGATCTTCACCAAAATATATATAATTGAGCTAGTATAGTATACTGATAGGATGTAGATCTCAATCCAACCAGTTTGAATCAAGTATTGAAAGTCTATTTTATTGAGCATGATCTATGACATAGACTAAACTTGTTAGAATTTGAGGATCTTTTGCATGAACATCAAGCCAACAAAGAATGAATACAACTGTCAATGCACTAGAAGACACTACGGACATCTTGACAAGTTAAACCATTGATCTTAATCATCAAAAAATGAAAACATATGCGATAAGGTTAATGAATATATATTCAATGTTAACATGCTCCTCCTAGTAAATTTGAAGGTTCAAAAGAATACTTCACCTCATTTTTCCCTGATAAAATTAGGAGTCACAAATGAAAATCAAACAAGATTCATCCGACAAACCTTCAAGATCAATGTTTGCGGAGTTACATAGTCAGAACATCGTTAGAAAGTAAAGAAATAAACATGAACTAGAACCTGATAAAGTCATGATTCGAAGTTTATTAGAAACGAATAAGAAAACCTCAAACCTGTTTAACAGCCTCTGCGATTTCAGGCCCAATTCCATCACCAGGAAAGAGAGTAGCACGAATCGGTTCACTCGGCGACGCAGCGCTATAAAAGGGTTGGCCCAAGGATGGATAAATCCTGCCGGGGATCTGATTAACCGAAAGCCTCCGAAAAATCTGACGCAGAGCCATAGACAGTCTACCGACTTAGGTTATGGCTCTTGCGATGATCAAGAACTCCTGCAACGGACAAACAATTCTCTTCACAGACCAATGAGAAATCACAGAGAATCAACCCAA
Source organism: Musa acuminata AAA Group (assembly GCF_036884655.1). NCBI lineage: Eukaryota > Viridiplantae > Streptophyta > Magnoliopsida > Zingiberales > Musaceae > Musa > Musa acuminata. The sequence goes on from NC_088336.1 coordinate 21,904,633, forward strand.
TCGAGAAGAAAAACCCTATCAACCTCCAAGACAACAAAATTCTCAAACACGCACGCAAAAAGCCAATCAAGAAATCACCTGAACCGAAGAATGCGATAAAACTAAAACTAAGAATCAACCCAATCGAGAAGAAAAACCCTAACAACCTCGAAGATAACAAAATTCTCAAACACGCACGCAAAAAGCCAATCAAGAAATCACCTGAACCGAAGAATGTGATAAAACTTTAACTGTCCAGCGCCGAAGCAAATTACAAGATGATCAACGAGAATAAAAAAGTTCAAGGTACGACAGGAAGAGGGATTACTTGTTATGTTAAATGAATTGGGGAATCGAATCCTGACCTCCCACGGGAAGATCGATCGACGAGGAGGTTGCGAGATGCCGAAGCCGAGAGATGGGAATTTAGCTCGAAGAAGACGGCGATCGAGAGACGATGGCGATGACAGAGGACACGGCCGAGGGCACGGTCAGTCCAGCCGCATAATCCACGCCCATGCTCTCGTTCGACGCGAGTTGACTTCTGTGTCGTGAGTCAAAATCGAACAATCGGTGGGCCCAGGGTTTCCTCACTCGGGCAACGATGGGTAGGGAACCCTGAATCCTGATGGGGATTAATAAACAGGTGATCCTCATCCTACGCGTCTGATCGGGTCATGTTACATTGGACGAGTCCAATCCCAGACCGAAGCAACCACTCTTACAACTACCAAAATCAATCTAAAGAAACAAAATTACAGACTCGGATCAAACCAGGTCGGATCGAACCGCCGTTCTCGGAGGGAAGGCAACAATTGCCTCTCTTATTGCCCTTCATTTGCGTTACCCAAGCGGTTCTGGAATTTTCAGCATGTTGTTCAAGATAATGAATTGTTGAGTTCCCAGCCTCTGCGTTGTATTACTGCTTTGAGGTGTGTTGATAGTGTCTAAGAAGGATGCAAGATTGCTATCCTTTTCATCACTTGGCAGAATATTTGCGTAGTAACGAGGTCTCAACGTGAAAAGCTGTGTTTATATATATATATATATATATATATATATATATATATATATATATATATATATATATATATATATATATATATATATATAATGTCTAAAACGAACGATAAAGGATGGTTACAGCAGCCAAGAATCATATGTACATTCACTAGCAATAGCAAGCCCCGGCAAGTTGATTTGAATGATTGACAAAAATTTCATCAGGGAGAGAGGGAGAGAAGAAAAAGCACAATTAACACGCTTTATATACAAAATCACTATTCACAATTTCCTCGAAAAAATGGCGAGCATTCTACGTTACCTAATTCTGTACAAAGGTTACCATGTTATTCTGTCGCATAAAGAATCTCCCTTAAAGAACTATACACCTGCAACAGCCAAAAATATGAAATCATTATCTCATGTAAGTGCAATTATGATGACGACTAAGCTTAAAGATGTTCAAAACATACAAGCATATATACCTTACGGACAATTGAAACCAGCACCATGGACGTACAGTAGTCAGCCCTTCTATAAAACCATGAAACCAGCACCAGAAGTATGCAGTCATAGAGCAAGTTTGAGCAGCAAATCAGACAGCAGCTCTGTAATGCAATATACATGGATGCATGAAATTTAATCCCCAAGAATATAAATTTGGCAATCCTACGATTGAGAAGGCCCCAAATATTTCTCCTTTGATTCTTGTTTGTGCTCAGGATCCAAGCTGCAATGAGTAAAGTCATTGTTCACAAAGAATCTTAGGCTTCTGGGTGATCAAATACTTTCTATCCTCGATGATTAAAGAGAAAAGTGGAATAAGTTGTCAAATTGATGTCTTCCAGTATAAAACCATAATGTACCAGTCTTCTGTGAAAAAATGAAGGAAAAAAACACATCCCAGTTCTTGCTTTATACCTAGGAAGCGACTAGAATCCTCAGATTAGTCATCCATCCATAAATATTGCTAATGTAATCCAGTTACAACATCCTATATTAGTAATGTCATGGTCAAATGCGGGGAATGTCTAAGTTCCAGCACAATATTAGTACTTGGAAGGCTCAACATTCCAAAATCTCCATCTGGGTCGCTTTAGAACTTTAAACACGTCAGTGATTATGATTGCTTCTCTTCTATGGTCAACTTACCTTTTACTCAGGAAGAGATGATTTGGTGGCATCCAAGTGCAACATCATTTAATAGAAGCACGGGCATTGTTCACCACAAAAGCATTGAAAACAAACCATGGACGTGGAACAAACCTTTTGTTTAAGTGTTTGATTATTTGCAGAGATTGATGAAAACTGTTTTTATAATGATTGGACTCTAACACCAAAAGTGAATGTGAAAAACTAATCATCAAATTATCTCTTGATATACTCCTCAAGATAATGCTGATTCTTCCACCAAATAATAGAGAAACATAAAGGTAAGTAGATAACAGTTCCTGAAATATGTTTTAGTGAGTTCAAATAGAAGAGATCATCTATTAACTACATTAAATACATAGAATTAAATATAAAGTAATATAAAGAAGAATATTTTAATTTACAACAATCAAAGAAATAAATAATGTTGGGCCCAAGTTCTCAGATAAGGAATGCGATGGGGTACGGTCCTTTGGATAGATAATAATTGGGATCATAATTGGCCAATAGAGCTTTGGCTGAATGCAAAAGAAATATTTAAACCATAAAAAATTTAAAAAATAAAATAATACATGAAAATTTTAAAAGCTAAATAATTAAGAAAACAATGAACCGAAATTTAAAATTCACCTTTATTGTATAAAAAATACATTAGTCGATAAAAATAATCTCTGAAACTTCACAAACTATCAAGATTCACCTCTACTTTCTGCAATTTTATTTGTAGTACATCTTTATATAATTATTTTAGACATTTAGAACAAAAACTCACTTTTCTAGATCAAAATAAGAAATTTATAATTTTCAAAAATTACAAAATGCATTTTGATCATTTTCTATTTGATAGTTCGAGTAATCAGTTAATTTAATTTTGCGTAAAATTCACACAATTGCCTACTTCCTCTACCTCAATATTCTCAAGATCCTATTTGCACTGAAAAAAGGACAGCTAACTGTAATTGCATTTCAGTTTTCAAGTAATTGTTTTACCATTACATAAACTACTTTATATTTATAAGATGATTAATGAACTATTTACCATTAAATTGTTCCAAAGGTTAAATAAATTAGTTCATCAGACATTCCACTGAAACCAATTCATGCAAAAAAAATTACCTATTTCTCAATCCAAGCAATGTGCAATGCACAGCACGAGCAGAAGCAGAGAAAGGAGCTATAGCAGCAGCAGGAGCTCCACGAATAGCTGTTGCAAGAGCTGATCCAGCACCAGCACCACGCTGATAAGATTTCAGGGGAGTCCCAAGTATAGCAGATGCAGTTCTACCAAAGCCATCGCTTAAACTCTCGTAAGCCTATAAACAGAAGTATAAATGTCATCAATTTGTAAAGAACTAAACAATTCACAACTGATCTTTAATAATTCCTTCTACAATGGACAAAGGAATACTCTATAACAACCACGGTACCAGAACACCACACGTACATACTTAGCCACCACAAAATAAAATTTAAAGAATTTCCTTTGTGAAAGCAGGTCCATAATTTCCTTTGCTCTGACTGCCAAATGGAATGATTGTTGTAGCACAGCATAAAATTGTAATAATATCAAAATAATAGACTAAAGAATTTAATATTATGATTATTGCATCTGACATTACTTCAGGACATCATTTGCAGTAAATAACTACTTGTGACCATAGTGTATTATCACTAGTATCACCTTATACAAAGATGGACAAACAAGTCTGATTGTCCATTAGTTAACTTGTAACATCAGAACTTAACGTTGTCATTCAATAAGATAAATCCTAGGATCATAAAGAAAAGGGAAGCATTTGAAGCTGCAAAGTGTACCCAGCAGTAAAGCTTAATAACAGGGTGCATGAAAATGCATACCTGCTGGATCCCTTCCTGTGCATTTTCAGGCTGATTAGTTCTTACATCTGTTTTTTTTCTCTTTATCTCAGACAATGGTACAGACATTGGAATGCTTGTAAGGATATATTCAGTTTGGAGCAAGATCTCATGGGCTCCGGCTGCCAAATGCACCCCCAGACTAACAGCTTCAACTGATAGGCTCTTAAGAAAAGCCATTGCTCCTGCAAATGTTTATAATTCAGTACATTCTAATTATTTTGCCTTAAGAACGATAATTTGGAAAAATTAGTAAATACTTGCTCATATTTCAAATGCATAATGCTTAAGTGCTTTTGTCAAAGTGTTCCATGAAAAAATCCAAGTCAAAATTAGTGGACTGCATCTCCCTTAAAAGATCAGGTTTTCTTCAAGATCTCTTAATCTTAAAGCAAAGAATCCAGGTTTTGGTCCATTTGGGGTAGCATACACTTTTCTGATGGAAAATCAAAACCCCAACCCATCCATAGCACTATGTTATTGGACACAAAATATTTCAACACTCTGCATTTTGTTACTTGTACTCTCTAGATAGATTTACTCCCATACAGGAATAAGAAATGATATAAGGAAAACAAATCATTTTATTCCAATTTAAAGCTAAAATTAAATTCTTTTGTTTTCAACTTCCCACTTAGATTTAGGTAGTTGTTTATCTATTTCCCACTTAGATTTAGGTATATATCTGACAGATCTACCATTTTCTCTTGAACAGTGAGATTCAATTTTCTGGTAGTTGTTTATCTATTTCCTTCTGTTTCTTGTGCCAAGTTTTGGCATGGTTTGCCACACCAAATGTCTTGTTTGGTAGCCGGCAAACAACACAAGTTCTGTTAGAACTTAAAAGCATGGTTAAAACTTAAAACAATAATAAAATTAAATGAACTAGTCATCTGATAAATCTATCTTACAAAAAAGCCTTACAAGTGGAAGACGCAAGTTGCGAGGCAAGAACATCTCTGTAGAAAGCAATACATGAATACTTGATTACCTCTCTGCATTCCCTTCAGCAACTTGTGATCTTTCTTGTAGCTTTTCACAGGCAATGAAACCAACTTTGAAGCTCCAGAACTGACAGCAAACAATGATTTTACGGGAGGAAGCCCTTTCAGTAACTCACGAACCTAGAAAAAAAAAAGAACACTTACAAGTTAGGATGAAAATTTGAGATATTATCATAGCTATTCTCCAACACAAGTACATGAATAGAAAAGATAATAACCTGATTGTGAGCAATATCTTCCAGCCACTGTCCAACAACAGTTTGACAAATATTGTTCCACCCATAAACCCCAATAGCACAAACATGCTTGAGCTGCAAATCTATTCCCTACAAATAATGGCAAAAGAATCTGTCTACAATATTTCTTACACAAAATATAGGCTAGAAACCTCAATCCTTTATCAGCCTAAACATTAATAGAAGAACATCAAGCCCACCTCTTAACAGTAAATAGCAAGTTCAAACTCAGGTTATAGTAGATTTAAGAAAGATTGAAATCTCCTCCACTAGCTTAGCATGGTGGGCTTCCATTGAGCTAATAAAGGTCAGTATCAGATAATAACAATGATTCAGAATGCAATATTCCTCAGTCTTCTGTCCATGCTTCCTTATCACAGTATTGTATGCAAATGTTTCTCTCACATTCAGTATCTCAAAATAAAAAAAATAAAAAAAAGAAAAGGCACCAGGGAAGTGTCTTGAGAAGTAGGAGCACATCCCATAACAAACAAATTAAGAGGTGCAGTTATTTCCTTGTTCGTCTTTGGGCAGCTGAGTAACCAAGGATGATAGGATGTCCCATTTACTATTTGGTAATATCATCAAAATGCAACTGCAATTAAGTATTAGAAGTCTATAATGTACAAAACAAGGTTCACGTCTTGGTCTGAGACACATACCAGTCCCTAGCGAGACTGGTATAGGTCTGGTTACATACCGGTGTAACAAGACATAGCACACCAGTGTACCAGCGAGGAGGACGCGGAGGAGACCGAGGATTAGAAGACGTTTCTGTTGACAGCTGTTCGGCTGTCAAGGGTAGGTCCAGATTAAAAAAATAAAAAATCAGTTTTGTACCTGACGGGTAAATATTGATCTGTATGTACTGGTTTGACTGATTTTTTGAACCTTGGTACAAAATGGCTAAAAGAAAGGGGTTAGCATAAGAGTAGAAACCCTCAATATACTGACTACAACTAGCTTCTGGATGCTAATTTCGTAAATGTTATAACTGAAAATGCAACAATTGAAGCGTGTGGAGGTAATATGATGGTAACCATTCTTTTTCAATATCATACCAACAAGGAAACACTAGATAAATAATAGAAATTGAGAAAGTGCTCAATTTGAGGAAAATGACGCTCTTGCTGATCATTGCAAGTCGAGGCATAAGGTAAATCACATAATACACCACCAGGGACTGCAGTACAACAGGAGCCAAATTCTTCTGCAATAGAGGAAGAAGTAAACTTAAAAATATTGCTCATTTATGTGCTTTCTCTCATATCTGCTAGCTTTATTACAGCCACAACAACAAGATGCCTTATTTTCAAATTTTGCTAGCTTTATTACAGCCACAACAAGATGCCTTATTTTCGAATTGGCTACACGGAAGCAATACTTTGGTTTTTTAATGGCAATTCTAGATAATTAAATGACCTCATACCTTTTCTCAAGTTCTTTCACCCTATCTAATCTCCTATTTGGATATGGCAATTCACTGGGTTTTTTCTTAACTGCCTTGCAACTACTTTTTACTCAACATTCTCAAATAATGTCGATCAGGGCTATCTACAACCAATCGAATGCAATCCTCTTGTATTCTTGTCTTTTGCACTGTAGAGCTAATAAGCATCCTCATTTTGCTATGTTAACATGTATATTTTTTCCTTGGAAACCAAAGCTAACTTTGTCTAACATTTGTGTTATAAGATTTTTCTTTCAAGGGGTAGATGACTCATCTACTTTAATCATTTTGCTATATTGTATGAGTTGGACTCCGTTGTATTCCCCTTATTACCAAATTTCTTTTTTAGCATTTATTGACCATAAAATTCAACTATACATTTCTTTTATGACAATCATCCATTCACTTCAACCATCATGATCTCCAAATCCAGCTAGATGAAATCCAAGTACAGAGACATTTTACCATACTTGAGTACTTAATTGTAAAATGTCTTTCCAATAAGTACAATATCACTGTATTTATGGTGTCTCAATTTGAGTTATGATTCAAATAAAAAAATAATAGATCTTGTCACAATGAAATCCTGACAGGATGAGAATGTTATATAAGGAAAATTTCTACTTCATAGATCATTAGGTTGAAGTTCATGAATCTTTAAACCCTAAGCCGGATTTCTTTTCATATAATAAAAAAAGTGAGACTTAAACCAAAGGAAGCATATAAAGGGTAGCAAGCTTAAAATTCGGACTAAGACACCTATCAACTTCAATATTAAGTATGACAACAGTGATTTTCATGTTCACCAAGGATTTATACTGGCTTCTGTAACCTACCGGACCTATATGCTACTAGTATACCAGACAGTATACCAACTTGTACTGTCCATTGTCCAGTGTCGTTGAACAAATAGTAAAAGTTAAAAATGAATCATTTTGTACCAGTATGAAGCTCTGTATTTTGATATCACCACTTGGTCAGACTGATAAGTCCAAGTTGGAAAATACTGATCAAAGATTGTCACAAATAACATGATACTGAAAGCCAAATGAAATTGCTGCTCATTTTAAAGATCAAAGAAGTCAGACTCATGAGATAAATGATGAAAGGAAAACACTAATGGCAAAAATAATAGCAAATGTTAACTAGGAATGTGGGACTAAGATACCAAGATGTGTAGGAAAAGCTATTTTGGTGGATTTAATCAACACTGAAGATTTTCAGGGGTGATCTTAACTCTTGCACGTCTGACATATATGGCCACATGTATGGGCCCTTCTATCAGGAACATGAGAGATGGAATCATCATGAAAAACATTGCTGGGTGATTCAATCCACCACAATGGCAGAACTCTTATTGTATGAGCAAAAAATGAAAGCATCAAGTATTTAGCTGAATGGAGCAGATGAGAGGGAGAAGCTAAAAAAAGATAAGCAGTAAGCAAGCAAGTGCTTAAGAGGAAAATGACAACAAATACATGACATAAAAGTTCCCAACTACCAATCCTGTAACTATCACAATATCAATTCCATTCAAACAATTTAAATTTAGTTTGTTATTCCAATCATACGAGATACAATAACATGCTGAGAGCAAAGGAAACAAGTTTGAGAAGCAAGCTATAATCTTTAGAGATCTCCGGAAATAATAATTTTGCACATGAAAGAAGAAAGATGTCAATGATGGAAATTTTTTAACAACGAAATTTCCACAGAGATATATCATAGTGCTTTGCAAGGACGACAGTTTCGCCTGGTTTGATGATCTGATCTGATCTGTTAAGAAAAAGGAAAAAAAACTTCAAACCAAGGATTACGGCTCCGCGTTCTCTTCTCCATACGTGCGGAGCCCCATGAGATGCCATCGACCTCTCCTCTATACATGTGGAAACTCACAAGCGGCTATCATCCACCGTCTCTACCTCCCCGCCACCGACCATGCGCTGCCAATGTCGGGTACACTTCCTTATCCTCTTATGCTCCTCTTCCTCCATTGCCTCATCTTCTTCCACTTCCTCCTCTTTCCTCCTCTTGTTCCTCAACGTCTCCTCTTCTTCCCTTCTCCTCATATTCCTATACTGTCTCCTCTTCTTCTTTCCTATTCGTCTTTCTCCCTCTTCATCCACAGCCTTCTCTCCTTCACCACCTCCTATTCCTCCATCCCCTTTCTCCTCTTCCTTCAATTCCTTCTCTTCTTCCTTCCAATTCACAGCTTTTTTTCTTCCTCTCGGTATATACTGGTGTACACCGGTAATCACAGTGCATACCGGTCCAATCCCTGACCGATATAGTAACCCAGTACAAAATTGTAATCCTTTATGCTACGAAGTTAAAAAGCTTCAGAAGTATGCAAGGGAACTAAATATCATTTTTCCAAATGTAAATCTAGAAGCAAACTGAAGTACAAAGTGAAAACTGGTAATTAAAAGAAATGATTTATATAGGCTTAACTTCTCTTAATTACTGTTTTAGGGCTCTAAAACATATTTGATGATTCCGAATATGATTGATAAAAGTTATGATAGTTCATCACATCAGTAGATCACTATGAAGAACGATTCACTTAATTATGAATTGCCATATTGATACATGATGAGAGGCTCATTAATAACATTCTGCTCATCATCAGGGGGCTCAAGTTACCAGCCAACTTATTAGTCTCTGAAAATTAAATACTAAAGACAAAATATTCTCAAAGGTATAGTCTTCAGAGGAACTGATCTAGTCAGCTCTATGTCCCTTCAACTTGTGATAATTTTAAAGAACCAACAAAAAGTAAGTCTAAGTTAGAGAGATACCTTCCATTGAACTAAATTGAGAAGTTCTGCATAGTTTCCTCTTCTTAGTGCCGCTGAATCAAAATGACGAGGAATATAGTCCACGCGTAAGATCACAGGCAACACATCACATTTCTAGAATGAGGCATATCAGGAAAAGTTCAGAAATGAAGGTCAGTGTGATGCCAAGTATATTGCTATAACAAGAAGAGAAATGTAACAGAAATTGCTTCAGTAATATACGTAGGTAGCAGAGTCTAATCTTCATAAAACTGTTATTGTCATGGTAGCAAAAGAAACCATGAACACAACCATATTATATGGAACTATTTTGTTCTTTACAAAACAATTTTTTGCTTTCTTGACACACTCAATTTTAATCCAATTGTGGTTCTTAGAGATCGAAATCAGTTTCAACTAACTACTCTGCAGGGCAGCACAGAGTTTCATAGATATATCCATCATCTAAAGATACAATGCAGTTTAACAATATGATGGAGAAACTAAAAGTTAACCCAAACCCAATCCAGTCAAGGATCAAATATCTAATCTGCAAACTGATCTGATTTGAGCACATCCCAAAAAGGGTTATTCGAATCTTATCTAGACACCATATAATCAAGTTCTAGACCTATTAATTCTGGACATTTTGACCGACTTGATAAATCAAGCCATAAACAGATTGGACCAAGGTCAATCAGGAACTGATCTGATAATCGATCGGATAACCAGATCAGGTCACTAATTTAGATCAAATTGTTGATTAACAAATGGCTTATATTGGATTGGACCATATGTGATCCCCGTGAGGCATAGTCTTATGGCATAGATCATTCAAGAAAGGACTTGTTAAATATATCAAAGACTGCAAAATTAATTGATAGTTATTCCATGTTATTTAATCTGGAGCAACTAGGAAAAAAACAATTAAGCACCATTTTCCTATTAATATGAATAAGTATCTACAAGGGCATATATTTTTATTCTTGATAACACGGTTGAAGATAAAATTCAACAACACAGAGCATATATTTGTTACCAAGCTATGATTTGAATTTCCTACAAATAGATAATTACCTACAAATACAAACTAAAAAGTAACAATCAAGGAATATTAACAGAAGCATACATTTGTTATCAAGCTATGATTTGAATTGTGCAGGAAAGAAAAATAATGAGTTCTAAGAACTAACCTGAAAGAATGGAAGTAGAGCCTCTTCTACTATTATTTGGCTTCCAAACCTCCTGCTCGCCTTTGACATATCAGACTCATCCAGATTATTCGGTGAAATAGGAGAGGGATCATCAAATGATTCCTTGCCAAAGAAAATGATGAGAAAATTGAGCTGTGATTGATCAAGATGCAACCGAAGAGGAAGGAGCTCAAGATGTAACCTGAAAGATCATCAGAACTTAGCAAAAAAAAGAAAAAAAGGTTATGCAACGTACACAGGTCAAAATGAAATAAAATGTGTCTTAACTCCTCCTTAAATTATTCTCAGAAATTTTCTCCAGCATTTGCAGAAATAAGTAGGCTAAAGCTTCAAAAGGCAAATAGACTTCAAAGGATCCCCCTTCAAAAATGTAGATCCATCACTCCAAACATTTCATACTAGCATTCCTCCAAGGATCAAACAAACTCAACAATCACAATTATATGCAACCCAGAATAGACCAGCAAGTTCGACAAAGCTAACTCAACAAGTAATTCTTTTGTATGCTTCCAAAGATTTCTTCGTCTCTACAAGATATCTTGCACCCCTAAATTAAACAATGATTTGAGTATTTCTTATTCAAGATCAGTGATTTAAAAAGGCGCTCGGGCGAGGCAAGGCGAGGCCTGAGCGCCTCGCTAAACTTCTAGGCGGCGCGCCTCAAAGAGGCGCTCGCCTAAGCCCAGGCGCTGGGCGCTTCGGGCGAGCGCCTGGGTTAAACCAGATGACCGAACCAGGATTTTAGGTCTGGTTTGGTCTCCGGTGGTTAGTTGGTTCAATCGAACCAACTAAAACCGATATCAGCTGTCACTGCCCAACCCTAACCCTGCTCGCTGCCGCTGTCGCTATCGCCGCTCACCGCTCCCGCTCCCGCTGCCTCCTTACATTCCCACTCCCGCTGTCGCTGCCTCCTTACACTCCCGCTCCGGCTCCCGCTGTCGCTGCTGCTTTCTCTTTTCTCAATCAGCAGTCAGCACCCCCTTACACTCTTCCTTCTTCTCCTTATGTATACTGTTAATACTATTAACGGTATACAACAGTATACTATTAACAATATATTATATACTGTTAATATTATTAGGTTTATTTGAAATTATTAATTTTAAATAATTATATTTATTAATTATATTATATATTTTTATATTTCAGCGCCTTGCTTCGCTCGGGCGAGCGCCTAGCGCCTTAGGCATTTTTGGACCTTAGCGCCTTTTGGCGTCTAGCGCTTTTTAAATCACTGTTCAAGATTGTGTCAATCCAAATAATTTCTATCTTATTGTCATTTTTAAAGGAATTGCTTATTATCTGGCACTAAAGGAGGCATTGTAATTGGATAGTTGGTTCGTATAATCAGAATTTCAGGTTCTCTCTGGATAATTTTTAAGCTCTCAATAGGGAAGATACTGAGGTGAATCTACTGACATTAAATTCAACAAAGTTATCTTCCTCCCATATTGAGAGCTATTCTATCTTTTTGCCTATATTATGTTCCAACATTAACTTTTAAACAAATTTGTCAGATGTTCTCTCCCATATTGCCCTGCATTGTTTCCCATGCTAAACTAATTTGTAATGATCAAATAGAGGAACCATCTCATACAAAGTATCTGACAGAACATCATGGTCTATTGCGAATCAGATGCTGTGAAATGTGAATCATGAATATAGATATAGGATACCAATACAACACGGCATGGATGGTCTGGTACAAAATGTTTAAAATAGGATGTTATATGGCATGGATATGATAATAAAAATTGATCTTTATTTATATATTATTATATATGGCAATCCCTACTCTTAAAGATAGAATGTTATATGGAATAGAATCAATAGATATGATAACAAAAAAAAAGTTTTTTAAATATATAATATTATATATGTCAGACCCTTAACTTTGGTTGTAGAGTAAGAATAGGTACTATACCATGATAAATACAACATATAACTAGAATTTTAAATTATCCATTATACTAAAATAAACTTCAAATTATAAAAATAGCAATAGCTTATGCCAAAAGGAGTAAACAACTAACATATCTAATGCATTCATCATGAACAAAGAGTCTTAGTAAGGTGCTTCACATGGTAAATGAAGCAAGATCATTCTTTTAATTTTATTACAAGTAATTTGGTGCTTAATGTCATGATATGTAATTTCGAATGGTACCGTCCGGTACGGGCAGTATGTACCGATCCGACAGCATACCGGTACGCGGACCGTCCACTATCGGACGGACCATTACACTGTAGCAGTGCTACAGTGCTATAATAGGAGAAAATCGCTCAGTAAGCCCTAGTGTACCGTTCGATATGCCGATACCGTACTATACCGTATCGAGCCAACCTCGAAATACCTGTACGGTATGGTATTGCATATCTCGCTTAATGCAAATAACAAAGTCAATCTATCAAACTAAAAAATTAATCACTAACTTTAATATAAAAAGGTTCTACAAAAATTATCCATGAATCAACACCCAAGTGTCATAATAATATTCAATCAATTTTAAAATTTAAGAAAAAAAAATCCCCTAAGAAGTATATATGAATCAACACCTAAATGTCCTAAATTTATTCAATCAATTTTGATAATTATAAAAGATACAAATACTTTGAGAGAGTACTTAAAAGTTAAAACCATGGTTTGCTTTACCGATCCATACTAGTATACCAACCAACTATCAGTACGGTATGCACCAAAATATACTGATGTACCGACACATAATACGATGAGACATATCAACATACCAATATGTACCAGCTATACCAACCCCTTGTTGAACCGGTACATATTGCCTATATTAGATGGTATGCCACGATACGATGAACTTTGCTTGAAACATACTTCAGAAATATAAGTGTGCTACAAGTATTATATTTGACACATATCTGCTATGGTTATAAAAGTATTTTAGAGCACATGTTTCATATATAAGATTTATAATGTGGACTTAGATCTAAAATTGGCAACCTTATATAGCTCACATGCAGCAAGGATGGACCAAAACACAAGGCTCCCACTAATATAGGGTGTGAGAGGATCAATGCATACAACCTTACCCTTGTCGCAAAGGATCATAAAGAAACAAAATAAACAACTTATGTTTACATGGTTATTTTGTTATTAAAATATGAATCAAACATCACTATATGAAAAATAAGGTGATGTATGAATGAAGTTCAGAACAACAACGCTCAAGTACCTGAGTAGTTATAATTGATAATCTAATAAAAAGGAAGCAATTAGATATGAGAATCACCTAGACTAATAGCACCTGTTCCAGAAGATATGCAAATAAAGAAAACTGCAAGGCATTAGTGTAAATTGAACTTTGACAATAGATATCATAAACAAAAATAAAATGTAGTAGGCAATTTAGGAGGCGCTTTATAATTATGTTTATTGCACTAACTAATGATTTGCTAAAGCAACCAATAGCATTTCAGTTAAAATGATGCACACATCATTATAGATTAAGTAGATGATAAATTATCACAAAATAAAATAAATGAATTGAATAATAGAATGAAGCATCTGACAAGTACCTGTAGTCCTCCAGAGGTGTCAGTGGGTTGGGCCTTACAGCTTCCAAATTCAAAATGAGTGATTTAGCACAGGATTCTCTTGGATGATCTTTTGAGTGGTAATTACCTAAAACCTTCAATACCAAAATAATAAAAAATTTAAACACTATTATTTACCAGTGAGAGGATATTGTCAACGAAGTCAAATGTACATACCATCTTCCAAGGAGCATTTTTGCTTCTGTCATAAAGATTAAAATCATGAACAGAGAGAGAAAGCTTTGACACATTAGTTTCTCCTTCAGGATATATGTCATACTGAATATACAATCCTACCAAACTAAGCTCCAGGCATAAGCTCACATCTCTCCCATTTGAATTCACACTACATGTAGGAACTGCCTCTGGTTTATACCATTCAACTCCAGAGTACATACGCCACCTTGCATCCATGTTTTTAAGAAGTATTCTCCCTTTCAGAAGACAACAATCAGCAGAGTTTGAATTGTCAGATTCAAGTTCTCCTTGCTGCAGATATTTCCCATCAGGCTGATTCAGAATTGTCGAGATATGATCTTCTACTATTGTCAAGCAGTCACCGAAGTACCATCCACCTCTTCTATATTCAGTATCTCTATGAAATGAAATATCTAGTGCACAACTGTTATCTTCACAATGTGAATTATTGCCAACGCATAATGGGAATGATGAAAGCCTGTCAGTTGCATAGTAGCTCTCAATAACCTGGGGTGTGGATTTTTCATTGTCAGATTGGTTTTGAAAAGCTTCCACTCCTGAGCTGCATGATGAATCAACATAATTTGCTGCGAAAGCATCACCAGCTCTTGAAGCATTAACATTTAATATGTCCCCAAGTTTGCACTGTTCACATGACACATGAGATTGTATGCCACAGTGATCAGAGTTAGGATGGCATTCCAAAGCATTCTCAAGTATGTCATCCAAAAGCCCATAAGCTTGACATTCTTTGTTACTAGTTGACAACCCAGAACCTAAATCTACAGAATTGCTTGAGACAGGATCAGCCAGATAACTTGTATTCTGGTCCATGTCCGTCTGTTGAACAGTATCCCACCTTGACTGTAAATGTATTAAAGCATCTTCAACATCAGGTGCATAAAGCTGCTGAAGCTGAGCAATTAAACGAAAAAGACCAGAAGTCGTGTCACGACAAGATTCTAAATCAATATGTGACTCTTCACATTCAATTTCCCAGAACATCCCTCTGATTCTCAAAATGGCCTGCAGAAGTGATACTTGAGCAACTTTGGAATATCGAGCCTTCTGAAGATAACTAATGCAATAACCATCAATATCAGTGATGGAACCAAATGATTCAGAAATAAGGAGTCCTATATCCTTCATATGAATATCATAATTAGTGGTTGGATCTGACTTAGTATGAACAGAAAGGCTCAACGATGCTGCAGCTAAAAGGCATGCTGTGTACCCTTCGTCTTTCTCTTTGTTGAGTTCAACATGAAAATTATGGTCAAGGCCTGGAACTTCACTGTTGACTTGAAATTGTTTATTCTGAGGTTCATAACTCAAGGCAACATCAACCAGATTCAGTAAAAATGACACTTGAGTCTTTCCATCATCCTCTGGGTTCCCTTTCCCTCTGGGTGGCGAACTAAAAAACAAACATACAGCAGTGATCCAATCCAGCCGACCACCAGGTGCAATTACAGTTCCACAACGAACAATTATGGAAGTATAACTTTGGTGCAACTGTGGATTCCAAATGTGTGTGACAACAGTACCAGCAGGACCAAAAGCCAATGTGTTAGCACCTTCGCCATTGCCACGTCTCATTGCAGAATTTCTACAGGTTATCAAAGGTAGATCGTGTCTTACTGCACAAGCTTTTTCATCACTACTGCAGATGGAACCCCATAAATCACCTTCTCCATGGTTGAGCCATAAAAGTTTTGCATCTTCTTTTCCACCAATATTAGAGACAGATAGCAACTCAAACTTCTCAATTTTCAGTTTAAAGCAACTCCATAATCCCTGTAGCTCCTTTTGCAATGGGCGACTAACCTCAACTAATTCATTTAGCCTAATACATGTGTCAATGGCATTGCATTCCACAAGAATCGATGTTTGAGATATATTAGAGGATCTCAGGGACATCTGTTCATTCTTCATGCCCATGTCAGTACTAGTGTCCATACTGTTGGATTCCCTTGAACATTTATCAATGACATTATTTAGCAAACAAACCAGAAACTTATAATCATGATTATCAAGATTGATCCAAACATAAGACGACTTAATATGCAACAAAAATGCAGAACTAAGGATCAGCTCCTGGCGGATATTGGAGCTTGTTTCCTCAAGGTTCTCTCCACTAGATACAGAGAATTCAGATCCTTTTCCAATAATCTTATTGCTATTTTGATCACGTGATGAGGCCAAACTCCAAGCTCTATCTGCCATCCATGTACCAGTCACAGGACCCTTTTGCCAAAGCATAGTAACTCCAGAATGAGTTAACCCTTTTACAGATAGAATCTTCACTGCACAAAAGAGCTGACTATCTAAATTACAGATTTGATCATCCAAAGCATTTTCCACTGAAGATTTTACCATGTAAATATCAAAGTTTTTTATACTCAAATGGAGTGAACTCGAAGGTGCGCAAGATTGATCTCTTGCAGAAGTCGCCTTTGGAACTTTAAGGACACCTGAAGTTTCTTCAGTGTTTAAAGGTAAAGAATGTTCCAGAATAATAAGATTATCCAACAAGGTTGAGTTTCTAAAATCTCCATAATACTCGGAAGGGAAACAAATTATTATCCTTGCCTGTGCAATAATTATATTTCCTTGAAAAGATGCTCTTGGAGACACAGTGGCTATGCTACTAGAGATGCCAGTTTCAGCAACATCAGGAGATGATATCCTATTTCTTTTATTCTGCATATTAGGTTGAACATTTTCAGAAACATTATTTTCTTTTAAGGAAGACTCTGCTCTGTTAAAAAGATCCAGCAACACAATGAATAGGTTGAAGTGAACCCACAAAACAAAAGGTGGCAAATCGATGACAAATGATGTCAATGTCATTGATACACCATTTGAGGTTTTGGAGTTGACATTGAACCTACAGCTGCAGTCACCAAATGATTCCAACAATCTAACTTGGACCAGGCCATTCACAGCATTATCCTCCACCGCTGATTCTGAAGCATGATATCGTATATGAAAAGGAAATGGTGGGAGAGAACTTTGGACTTTTTCCTGCAAATAGTGACTCAAAAACATTTGCTCATTGGAGTCATTCTTGCAATTATTTGATGAAATTCCTGCATCACAGTTTTGAGTATCGTGGTATGCATCAACTTCGATATGCTTTACTGATGCATTAAACTTCGTATCTTGAGAATATGTCTGTTGATTACATCAAATGTGCAAAGTTAGCCAACATAAAGAAAATTCAAAACAAAAGCTTCAAAATATTGACAACGTAATGAATAAGAAACAGTCAAAGAAGATGAATTTTTACCTCCAAATCTAGAACTACATTCTGACACCTCATTGCAAGGTAGTGCATCTTTCTATTAACAGGATTAACTTCACTGACAGTGGAAACATTAGTATTCATTGATGAAAGGCAGCTCATATAAGACTCGGAGCTTAGCTCACTCGTTGATGGGTCAATAAATTTGTTAGAACCATGTAAATACTGCTGTTCATCACTGAGAAAAAGAATAACAGATATATCAGCAATTACAGCTCGTAAACTCGTCTCCACATGTTGTTCTGCATCAGGAAGAATGAAAAAATGTTTAGCCTACAATTAATGTACAAGCTCTGGAAAATAGTTGCTATAACATAACACAATTATGAATTCTAATCAATAAATTTGTCACTTGGCTATCATGCAAGAAGTTTACAAGCAATGATGAATGCTTGGAGCAAAAAAAAGGGCATCCGAACCCTTGGATACTGGCACATATGACAATTGTGCCAGATCAAAATAAGCACAAGGTTTCATGTTACGCCAAGAACATAACAATACTGTGTTGGCTAGGTGCCAGACCTGTGCCTATGCGTCATGCTAGTACATAGACATGCACCATGAAAGTTACAAAAACCTTGAATTGACCAGTGCAAAATCATGCAAAGCTGGTTACAGCAAAGATGTAGGAACTATGGTTCTGAATTTTAAGCAGGGTGATATACTGATTAGGGGCATCTAAGGAAGACAAATGGAACTAAAAGTTGCAGCAAAGATGTAGAAAGTGCATGTAGGAACAAAGGTTCTGAATTTTAAGTACGGTAATATATTGATAACAGGCATATAAGGGAGATAAATGGAACTAAAAGTTGCAGGAAAGATGTAGGAAACAAAAGTTACTGATTCAAGTCTTGAATGTCTCGGAAAATGTTGTACGTGAAAAATCTTAATGGAATTCTGATGTAGCAAAGAAGATACAATAGTCTTTTTATGACTTTTTTGTGCTAAAATTATTAATTTAAAACTAATGCCCTGTTCAGGATCAAACAACAAAACCAGTTTACAAGAGTGATGCTCTAAAGGTAAATTTTGAATCCTGTTATAACTATAATTCAGTTTACAAAAGAATGAGACATAAAGTTGACTTTACACAGTTAAAATATTTCGAGCATTTGAAGGCTGCTTAAGAAAATGCTTACTTTTAGAAGTAGTAAAAAAATGTTAAACTAATATTTGAAAAATGGGCACACTACAACTATTATGGTATAATGATGACCAAGGTTGCAAATACTGATCGGATAAGTACACACCGACCAGTATTTTCAAGTCCAACCACGGACCATATAGCTCGGTACCAGTTGGTATTCATTATCTTATTATACTTTTCAGTGAAACCATGGAACAGTCTGACTAGATGTTAGATCTTAAAAATAACTGCAGAAAACAAAAATATCATTTTAAGAAAATGCTCATTTTAAGAAGACAAAAACTTAAAAACAAGTATTTGAACCATGGTTGCAAAACCAACTGGACTGGTAAGGTATATGTGGTATTTACTGGTCTGGCCAGCTGTCGGGATGTTGACCAAGCCCAACCGGGTGATTCAGGTCAGGTACAGGGGTTACTGTCGGTAACCGCTGTAATGGTGTTTACCGCCTGGTATACGCCCAGTAATGGGTTTGTACCAGTAACGATACCAGGTAGTGACCTTAGCCAAAGACACACCAACCAGCTTTAAACCCTCTGCCTCACTCACTTCTTTGTTCTCTCCAACAAACTCTGTTTTGTTCACTCCTATTCCCTTCTAAATCTCTCCTAAATATCTCACAATTCTCTTTCAAAATCATTCAAGAACATTGATGGGAGAACCATTTGCTCAAGAAAAAGATGGAGTTCAAGATTGGATCCAATTTCTCTTCAGAACAAGAAAAATCTGAACCTAATCTCTAGTATAATTTCATGCAATTAGGTTAAGGTTTATGCTTTCACTTCCAACCTAAGCTTACATCTCTTCCATTTAGACCTCATTTAAGACAATTTACAAAGATCAAGCTTTGGTTCTTGTAGATTTAAGCCAGATTCATACGGATCTAGACCTGATCCTTCAATGTAGTCCATATCTCTTTTATCCTTACATGTATTTTTAAAGTTTAAATACTGCTTGTGATCTTTATCTTATATATTTTTGGATTTAGTATCTATTGTTATAAAAATTGATTGTATTTGGCAAGAAAATGTGAGAACCAATCTTCAATTGCATACCAATGGACTGTGTCAGACCCATACAGGTCCAAGCCTAGATTGATACAGCTCCAGTATACCAAAATGAATTCCTTGATTTATACAGTGGGAATACTACAAGTATAATGGTATAATGATAGACAAGATTGCAAACACTGATCGGATTAGTATGCACTGATCAGTATTTATGGGTCTGACCAAGGCCCATATAGCTTCTTACCAATTGATGTTCATTATTTTTCAACGATACCATAGTACAGACCAACTAGATATTGAACCTTCATGATTCCGCAGAAACAGAAGTATCATGTCATTCAAATGAGCCATACAAACAAATAATATCTCTCAAAGCAAGTTAGAGGATTAACACTGAGATAGCAACAGATGGCAATGGAACTCACAAAGATCAACAGAAGTTACCTTTAGGAACATCTCCCATTCCAGAAGCAAGATTGGATGCAACAGATATAGCATTGAAAACAGAACATGTCCAGTTCCATATACCACTACTAGCAGAATATGCATGGGAGCTCCTCATTCCATCAAAACATTCAAAAAACTGATCAATGCTGCAGTAGATATACATTAATGAATTGAGAAATCCTTCACAATATCAATGAAATCAAGATTATATGACTTGATTATATCAACTAAATTGCATTCATCACATTAGAACTATTAACTGTACACTATCAACAGAGATAGCATAGAATGAAAAGGTTTATGAACTAGCAAGTTTTTCAGAAGGATCTGGCAACATTGGTTATTCATAGATAAACGATGAATTATATATTCATCTGTTAAAGTGTAGGGATGCACTGATATAGAATATTATATTAAACATAGACATGCTTGCATTTTAAAATGTGCATCCAAGGGATGTTATGCTACTTTAGTGGAAGTAGGCATCCAGATAAATGATTGTTTTTCCAATGTGAAAGAAACAAGCAAGTCATAAGTCAAGTTTAAATCTAATAGGAACTAAAAATAAATCCAGTGGAAGTCAAGGAAACTAAAGGAAATTTAAGAACAATTTGCTGTTATCTAATTTGTCCAATTCACCTAAATTGACACCTTACAGACTGACAGCAATTACCCATTTAATTCTATAGAGGTAGATAATTAAGAAACTTTAGCATTTCAGTTCAATTTCATAAAGCTTCTTGACAAAATTTCTGAAGCTAACATACAATTTGCAACTGACACCTTTTTGCAAAGGAAAAAGAAATTGTGGATATTCCTATCTGAGGTGCAAATGAAACGATACCTAAAAACCTTAATAACCAAAGTTCTGTCTGTTTAATATCTAATTCATCCTAGATTTTAGCCCGATACTAACTCAGAAGTCTAACACCGCTAATGCTGATCTCAAGCTCAGATGAAAAAGGTGAAGGATTGCATTAGGTCACTGACAACTAGCGTAAAATTATGTCAAATCTCATGAATATGGATTTTAACCGATTTCACTAAGCATATGGTTATTTACATATTTCAATGGCGGTAAAAGATCCATATAGCCAATCCCAAATAGTTGAAACTTACGGCTTTGTTGTTGTACAAACTCAAAAATCTCAAACATGATTTGCCTTACCGATTTGTACTGGTGTACCGACCGAACATTGGTACGATATGTATTGAACCATACCGATATAATGACATATGGTATGGTAGAACGTACCAACAAACCGGTATATACCGTCCAAAGCAGTCCCCTGTCGGCCCGATACACACAGACTGTATCGAACGGTATGCTATGGCACAACAAACCTCAGTCTCGAATGACATGTGAGCTTTTGGGGGTGCTCAGGCAACCAGGATACTGTTCTCCAGCATATTGCAGTTCACAGGCGGCTAATTGGTGCAATCAAGATACTGGGTCTTTGGAGCGGTGAGAAAGTGTGTATAGCACCCATAAAAAGTGCTACTGATCAATGAGTCTCAAATGTAAGTTCCCATGTTTGAGCAGAATTATTTTGCACCTCAAATGAAACAAATTGTAATTCTGTACTAGCGAGAACAAATAAAAGTACAATGAAAAGAAAAGCAACGTCTAAGATATTGCTCGACAGCATTTCTATTTAGAAACACTTTTTCATAAATTTATTTTTCAAGATGTTATTCTAATCTAATAGCAAAAAATGAGAAAAATTACTTGTCAAGCTAACAAATATATGATAGGATGTGGTCTCATCCACAAGAATTATTATATAAGGAGTGCCTATATGGAACAAAGAATTCACTGTGCTAGTGTACATAAGAATTCAAATTCTACTCTATAAAACAAGAATTCCCATAAGAGGGGTACAAAATCAAAATGACGAGATGATGACTGAAGGAGAGCATATATATAATTATATAATGAGTATGGACAATATAACCTTGCACCATAATCTGGCTCCAGCTCACTTTTATCCTCTTGATAAACATATTCTGGGACCCAATTGTGGATTACATTCCTCATAACCAAAGGATCTAATGCTCTTTCTGGAGTAATTGTAGAATT
Source organism: Musa acuminata AAA Group (assembly GCF_036884655.1). Lineage (NCBI taxonomy): Eukaryota > Viridiplantae > Streptophyta > Magnoliopsida > Zingiberales > Musaceae > Musa > Musa acuminata. Next base: position 21,927,075 of record NC_088336.1, read on the forward strand.
TATGCTTCTAAATTCACTATCCTTTAATGATGTCTCGCCATCAGCATCTAGATATATCGTATGTAACATAGATAATCGATCATGACTTCTACAATTTAAATTAGAGGAATCTGCAGCTTGATGATAATGAGTCCATGAAGATGATGCTCCAATAGTAGAGAGTGTTTGCCACATGGCAATGACCCATTCAATACAACTGGGTTCCAACCTTAATTCCATGGGATCTACAGAAACATCTGCATCAACTTTATGAATATCCAAGGATCCATTTTTCCATGGGATGCTTAAGTTCAATGTGCCTGAGAACCCACCACTTACCCCAGACAAAACTGGAATGGTACCACAACCTAAACATCTTTTATTAAAACTTCTCCCAGTAACACTGTGAAGCTCAGGACCATCGTCAATATCATCCATCTGAAGAAACTCCAAGTTAGCTTCTTGAAATTTTACAAAATTCATCAACTTTGCCATAGAATCCTTAGAAACACAAGTACCAAACTCAATTTCTTTGATTCTAAAAACCAGAAGTCTATGAAACATGCCTCCGCTTTCATCCAGACCTGAACGGGGATCGAATGCAACTATAATTCCTTTTAGCCTAACATGAAAGCTTGTGAGGATCCACTTCACAACCTTGGCAATTGTCTTGACTCCTTCATGCACATCCACAGGAATAGAACTGTAGGAATCTTGGGAAGGTCCTGGCTCAATTTTGTCAACTTTGGTGCTTATTCGTTGTTGACCATCATGACTCAATGGTGAACAATCAGCATCTGTGGGAGGGATATTGCTCTCACTAAATGGTCCAAGCACAAGCTCAAGTTCATCAACTTCTATCTCACAATTCCTTAGCTTCCAAGGTATCTTAATAGATAAGGATTTCAGCGATCCTTCTTTGACCACAATTGGTGCACCAGCGATCTGGAACATAAGAATAAAAAAATTAAACTTACATATAAATGGAAGGAAAAAAGTAAATAGTGACATGAGTTAAAATACATGCTAATTGGTAAACAACTTGAGCTAAAATTTGCACTATGAGATAAGACAATCACCTGCCAGACATGAGACAAACACTTTAAACAGAGTGTAACTCTAAAAACAAAAGAATTAGCAAAACAAAATATTACAACCACTTTCATCAATAAATAAGGTCAAATTTCAACTCAAAGTATTGGAAAACTAAATTTAGGAAACAACAAAAACTAAATGTCTTATTTATGAGTTCTTCTGTCCACAATTCACATAACATTATCAATAATGATTTCAAAAGTTGGCCCACAATCCTTGCACTGGAATGGAACATGTGCGAGGATAGACTATGTCAACAATGAAATAGTTAATTTTCTTAATAGAAAATTCCAGAACAATATTTATGTAACTGGATGATTAACTGCAAGAGAGATACCTAGCTCATATGATTAAAGGCAGACAACCTAGAACTTTATCATTCAAATATGCTGTTCCATAAATAATCTGCCATTAAAAGAGTTTTCACTATGGATTTATATACAGACCAGAATGGCAACATATAGCTCAATACTGACACAATATCATTCATTTTAATTGTTTTAATAATTTTACCCAATGGTGCACCATAACTTATCAATGGTTTTACAAAGCTTATTATCTATTTGAACACTCAATATAATGCCACATAAATGATAACCCTCTAGCTCCAACCACAACAAAAGAGCCTACAAAACCCAAATTTCTCATTCCCAACCTCTCATCCTCTTTCAGAGGCATGGACAAAAATAATGGTTTGTTTTAACCATATCAGTTGATGCAAATTGGCATGTAGAACATCAACTACAACTCTAGCAGAAATGTGTTTTTTCCCAGTGTATGGCGACACACCTTGCTGTAAAGGTATGCAGTATGGACTGGTGGTATGCAGGTCCTTCTTTAGAAGTCTGGTTCCTTCTCTACCATATTGGCATAATCCTAAGGTCATGGTTCTACTATTTTACCATATTCAATTGTTAATATATACAGGATAGCACAAGAATCATGGTCATGTTGGCCTATATCACCGTACTGGGGAACAATCCAAGATTCACCAACAAAACGAACAAACCACTACAGCCTCAGGTCCCAGTTGCAATTCAAGAAAATAAACAAAAACAAAAAACAAAAGAAGGAAATCCTAGACGAAAAGGAATACAGGAAAGAAGAAGGAAAGGAGCAACGCGATCACCTTCTGATTGAGGAAATCCACGTTGAGGGCGAGGTCAGAGAGGTGGATCGTGCCGGTGCTGAGCTGAACATCGAGCTGGTCGAGGTCGATGTCGCCCAATATCACCTCCCCCAGCTTCTTCTTCAAGAGAAACTTGCACACGCGCTTGATCGCGCCCGACCGCGAGAAGTCCCACCCCGAGAACATTCCTGTACCCGCCCCCCTCTCCTTCACGTAGACCCGATTAGGGCTCCCTCAAATATGTGTCCATCCAGCGACGCGAAAGGGGAGAGGGAGACGGAGAATGCAAGCAAGCATACACCACAAGACTCCTGCAACAGGGACAGCGACATTCTCGATTAACCCAATTAGGAACGAAAAGATGACGTAGAATTGAAATCTTGACAAGCCCCCGACCAATCCAAGAAACCATCAAAACCAGCCGAAACCCATAAATTAATCATCAAATAACAAAACCTAACTAAATAAGACGGAAACCGACCGGTAATCGAGGATCGACAACCGTCCTTTTTCCCCGCAGTTGCAGAAAGCCAGGAAAAGCGATCGATGGCGGGCGGCCGGGAGGAGGAAGGGGTTTCGATCCGAGAAGGGAAGAGCGGTTCTCGAAGCCTAAAGCGTCGGAAACGTCACCCCTTTTATATCTCCCTTATATACAAAAAGGGAGATTAACTGCAATGTTATATATGTAAGTTTGTAGATTCTGTAGGCACGTATATGTCAAATTATTAATTTAAGAAGATAAATACAAGAATTATCGACTTCGGAGTTCTATACATACACGCAATTTTGCCTTTGCCCAGTTTATATTAGCTACGACGCTTAATGCGACTACGTTTCCCAGGGGACACGTACGTGGGGCCGAGTCGATTTCGGGAAATATGCATAGATCAGGGGAAACCGATTCTCCTAAAAATATTTTTTCTGTTTCTTCTTGAAGTGAATTAATGAGAAAAACAGAAAAAAAATCTTCAAAGCATATATTTTCTTTTTTTTTTTGTATTATATATTTAGTTATATATATATACACTTTTATTTTCTTTTTCTTTTTCTTAAGCTATTATCCAAATAGAGCTTAAAAAGCTCAAATCTAGCTCAATTTTTTTATATATTTAAAATATTTTTACGATTTTATACATCATGCTAAAACAATAGGAGGATATTCATATTTTTTCTTTCTAAAAAATAAAATTAAAATATTTTAAGAATACTAATACAACTTTGAAGAAGCACAATAGTAAATACAGATCAGGTGGTTAATTGGCATTCCATAATTGATCTGACCTAAATGATTTTACATAACTGGCCAATTCATATATATATATATATATATATATATATATATATATATATATATATATATATATATACTGTGAGGATTTCCATGTTCACCAATAACAAGTTCTTAGTCTAAAGCTTATAACACACAAGAAATGAAGGTGAACATAAAACAAATGTTCTCCATAAGATTGACAAAATCCTCTCATCTAAAGCTTATGGGACACAAGAAGGCAAGAAGGCCAACACCAAAACAAGAATCACACAAAGCATCAGCTCAGAACACTGTAAAAGGATGGGGTGTAGAGGGAGTTTCTGCAATCAGTAGCTTCCTTTTTCTTGGCAAAGATGTCTCCAATGAGAGGAACGATGGGCTTCCTCTTCTGCAGCTTTCTCCGTCCTTTTCCACACAAGTCATGCTCCATCCTCCCAAGGCTAAGCGCTTGAGCCAGAGTCGGTAAGTACTCGCTCTCCCGGATGTTATCCTCTCGCCATCGATCACTTCTAACTTTACAGGGCTGGTCTTCGATCGCCAGGTTGCTCGGTTCCGCCTCAACTGCTTCGATCTCTCTCAGTTTGGACATGCTCTTCTGGAGCTGGAGACAGAGGCTCGCCACTGCTAGCTTTGTCTCAGACTGCCTCTCCTTCAGCAGCTTCAGTTCGGACTTTGTCTCGTGTAGTTCGTGCTCCAACTTCTTGAGCGCGTCGAGAGATACGAGCTCGTCATCTCTTTCATGAATGAAACGGGCGGTGGAAGACAAGGAGGGCGGCGAGGAATTTGCTGAAAGGAGAGGCTTCGGAGGTGGCAAAGAATAGATCGGGGGGCTTCTGATGATGTCGAGTTTGGCAGACGAGCTGGTCTTGTGAGAATTGACATTGCCTGTGAGGAAGCGTTCCCCGAAGATTTCAACAGCCTCCTTCACGGATCGAAATGGACTCGTGGTGTCCACCTCCGCGCGCTGGGAGACCATGGTGGCGGGAGCATAGCAGTGCGTAAGAACGCAAGACAATTATAGAGTGCAAGGAGGAGACAAGAGATTGCTTCAACGACTTGTCGATGATGAGTTGGGTTTCTTGGCGTCCACTTCAAAGGCACACCAGTGGGCTACCAAGCATTGTTTCCAGGAGAAGTAAGATCTGGAGAGAAGATGACTCTTGAGCTAAAGCTTGCAAGAACACCTAATCTCAACGAGTAGAAAGCAGGACAGTACCGAAGACCCAGAGTAGCAAAGGAAATCTGAAGATCACACACATCAGAGAGTCAAGATAGAAGTAAGCATACGACATGGACAACTCGAGGACCCATATTTGATTGCTTCCACCAAATCTTTTTGGGCAAACAAAGGCAGGGAGACACGATGAAGTCCCTAAAGATAACTGCTAAAGAATGTGGATTAGCTTTTGGCTTTTAGATGGCTAAAGAATGCATTAAATGAAGCCTTTCAAACTGCTCGACGAAATGCTTTCATGCTTTATAGCACTTGGACCAAACCATTACCCTCCACTCCACTTAATGGCCGCGCTCCTGCTTTGCTTTGGTTTGGCTTCATTGCCCAAACGGCTACTTCTGCCCCCTGCCGGGTCCCGCCATCACCAAACGCACCACCCATGAACGCCATTAATCTCCCGCTCTCACATGCACCGATTATGGCTAATGGTGGTGCCTGTCAACAGCACAAGGAGGTTTCAGGGGGAGTAGAGAGCAAGCAATGGATGATTTCAGCTTTCCCACCATCACAGCGGATCAAGACTCGCTCCATCAGCTCCCCTTCCCCCACTTTGCCGCATCCCCCCTGTGGTTCTTGTCCTCAGTCGTCGATTGCCGGAAAAGCTCCTCGTCCGCCGGAGAAGCATCGCTGGATGCTGACGTGATGAGAGGGGATCTCGAGGCGGATAGCGCCGGCGGTCGGCTTGATGAGGAGAAGATGGACTTGCTGTGGGAGGATTTCAATGAAGAGCTTGCGAGGGTGTCGTGTGACCGGAAAAGGATGGCCAAGGAGGGGAGCTCGAGTGCGTCAGAGCAACACTGCGTGCGTGCATTGAAAGACGCCAAGAGCGGCGGTCTGATTCATCGTAGATCGCCAAGTCTGATACTGATGGTGAAGGTGCTAAAGAAGCTGTTCTTGATTCAGCGAGTTGTGTCCTCTAAGAAGCAGTCACTGTGCTCAGCTTGAGGGTCATCACTCGAGAGGAAGCACACCACTCCAAGTGAAGACAGAAGGTGAGATGTATGTAATCCATGTTTCTAATCCTATTGAAGGAGTACGATGAACTACGCATCTGTGACGATTTGCTAGCTTGTAAGAGAGAATTCCTTCCATGCTACTCTTCCCTGAGTTGTATGTAATCCATGTTGTCTGGAGTAGTATTAGCTCTCACTTTTTTCCCTTCTGTTCTTGCAAAGGACGACTGTACAAAGCAATAAGGACATCCAACTACCTAATGAATGAAACATAATATGCCCTTGGACTGTTGTTAGATTCAACATCAAACCAATCTTGTTTGTCTTGATAGGTAGGAATTAGGTTTCTTTAGTTGATGTGGGTAAATGAATTGAGAGGGAGTTGATATTCCTGTTTACCTCCCTAATCCACTTGTGCTACTGAATTCACACTAAGATATTGGTTAGGTGGATGACACCATCATGCTTTTTCTCTTGATTCATAAAGTTAGTAATATTTGTTTAAGCCTGACAGCCAAAAACTTCCAACATATTTGCTAAGGGAAGCATTTTAAAGAAAGAATTTACCCAAACAATCAAGACTCTGAGAAGAGGAGAACCACAGAAGGGAAGCAAAAAAAAGCTAGTATTCTAGATTGTTTATAGAATGAAAAAGACTGTGTTCTTCCTTAGGTGGACTTGTAAGTGGCCTTCAAAGAACTATAAGCTTGAAAAGAATAAGAAGTGTCACAATTATTGCAGGATGTAAAAATATTCAAGGTGCATCACAGAAGAACCAAATCAGGTACATCTTGTTTTGGTGGTGTAAGATCTAACAGGTTGGCAATTTACATGCATGTTCCAACAACATTAATATTCGGATTTTTTGGGTCTACACAACATGATTAACAGTGTCCAGCATCATTCAATGTATAGAAGGGTAAGAGACTCAAAAACCTATATAAATAAAGTTCATCTGTGCTCTCCAACAATTATTTCTGTATACCATGAAATTACTATGACAAACTGCACATAGTTTAAACAGTTGTTTTATGGAAATGCAAAGATGACATACATGTCATTGCAATTTACAATTTACTGGATGCAGCAAGATACTTGGTATGTCGTCCCTGAGCTAGTAGCTTTCCAGTCCTCTTGTTCCTAAATTCAACTGAGGCAACTGCTACTGCCTTTCCAGCATGCAAAAGCTTGCTTTCCATCTCGATTTCTTCCTGGAAAAACAACCACCATACACTTACAGAGTACTTTACAGTTGGAAGCTGTCAATACAAGACTATACAAATGAATTTACTCATTGCTCAAGAGAGAAGAAAGAGAGACAGAGTAGTCATTTTCTCCTGCAATCCCCTAATAAGAACCATGATCCATAGAATCACAGAAAGCTGATCATCAAAACGAAAAAAAAGAAAGAGTTCTGTAATGATAACCTACTCATCAGGCCTTTTTTTAATTATGCATAACAGATATTTTCTAAGAACAATCTAAGGCAAAAAGTTTATAAAGAACGAGGCTTTTTTTTTATTTACTCATAGGAATGACAACAGTAGTGACAATTTGTAGGAAGGCAAACCGAGACATCATGACCTAAAGCATACGGAAAAAAAATCATTCTCATTCACTACATACGGAATAAGGTTTCATATGTGCCAACAGAAAATGGAACCATGATAGCACCAATTATGAAGCCTTATCGTCGTACCCACACAATTCGTTACTCCACGAGTATTCAAGATGCATAAATATATATACAAAATATGTAGTGACTAAGAATGATAAAACAATTGATAGCAATCAACAAAAGCTGAGAAAATGAGATGTGCTACGTCACCCATAAAATTATAAATGGGGGTGTTTGATATAATGTTCATGTATATTCGTGTCTTTTGGTTTTGTTTATGTTTTACACAAAGAGCTTATAGTAGGCTTAGCAACCTCATTTTAATTGGTTTGTAAATAAAGATCGTAACATGTGAGTATTTGTGAGCTAATTCGATCTGTAATTGATCATTTTGAACCCTTTGTTATGCGATCGTTCAGAATTTGTGAAGTCTATGATTGTAATTTGTATTTACTATAAAGTATTTGTTAAAATGGTTGCTTGTGGATCCCGAATGAAATATTTTTTCTAACTCGTTTTCTCTTTTATAGATTGTAAGGGACTATAGGAGGTTTCGGAGAGGCTAACGTTCACGAACGAACACGTAAGGGAGCCACACGACTTAGGTAAAACTAGATAAGTTCATAATATTTGGTATCAGAATGGGACAAGCACACATAGAAACACTTGGCATTAAAACGTGGGGGATCTAGCGGGGCTGCACTGAGGGCAGCTAACATGTGCGATCGTTTAGAGAAAACGGGCATTGAGATGTAGTGAAAGGAGTCACTTACAGAAACGGGCATATGAGAATGACATTCAAAGGAATGGCCAACCCTTCGTGCGAGAGACACCATGATGACAAGTAAACTATGAAGAATGCGTAGCGCACAAAGGTTGGGATGGCTGTGTTTGAGTTGGGGCTCAATGTTGGCAACTATACTTAACGGTGCTCAAGGCAAGCGAGACGCTTGGTAAAAGATGAGACTGTGCAAAGTGGGATGGGTAACTCAGCGACCGAAAGAGTTATGCAAAGCTTACAGAGGTAAAAAGAATTGCTAACTCAAAGAATTTGGTACTTATGCAAGGGCTTGTATATGAACGATGGAATGTTCGTGGCAATTCTAAGGCGACCAAAACTTGACGCCATAGAGCAGTGAAACTTTTTCTTCAGCATTAGAAGAATATGTCTATAGGAGGCTAAAGTGTGCAGCAAGTTCAGCATGTTACTAGGCCTTGAGGGGTGCAGCGGGGGCTGTATTGGCGAAAAGTCACAATTTGACAAGTGTGTTTACAGGGACAAAACAATACACAGTTTGTTCAACAAGACAGAGTAATCTAAGAGGATGATGGTCTCCAAAACTTCCAGAGAAAAGGATACGAAGAGAGAAGTTGCTCCAACGGGACAGATATCTAGAAGAGATAAGTCTTGATTCTCTAGAAGGAGAATCATATACAACAGACTACACATGTTGAGGAGGAGTACCTCAAGATAACAACTCCACAAAGCTCAACGGATCGAGCAAGCGACGAGGAGTCATCGCATGATCTCGAAAGATATAATGCGTTAGTGGACGCATTGCGAGATCAAGTTGGGGAGCGACCCAAGGCAACACAAATGAAGGAACACTTGAAGCCGATATGGAGATTGGACTCAACAGAGGGCTGGCTCGTGGAATGGTAGGTGCGAGGGTCACCATCAACTCAATGCAAATCGAGGAGTGGAGCAACTTAAGCATAACTTGTTGAAGTACCCGAGCCGCATGAATGAAGTCAGCATAGAAAATAAAACATGGAGTGGAGGCATGAAGCTTTCCTTGGACAGAGGTCAAGGACATGAACTCTTGTAGAGGCAAGAGTGGGATCATGTTGTTCCATGAGTCCCTTATTCTGATGGAGCAGACTCATCCTGCATAGTGCCAAAGATGAAGAGAGCTTCGAAGCACATGCACCTTATCTCGGAGAAGCATTTTATGGAGGAACTAAGACGACTCAACTTGTTGAGGCGAAGTTGGGTCAGAAGGCCTTAGCACGAGGCAAGAGGACATAGAGGCGGGTACTCTTGAAGAATATGCCACGGTGCTATTATTCGAGTTACCATGAAGTAAGCGGTGCACAACGAAGATTGTGTTGGTGAGGGCAAAGGCCCAAGATCCAGACAATGGTGCACCAATTTCAGCGAAGTTAGTAGACTTCGAGAGCTACTAGGCGACAGATTGTCCGAAAGCTGTTCTTCGTCAGGGTGTTGACCTGAGAGCGGGTGGACGAAGGTCAATTGCCAAAGGAGCAAACACAATCGGAGGTAGCAAAGGCTTTGCGATGTGATAATAGAGCCCACACACGGAGAGATCGTAGCCTGAGTTCATCCCATAATGATCAGAATGCAATGAAGGTGGTTGTGTACCACCAAGGGAGAATTTCGAATATAAGTACTGGTGAGTCCCATGAGAGGGGAGACTTAATCATGCAGATGTATGATTGGAGCAACTAGAGAGTTTGATTACTCCAAAGCTCATATTCGCTCAAGGGAGCCCGACAAGTCAAAGGACATGACTGAGTAAGCGAACGTTGTTACCAAGGAAGCTAAGGAAAACAGAATCGATGCAAGAGTGTATAACCAAGGAATGAAACAGGTAATACGTGGTGTTGTACCTTTGCTACTCAGAGGAGTAGGTGATATAGATGATAGAGAAGACGGTACAATCCCAAAGGCGACCAAAACTATTAGAGACTTGCTCCAAGTTAGGGTGAAATTTTCTTGCATTCCAGAAGTTCGATAACATTAAGAAGGTGAATCACAGTAGCTAACTCAACGCAATGAGTGCAAACACTTCAAGTGCTTCAGAAGTGTGAGCAAAGAGTAGGCGAAGGCTAGTAACAAACTCAATACATGGTGTACAACCCTCGAGGAGGTAGGCGAAGTCAAGTAACCTTTGTCTTTCCAACTCTTAAGAGAATGAGTAAAATTGAGTACCTTAATTCTCTTATCTATCCAACAGAAGAGCTCTACACAGGTTCAAAGACTCTTCGAAGAAACCTAATGAAAGACAATAGTTGCCAAATTCTCACCAATGGTGATCGGTGCTACTGAAAGTAGATTGAACACTTCATTTCCCAATAGAATGTCAATTGAAAGCGGAAGTAATACGAACCTGCTTGGAAGTGACAACTAAGTGACAGAAGAGTCAATCGATAAATTTTGTGGAGGAAGCACCCAAAAACTTTAAAGTCTGTGAGGCGATGCTCATTAAAGCTCTAACAAGCATCCACCCAGTTCAAGCGGCGTAAGACATTTGAGAGACTAGCGCATACCAAGGATGGTCTTTTCCTTCATATGAAGGATCCGCAGGAACCAACATAGATCAACACAACTAAGCCGACCTCACACCAGAATCAGAGTCATTGGTGAGTTGAATCAGCATGACAAATCAAAGTTCAACTACTCAACAATAGCGGCGGAGTGCAACTGGGAGCCAAAAGACGCATTACATTTGGAGCAGAAGATTGAAGACTCAATAAAGGCGAGAAGATGCAGTGTTTGCAAAGGCTTCAATGAGGACGTTGAAGGAATAAGTGGGGGAGAATGTCATGAACAAAATTGTAAACGAGGTGTTTGATGTAATGCTCATGTATGTCTGTGTCTTTCGGTTTTATTCATGCTTTGCACAACATGTAGAGAGCTGATAGTAGGCTTAGCAGCTCCATTTTCGTTGGCTTTGGTTGTCACTTTAGGCTTGTAAACAAAGGTTATGGTTATGCAAATTCGGTCTAAAGTAGACCATTTTGGACTCTTTGTTGTGCAACCGTTCAGAGCTTGTGAAGTCTATGGTTGTAATTTGCATTATCTATAAAGTGTTTGCTGAAATGGTTGCTTGTGGATCCTGAATGAAATATTTTCTCTAACTCGTTTTCTCTTTTGTAAGTTCTAAGGGGCCATAGGACGTTTCGGGGACGCTGACGTTTGTGGATGGACACACAAGGGTGCTGCATAGTTTAGACAAAACTAACTAAGTTCATGACATTCTACAAGTAGAATAAGTTTTACATACCTAAATTTCTTCACAACCAATACCAATTATCAGGTAATATCTCTTATGCTGCAAGATTTCCACGGCATTCCACCATGAAACGAATGCTTCCTTTGCAACTCAGCTCTGACAGGAGAATATGACTTGTTCCTTCAGTTACAAAAGGGAAGTGTTGGACTAAATTTTACATCAAAGCCACCATGTGTCATAGAAAGCCTTAAAGAAATTGGGGTGTAAACCCCCTTCAATCTCTTCCAAATGCAAATACTATTGTTTGTCATCCACCCTTTTCTATTACCACTTTTTCATCTAGAATAAGTTCGTCTATGCTTTCTTTTGACTACATATTCTATCTATTTTCTGGAAAAAATAAGTTTCAAACAAGGCTATAAATCCAAATTTATCTATTTGCTGTCCTCTTTCATGCTTGAACAACTTCAGGTTTTAATTAAAAGGAAAAGTTGATTGATGATAAGTACGAAAGTGTTTAACAGCCTTGCTTAAAAGAAAGAACTTGGCACGATGAAACGGAAATCGATCTAGATTTTATAGATAGATGACACTTTGCCGAATGCATATACTTACACCAGTAAAGGCGGGATCCAAGTAAGAGACGTTGATGTCCAGCGAAACCCCAGTGGTCGGAAGTCCAGAGCTAATTATGGCCGCAGATCCAACCACATCCACCAGCGTCGCCACGACGCCACCATGGAGGACGTTGCCGGAGCTCTGCAGATGAGCGAAGAAACAAAGTTAGATGGATATACTCGAAGGAGGAAAACAGGGAAGTGGGAGGTGATGGCTCTCCTACGCTAAGGCGAGGAGGAACGGCATAGGAGCATAGGACGCGGCCGGGCTCAAAGAGGTCGAGGCGGAGGCCGTTGAGGACGAGGACGTCGAAGAACCGCGCCGGGAGGGCGCCAACGGCGTTTCCGGCGGACTCGGTTAGGTATTTCTTCACCGCCTCTGGATCCATCATATCCTGATCGGTGCGGCAGCCCCGGTGGCCGGTGGACGGTGGACGGTGGTCGACGCACGGCGGAGAGGGATACGATGTTCGAAAGATCTTCTGTTTGGGTGTAGGATTAGAACGCCAATTAATCCCCCACACGAAAATTATTTTATCCGATATGACTTACCAACACTTCGTACCTGCCTTATGATTGGAGGATCATGAACTCAAAGTTGGGCCCACAAAAGGGCAGAAATTGAGGGCGGTGATATCGTGGGACCAAAAAGAAGCAGACAACAAACACATGGCCTTTCTGGCTGACGCCGCGGCAGCTCCGCCACCCACTCCGACGCCGGCGCCGTTGCTGCGCTGAAAAAAGTGCCATCTTTCGCCCCAGATTCATAATTTTCATCATGTTATTAAAAATAAAAATGAATACACATGAAGAGATGTATGTGAGAACCTTTAAAATGCTAATATTACCTTTTACAATGCAAAACAAATGGAAAAAGGCTGTATTTTTTGTACATACATGGCTGTGCTGATCCACTGTAGTTTACATTATCATAGAACAAGAAGACTGAAAACTAGCTCTTCCATTGCAGTAGAATGCATGGTTTCCACCAGGAATCAAAGAGTTGCATTCCTGAAGATGTCAAGCATCTCATTCCTTCCTCTGATGGCCTCCTCGAACACCTCATCCACTACTGTGCCGAGCCTCTCGATCCCCTCCTTCAGCTCAAATGACCTTGTTCTCAACTTCTCCAGACCACTGAGGAAACTATGGCTGTTCTTCTCCGCCGCCTGTAACTCCTCGACTGCCTCGTTCACCATCTCATGCTCGACCAGAGCAACTTCCCGACCGATGCCGAGGCTCGAAATCCGCTTGTCAAAGCTTCCGGTCAGCTCTGTAAGCATCTCCATGCACTGCTGCAGCTCGGGGATCGATGAAGTCAGCTCCTTGTCTTCCATATTAACCGGAACAGGAGAAATCATTGCTGAAATCATAAACCATGACAAGACTGTCACAGTGGTTTTAGCAGCAAGCATCACGATTGCCATGTTCTTGTCGTCTCCTCCATTTCCTCCGAGCAAAATTCCACCTTTAGCTAGTCCTAATCTTTCCTTCTCTATTCTGAAATCTAAAATTTCCTCATGAGCTTTCTGTAATCTTTCCAATCCGAACTCGTTGTCTTCGCTTAGTTTATGGACTGCGAGCTTTAAAGCCATGCGAGACCGGTTGATCCCGGAAAGGGCAGACTTCATTGAGTTGCAGAAATCTAATAGAGACGCAGACTCTTGCATGTACTGATCAAACCAGTCTTCGGCTTCGCACGAGATCGGCAACTCAGATTTCTTCAGCAGGGCAAGGAGTCTCACCTGCATCCTCTTCAAGACGCTCATCGCTTCGACGAACCACCTGAGGGAGATGGAGTCCTTCGCCAGCGACAGCTCGAGCCCCTTGAGGTCCTCGGTGAGGGAAGTGCAGAAGGTAGAGGCATCCTCTGTCAAAGGGGTAGAGCTGAGCCCTTGACACCTTAAGCATGGTAGAGCCGATCCTTCCATTTCCTCGGAGATTGTCCAATTCCTGTTCACCCAACAAGCGTAAGGCAACTCTCGTTGTCCCCTTGCATGATTGCGAACTGCTACACTCGCACTTGTTTTATCTCGATGAATGTGGAGAAGAACAATAAGAATACGTGAAGCTCAAGAGCTTCGAAGTGAAGCAAATAGAAGAGTAGGAAGAAGAGTCACGCAAGAGGGGAATCCACTATTAGCTTCCTTCGATTGGCCACAACAGGCTTCAATAATATCTGCCAATAACACTTCTCCAAATCAGTATATAAAAGAATAATAAAATCCAACTGCTAAGACTGGAAATAAATAATTATTCTAGATAAGTTCTCGATCAAGTCTAGGTAACGTGAAAGATGATGCATCGTTGACTTGGGAAAAAAATTACGTGTAGATCATCTAGCAGTCAAAAGTCAATTCAAAACTTTGTGTTTGAGAGCTTATCCTTGACCTGACGTCTGATTATGAATATTTCTTGTGGTTAGAGGAGCACAAGCAACAATCTTTTATGATCTAACTACATGACCAGTATGATTTTGGATCACTTAACTCGATATAAGGATGAGGAGGTTAAACTTGTGGATGAAGGATATAAGGATGCAAGTCATGTACTTTAATTGGGAATAAGCAGTGCTTTGTAGCAAGGAATCAACATGTATTGATTAATATTTGCTAGTCCAATCAAGATCAGTATGGAAACATATAGTTCGAGATATAACTTGATGCATTGAGTCTCATAAGTTATCAAAATTAGTACCTGATTGATATTTAAATCTTATCCTTCTTATGCAAGAAAGGGGGGGCAGCTGCACGCAAGAACTGGTTCTGATTGAGATAAGAACCCATTAAAACAAATGAATGAGAAGAAAAAGACATTGTTGAAAGAATACTTGCATTTTGTTCCGTTCCTGGAAGAGGAGCAAACTCTACATAACATGGTTGACCCAGTTTCCTTGGTTCATCTTCTTCTTCCTATAAGAAAACAGATGATAGATGTGATCACAAGGCCAGTGGGAAGGACAAGAAATATTCTTCTTGGAATTGAAGGAAAACAGCTACAAAAATTATGATACAAGGAAGTCATATGAGAGTTGATAATATTAGCATGTTCCTTTTCTTTGTGTATGCAAGAAATCTCCTAAGTTGCAAGCTGCAATGGCCTAAAGTTACTAATGATAACAAAGAGAAATATGTAATTTATATAGTAAGGAGGTGATAATATTAGCACCTGATGCGACATCCAATTTAAAGTGAAAATTATGCAAGACGGTTGATCAGATGAACAATATATATGTGTTGTACAACAGCATTCTGCCTCCCGGTTTGCTGATCTGGGATCTTTCCCCCCCTGATACACCAACAATAAAAAAGATAAGAATTGGTATATGGAAAAAGGAAAACACTATCGCAGCTTAAGGGATAGAATATATAAAGAACCTGAGGTAGGGGAGATATTAACAAAAGTTTTAAGTTAAATGTTAGTATAAACTCATGTTAAGGAAATCTGTGGTATATGTATTTACTGCATTCACTAATTTTGTACAGTCACTTGTTACAAGGTGATCTCAGACATCTTTCACATAAGCAAACACATGCTGTGCCGCGATATAAAATGTGTTTCCAGGGTTTCAACAGCAGTGATAGACCAAAGACAACCATGTTGACAGCAACTCAAAATGACCTTCAGGCAATATCTTCTCAAGATTGATGCAGAGAACATGAGAGCAAAAATTGAATAACCTTTTTATGTGTTTAGTTAATTCTGTACACAATCAGAATTGCTCCAGTAATATTCAGTGGTTAGTACTCTCATTGAAATTTTATTTTGGTATGTATCACCAGAACAAACAGCATCCATAGTTGATGGCTAACATCATTACCATCCAACCAATGGACCGATCAGTGAATTCTGTGCATCTGTTTAGTTGCCCTTGAAAACTGTTTGATAGGGTGTTTCATCAAAGTTTGAATGCATGAACTTATTGGATCACAAACTCCATCCCTAATTCTCAAAAATATAAACCTTATTGAAAACTCCACTCGGTTCAATTTTCCAAAGTGGATGGAAAAAATCATATAGGTTCCACTGAAGCTGGATGATTTTAAGCCTCGGTTGAAATCCTGTGTAATACAGCCAAGCAGCTCTAGTTATGATAGCTTATGTCCCTCCACTGTCAATTTTAATTCTGATTCCCTTGTAAGCTTGCAGCGCCTCTGACAAAAAAGTACCCAACTCTTCAAAAGTTGGAACCAAACCAGTTGGCAAAATATTGGAAGCAGTAGTTTGAAGTCGTTCTAAAGTTTCCTTACGTATTGCTCGCTTCTCATCCAATCTCTGTTTCATTAGGTCCAATGCCATCAAGGAATCATCATGGTGCTTCAGACCATCATTAATGTCGGACACAATCTCTAAATGGTCTATCTGCATAGCCTGCCAAGATTTTAGTTTTCTATCATAAATTTGTGACAGGTGCTCTTCTTCGAGTCGTTGGTGCTGTTCCTCATCTTGAATCTCCCATACCATGTGGACAATTTCCGTAAAACCACGCATTGTTTCAATAACCTTTTCTCCTGAAACACACTTAATTGCATGGTACCAATCATTAGATATGACAAATACTGATGGAGCACCAATTCTAGTTGGGGAGAAAGGAGCAGGTCCATCAGGTGTTAGCTCCTGTTCTTGAGGAAGCCATTTCATTTGCCATCCATTGAGGGCTTCAATGAATGATTTCTGGATGCTGATCCAGTCATGAAAACAATTGCACCAGTTTAGGAGTTCCAGCTCCAATTCCTTTGTTACCTTAACAGCAGACTTCCATTGGCTTGTGGTTTTCATCACCAAGCTATGTCTTTTGCAATCAACTAGAGCTTGCAACTGCTTTTGATGGCAATCCAGCAAAGATGTCCACATTCTTATGAATCTGCAGTGAGGATAATGCAACTATTGAGCATGTACTACAACTAGACAAGACTACTTGAGAGTCATCTATAGTCAATCAAGTTGATAAACCAAGAATGTATTTCTACTTATTCCCTGTATATAAAATCACTATGAAAAATGCCATCGTATAACTTCAAGCACTGGTACATTATAGATTTGTTTTCCTTCTCCTCTCTTTTCCTTCTGATCATTGGCAAGGTGATCAATATAACAAGTATAACAATTGCATACCAAAACTAACTAGCATAAAAGGCATAGAGAATGTACAAATATAGAACATATAGGGGCAAGGAATGACTTTGAATATTCCATAGACTGATCATTGTGCCAATTGCAGATCATAGCATAAGAAAATCTTTGGTTTCTGGTTCCTATCATACTAGTCTCACTTTAGAAGAAACACTAAAGTCAAACTTTCATTTTATAAAACACTTCAATTTTAAAGAAAGAGTGGTTGGTTTCTTAATTATTTCCTAATTTAATTTTTAAACCAACAAATTGGTGTTGTCAATTAACTATATACTAATTGACAATGATTTGATAAAATAATCATAATTAATAAATTAACTATTGATCTTAAAGTATATGTTGATGTAGTCCTCTACATCAACATATAAAATGTTCATATCAGAAGACTAAATTTGTACTAGGGCCACCAACTGACTTTTAGGATTTAAGCAGTTCAGAAATCACATGTTACCAAAAATCCAATCCATCAGATCTCTGTCTATCAATAACTTAATTTGAAAAGCATCATCATCAAATGTAAGCACATAAAAGGATCAAGAAAAAAGAGTAACATTTTAATGCAAGCAAACTATGCACTATATGAAAAACTTCAAACTTTCATACCCTTGGATTAGTTCGATAAGTTGGGGCTGCAACTCCTCACCCCTTATCTCATGAATCCTGCTTGAGAAAGCACCAACCGATTTGATGATGATGCTTATTTTTGTGCGCAGCTTTCTTACTGATGCCCAAGTCGAATCAATTTTGTAGTTCTCTGCCCCTCTATCAACTAAATCCTTCAACCGCTTGTACTTCTTGTCATAGCTCACCCGTAGTTTCTCTTCATCCTAAATAAACCACCTAAGCAATTTAACATAAATGTTGACCCCCACAAAGCATCAAACTATACAGGACCAATCATGATCCTATATTTTTTACTGTCATTCAATTTGTTGAAGGAAAAAAAAGATTGACAAAAGATTATGGGTCATCATTACCACAAGAGACAAGCATATAATATAGTTTAAGTATTCGCCCCTGAAGTTAAGGTTCGGTATACTAATTATTTACATGTTAATATTGATAAAGGTATAAGTCTGAGTATTAGCAATTACTCAAAAATCAAAATGATTTTCACACAGGACTTATTGGTACAAGTTAAGGTTAGAATATTTCCAGCAACACAATAAATTGAATATGTTAAATTAGCGTGAAATTTTGAGATTATAAGCATGATTCTGAATAATCTACTTCCACATGAGTGTCCAGTAATTAACATTTATCTGCCACAGTCTCACAGAATATCTGTGTAATTACATGAGCACCATGAAATTATCATTTTTTTCTAATTCCAGTTTCCTAAGTGTAAAGTTTGATCCATAATCTTCTTTTTTTATTCTACATCAACCATGGAAAATGGGTTTCAATAGAGCTCCTGTATTCACATAACATATATTTGTAATTGCATCTATACATGATAATTATAGCTTGCTCCCAATGTCAAAAGGACTGTGTGTGTGTGCGTGTTTTTTTTTTTTGGGGGGCGGGGGGAGAGAGAGAGAGAGCAACTAGCATGTGTTCTCGTTTGGCCACTATATCGAATAAGTACTTCATTACTCATCATTGAGAGACCAGCTGGATCCATTTTCCAAAGTTCTCAAAAACACAAAAGAGAATAACCACTCTCTCATAATTTAGATCAAGGATACAAGTCTCAGTCCGAGACCTGTACAAACTGTCCCTGGCTTAACTGGGGTCCAAACATGGTATGCCGATGTACGGTGTACTGGTCAGCACAGACTAAAGAGATAAAGGGAGAGAAGAGGGGAGGAGGAGGAGAGGAAAGGAGAGGGACAGGGACAGGGACAGGGAGAAGGAGGCTGATGAGTCAGGAGGCCTACTGTTGACATTAAATATTATTAAAAGGTTCAGTTTTGGACCAGATGGGGCCATTTGGAGAAGGAGGAGAGGCTTAGAAGAAGACAGGAGGTTGAGGAGATGGAAGGCCTGAAGTTGTCTTCACTCTTCAAAAAATTATATATATATATATATATATATATATATATATATATATATGTATATATATATATGTATATATATATATATATGTATGTATATGTATATATGTGTATGTATATGTATATATGTATATATATATATATATGTATATATGTATGTGTATGTATATATATGTATACATATGCATACATATATATACATATATATGTATATATGTATACATATATGTATGTATGTATGTATGTATGTATATATAGATACACACCCATACATACATACATAATCAGTTTTGAATGGACCGGACAACATTGCTGAGTCTGAGTGCCAGTTCCTGGTTGGATGGACCAGCAAATCCTAGGTGGTACATACTGGTCTGACCCATTTTTCGAACACTGATTTAGATCATAAATAAGTCAAGCACTATTCCATCAAGCTCCCAATCATCCTATGAGGCAGTGTATAACCAATCCTGAGCAGGGTCATGTAGCCACCTAATCACAGGTATAAATGTGTAATCTAGCTAATTTTCTTTAAGTTCGCAAGGTAAAATGTTAAGAAAGACTGATTCTGGATGAGAAAGCCTTAAGAAGATTTGTGACCTTCTCTATATTTGTAAATTAAATATGACTGTTTCTTCCAACTTTCAAACTACTAATATGTCATTTACCTTCTGTATAACTGGACAAAATGTACCATAATACTTATATTTTTCTAAAGTATTTGAGATGAATCATTAGAACATTTGATTCATAAGTCAATCATTTACAAGACCTGATATTTTATCATATCCCTTTATTGTTATTCCTCATAACTTCCACCCTTTGCTCAACTGTCATTTTTCTTTTACAAAATGGATTATTTAAGTAAGCCAACCTAATCGTTTTTCAATAGCAATAAATTGCAATTGGCAAAAGATTATCCTGTTGTAGATCAACATGTTTCACATGATAAGTACTAACATCAAATAGGCTAACATATGATGGTGAACAACTGCTAATGCATATTGAAGAGCAGTATTTAGGTGGTTTCTTGTATACAGATTTGTACCTTTACATCTTTGTAGAGTTTCTTCTCCCATAGATACAACTTCTCCAATGTTGATGAAATGTTGCTAGACCCTGTAGTAGAGTGGTCACTTGTCATGCTAGCTTTTCTGCTTATTGTTGTACTCTCAGTTGAATGCCGTGACCAATTGAAAGAAGGATATGATGATAATGGCAAATGCAGGGTCTTAGGATCCAAAATCCTGGAAGATATGACTGGAACAAGATCCATAAGATTAACAAATTGCATTTATTTTAGATTAACTAGCCTCTTCAAATGAGATTCTTATAAAATAGCGCTAAGATGAATTTTAATGATCATGCACTAAATTTGTAGCAATATTACAGTACAGAACTATTGAAGGGAAAAAATACAAGCATCCATACACAATAAGGAAAACAGTGAGTTAAGAATCGTAGAAGAAATTTCAAAATGTAAATATAATGTGTACCTCAAAATGTCATGTGTGACATGGGAAAGAGAATTTATAACAGCATGAGGTCTAAAAATATTTTTAACATCTACAAAGAACTATCTTGAAAAGAAAAGCATTATAAAAGCACCAAGAACCAAAAACACAGCAGATATTGAAGAGATGATCTCGGTCACCTATTTTGAACAAATCAAAAGCCAATTACCAAATGCATGAAAGTGATGCATTTCTCACCAAAAAGCTTACAGTTTTATACAGCAGACTGTATAACTAGGAGTTTGCAGTTCAAAAAGAGGTTTATGGCTAAATCTAGTTTGGCAAGTGACATGATTTTATAATTTCTTTCGACTCAACAAAGGCATCCAATGAAGTGAAACCTAGAGACAGATGGACTTTTCTATAACAAATATTTATCCCTTGATGAACCAAAATGATTCTGTCATAAATGCATAGAACAAGAAAATTTGGATGAGCCAATAATATAAGAAAAATTGCTAAATGTGCTATGCAGCCTCTTTACAGTTACATTTGAGTCCAAGGGGCACTAGAGTGATTCCTCTCCAGAATCAAGGAACCAATTAGAAATTAGAACAGCTATAAACAAAAAATCAAATTCAGCCTCCTAAACGAAGGATTGTTTCCTTAAATGGATCCCTCCTGCTACTATGAAGTGAACAACCTCGGTCTAGGTAACTTAAATGTTAAAATAGCTATCCATTTGATCCTAGGGCTTCCATTCTGAGCTTCATTTTGCAGGATTTTTGTAGATGGCATGCACAGCAAATCAAACAAGAGATAACTGAACCAAATAAAAAACCCACCTCTATACATTTTATTACTTCTTGATTGGTATGGCAACTTGCCCACCTCAAGCATCCTTGACACCTCTTCACCACAACCAGCAGCTGACCTAAAATGTTTCTTAATTTCCCGAGCAACTTCCATCACATCCTTCGAACCTTTAAAAGACAGTGGTTCATCAATATGTGCAGACAAGGGTTTATCACCACTAGGCACACTCTTCTCTGTATCATACGATACATCCTCAAATGTCACCCCTTTTTTCTTCCTGATGGATATGTCATCCTCTCCACTGCTTCTCACTTTACTGTTTGGTGAACTGCTCACACTCACTTTGTCTGCCAACTCAATGTCACCAACATTGTCATCCTTTCGACCAATTTCTGGTGTGGAAACTGTGTTTGAGCTTCCAACGACAGGATTCTTCCTTCCTAAATCATCCGTAACCACCTTCATCTGCTTCTTTGCCTCCGTTGGTTGTGCCTCTGCTTCCTCTTCAAGGTCGGGAATTCCTTCCTGCTTGCGCACCTCGTTTATATCAGGACTGCTCACAGAGAAGCGCACACCATACCGTCCTCCGGAGTAATCAGGAAAGAATCCTTCATAGAAATTGAACGGATCGAAAAAGTCCCAAGAAGACGTTGCCGGAGGTGGCGGTGGAGGGGGAGTACCAGGGGCAACCGCCGGCACAGAAGGATCCATCCTATCCTCTCTTTCTTGCAGCAGAGATGCTATCGGAACACCGTAGGGTGGATAACCAAATTCATACCCATAGCCATCGTACGCAGAATTCGACCAAGGTGGAGTCAGTGGATCCTGGTAGACCACAGTGGGGATCGCTGTGGATGACCTCATGAAAGAAGAATCAGGGCTCCGAGGCCTAAATCGCTGACGCGGAGAAGATGACTCCCCCCCTTCAGCACCATCATTGCCGCTTCCGTCCTTTTTTCCAGCTTCACTTCCTTCCCCGCTTCCGGCCCGAGGGCTCACCTCCTCCGACCCGGACGAAAGCGGCAAGTGAGAGCCCTCCGGCGATAGGGAGTGCGAGAGCGGAGTCGCGGAAGAAGAAGTCGACGCAGCCGCAGCGACGACACTTCCGCGGACGGAACCAGGCTTCCCCTTGCTCTCGGAGGAGGGAACGACGAGGACGGGTGATGCCGGCAGCGCGGAGGCCGGCGCCAGATCCTCCCAGACCAAGCGGTGTAGCGCGTCCCCAACGTCTGCGAGCGCCCGGAAGTAGGCGGCGTGGGCGGCCGCGAGGGCGTATCGTAGGTCCCTCGCCGCACGGATCAGCTCCACCCGCTCCCGGCACAGCTCGACCGGCTTCGACTCCGCCGCCGCCTTGGAGCTCCCGCATCCCATCTCCCGCAACCGAAGGCCTCAATCGCTTCCCCGCCACCCGCCATCGCACCCAGACATGGACGAACGCAGTCGATCACGAAACCCTAAACCCAGGTCGATCGTTTCCCGGCCGCCTCTTCGTCTCCGTCCCGGAGAGCTCTCGGCTCCAAATACAAAGTAACGTCCACTTCGTAACGGTTGAGTTACGCGATAACGTGTTTATACGAGGCGAAGGCGAAGGCGCAGGCGGGGCATCGGGGCCCGTAATCCGAAACGGGAACCGAATCGGAATCGGAATCGGAAACGGAGACGGGGGAGGGAAAGTAACGGTAATGATCGTGAAGCGGGTGACAGACAGGCGGGCGAGAAGAGGAGACGCAGAGGGCGCGAACGGGGGACACAAAGTTATACGCACGGACGCCAATCCATGCGATTTCTTTTCCGATACTTACGGTCTCACGCGTGTTTACGACTACCCCCACGAAGGATCGACGAAGAATATTTTGTGGGTCCTGATGAGTGCAATAATGGCGAAACGACGTGAATGACGTCAGCCACCCTGTACCGTGACTTCACCCCGCGGTCAACGAAACCCTGGGACGCCGTCCCAGGCGCATTAACGCCCGGACTGGATCCCGTCCGTCACCACCACACACTCACCCCTCGTCCAACGAGCCCAGCTCTGCGCCTGCGCCAGGGCTCGGTCAAGGGTAAGGAACACACCGATCGAGATGCGCCATACCCTGCAGCAGCCCGGCCTCCAACACAGCCCCAATGGGCGTGTCAGACGCAGCGCGAGGTACTTACCCAGGCCCATCTATAAATACTAGAGGGTTCCAGACGAGGAAGGAGGAGGAGACTCGCACACCACACTTGTATGGAGGCATTCCGTCCTCCAAAACCCCCTCCACATCTCTTCCTCTAACTTGATCGTCGGAGGGGTCGGGCCGAGCTTCCGACCCGACCTGTGTGCAGGAGCGAAGACGAGGTGGCCTCTTCCCGGCGCTGCAGCGGAGCTGCCGACCCGATCTACCCCCCGCAGCCACCACCCCGACCGGGAGACTCCGGGGGAGCTGCGCCCGAGATCCTCGACATTCCGAGCCCCAGAACCGAGCCGCGTCGGCCCCGAGGCCACGGCTTAAAAAGTTACTTACCGTAACAGGTCCCATGCGGCATGAACCGGTGGAACGACGGGTGGAGTCGGTCTCTGAGAGTTGGAACGGGCAACTAGACCGGCAGGGCGAGGCGACGCCTCCGCGGGCGCCACGTAACGGTGCCATCCTCGCGCCGGTTCGGTGGGGGCTAATTCATCTGCGCTTTCCCCAAGGATCTCGTGGGGCCCACCGGCGCTACAGCGGGGCCCGCAGATCTATGAGCCATGGAATCCGACCACGAGGTGTCGGCTTCTGGAAGCAAGACGTGTGGGTACGGTTGGGGTTTGGACTAGAAAGGTCCTGCTTGGAATTGAGTTACGCTGGGGTTTGACTAGAATATTATATATATATATATATATATATATATATATATATATATATATATGTTTTAAGATAATACAACTCAAACGGGAAAAGAAGGGATGAAGAAACACTATAAATTCTCTCAGAAACAATCAAATGACCTTTAATATTTCTATGGGACGGTCATGTTCTGTTTCCATTAGAAGAAGTCAACCGCCGTCCTCACGTCGACCTCCGTTTGACCAAAAGGATGTTGAAAAGTCGTCGTTTGGAAAAAAAAAGAAGGCGACATAAAATCGTTCAATAGCGTGGAAAAGATTGAGGAAAGAAAAAAAAGGGTTGCGTTATGTTGGTGTGAATGTTTGGACTGGACACAGAACACGAGACAAGACGATCTCAAAAGGGCAAACTGACAGCAGCAATACAATACATTCTTGCAGTCAAACCCTCTCCGAGGATCAAAAGACCTTTTCCGATGTTCAAGATTATTTTATTGGAACACCTGAATAGTTTTATATAATAAGTTTAAAAAAACTGCTTTTGAAATATATATTTTACTTCCATGGTAAGATCAAGAAAAAAAGATTAGCAAGCAATTGAATCAAGTAAATTTTGCATAGGCAATTTACACTACATATGTGTGCAAAAACAAATATCCCTGACTTTGAAGGACCTATTCTACTGTTAAACTCTCATCAAACAGTTTTGATGAGTCAGAACTCAAGACTCAGCAAATTATACGAGAACAGATCATTGAAGTTGGACAAGTAAAATTTGTTCATACACGCTGAGGAGTTCAGTGAGCTCTAAGAATGATAACATATTGCACTGCAAAAGCTCCTATACATTTGGAGCAAATGTGTAGGGAGTTCATGAGACGATAATGCATTCGAACAATGAACACAACAGCAGGAAGTCAATGTATAAAAGAAGCATGATCTCTTTTTACATAGAAATAGCCTAAGATATACATAAACAGGATATACGTCTGGCAACAATGCTACTCTATTCATCATATACACCACAGAAT
This sequence comes from Musa acuminata AAA Group, assembly GCF_036884655.1. Classification (NCBI taxonomy): domain Eukaryota; kingdom Viridiplantae; phylum Streptophyta; class Magnoliopsida; order Zingiberales; family Musaceae; genus Musa; species Musa acuminata. The sequence goes on from NC_088336.1 coordinate 21,952,184, forward strand.
AACCAACTTGAACAATAATCAGGACCATAAATGTCACACTTTATTTCGCGACCGTCGCCTCTTTAGCCTGATAAAGAGACCAAACACCATGAAATGCACAAAACCTGCTTGAGGACACCATTTAGCGGGTTTGATGACTGTTGGTCGGCTTGGTTGATGGAGATGATTTGGCCTTTGCAAAGTCAACCAAGTCTTTAAAGAGTATGTCCTCAGGTTTGGCTTGTTGAGCTGATGGTGATGAGTCCGTCCCACCCACTTGTTGCTGATTATGTTGCAGACCCAAGCCAGCATTTCCTTGATTCAAAGAGAAGTTCTGGTTTTGAGCTGTCAATCCATCATAAAGTCCTACCGACTCCCCATCAGATAAACCATGCTTCTCCTGATAAAAGAACTGCTGTCTTTGGCCATATTTTGATGGGGGTGGTGGTAATACACCGGAAGCTGGGGATTCCCGAAGAATCGTTGGAAGATGCACTTCACTAGATTTTTCTGCTTGAATAGGCTCATCATACCTGGGTAGCCCAGAGGACTTCGAAGATGGAGCTGAATCAGAAAAGAGTGGGGAAGTTGGAGACAATGATGGTGGCAAAGGTGAGTTGAGAGGAGCATCTGATGGTTGCTCCGATCTGAAAACATCACCACTTAGATAGTCGACTGTGCTTGCCTCTCTACCAATTGGCCTCGACGGTGGAGGTGGTGGAAGAAGAGGGCTTGGGATTTTGCCACTAGAAGATTTGCTGCTCTGTCCTGTTGCACTATCCCTTGAAGTCCTGTAACAATGTTCAAAGACGATATAATCATACTAGGTATGCATATCAATTTAAAGCATATTTGCTACCGTTTGTAGGATGTCAACCAATATTTTTGCCATCAAAACAAGGTCCAACACTATCTAGAGAACAACTAATTTGGAAGAACAAGGACAAACTCCAGCAGTCAACTTTTTTTTTTACATATAGCACTAATTTGTCTAATATCAAGAAAATGCATCAGGAAAAGTTCAATGAAGAAAAGACTGATACCCATCTTTGCTTTCACTCTTTTTTTTTTATTTAATAAGGATGAAGAGGATGGTTCTTTCCTGGCACAGAAAACATAGTTTGGAATTTGTTTGTAGGTGAAGGAACAACTAATAGAAGCATTCAAATCTGCATGAATTGCTTGATTAAATAATTCACATCCAAGTCCATAAAGCTTGACCTCCGGAAGACGAGAGATTGGGGTCGGCACAGTTTCTCACACAAATTCAACACCCAACTAACACCCCAACTCAACACATTGCACACTAACTATTTATATCTGCATCATGAGAGCCCAAGAGACAAAACTATGAAAGCTCTTACAAGATCTTGTATTATCACAGTTTTGATGATTCACAAATGGAGATATTGAGTTTCTTTAGGCACCACTTTAAAACGATCCAAAATTAGAGATCAGTCAGTAAATGTGTCACCAGAAATAAATTTTAGTCACTATTTCTTAATCTTATTAGACTTTGAGCTTGTAATTTGTGATCAGATTGCCTCTAATATGTTTAATTTGATAACTCCGAAGGTATCAATTGGTTGACAAAGATAAGATATTACAAATCTATATTGGTTTGTCCATCGGCTAATTTGGCTTTGCTTTAAAATCTTAACCTCCTTACAGAACTTCAAATTACACCAAGATGCTCAAGTTAGAAAATTAATCCAATCTGATTGAGGAAACAACAAAGTTTCCATCGCTGTGCTAAAAGAACAGTTGAGGTTTGACATGTGAGAAGTAAACAGGCACCATTATAGGCATAAGCAAATATGAGCTTTTGCATTTTTGCATTATGGAGATATGTCAATAGCCTTCCAGAATGACCAGTATCCAAAGCCATGCCAGTCGGCACATCTGTGTGTCACCAGCATAGGCCAAGAATTGGACGGATCATACATATGTGGGCAAGTGTTATTCTTTACCATTCAACATCACAATCTTTGGGTCAGAGTATTTCATCTTATCTTCTTCAAGAGCATCAATATCAAAACATGAAGATCAATAGAAGGCAGTCAAATTAACAAACATTTCTCCATATATTTATCATCTCTAATTGGTACTACCTTGTGGAAGAATAGAAATGACTCCAAATTCAACAATCACTTCATCCAACCATCCTCCTTGTGAAGGAAAGTTTTACCCCTCTTTAATGATAGTCCTCCCACGGTTATAAAAGACTCACCCTCTTCTTCACTATCTCACCCTCGGCTAATTACCCTATCCGATCCCATTTGTTTAAGGGATTTGACAGGATCTTATTTTGTGATGGTTCATTTTCTAATTCCTCTTTGTTTGTAGGTTTTCTAGTTCAAGGACTCCCAAGGTTTAATTCTCTTTGCTGGAAGCAGAAGACATCGTGCAACCAATCCTCTACAGGCTGAATGTTGGGCAATTTGGGATAGACTCACACAAGCCAAACATAAGAAGCTTCAATTTTTCTTCGTCAAGAGAGACTCACTTGAACTGGTATTTATTCTCGATCATCCTCACCCGACTCCTTGGTTTTTAAGAAGTCTTTGCAAAGATATGTCATTGCTAGCCCAGGAAACTAATGTGTTGGGTTGGCTACACATCAATAAGTATCTTAATATTGTTGCACACTCTTTTGCTAACATAGCAAGAAATTCTTGTAATCCTCAACAACATGAGGAAAACTTTGTACCTTGGGAGGCTCCTGTATCCTCGATTTTATTAAATAAATTTTCTTCAAAATAAATGATTAGGGGACCCCCCTTGTAAGATGAGACAAAGAGTATTTAAACTAACACCTATTTTTTCCTCGTAAGCAGGTTAGTTTTGAGGTAAACCAGTAATATAAGGATCATATGAGTGGGAAATTACAACAAAGAAAATCTTCAATACTAATTCCTAGAAGCTGAAGCGACAAACAAAATTTTGTATGCTAACAGCAACCAAAAAAAAAAACACCTTTAGCAGTATAGGTGTGACACCACATACACCATTCTTTACTTTTTATAGATTATAGAAAACTAAATAAAACAATAGACATAAAAACAGAATAGAGAACCATCATGTATGGTACCTGAGAGACAACTGGGAGAACTCATCCTCAAACTCGTCATCCTCATGATTTACATTAACAAGAGGTACAGCTGAAGCAAGTGGAGCTTCATGACTTGGTGCAGTTCCCTTCAAGATATCATCATGTCGTTGAAGTACACGCTGAAGTTCATCATTCAGAGCCAGACCCTGGCAAAGAAGCTCTTCGTCTCTGTAGCATACAACAAAGTGAAGAAAAAAATAATCAGTATATAAATTTCAACTCAATGATACTTTACAGCTTACCAAAAATTTGGACCATACCCAGTATTATTTACTAGAAGCATGACACGCTTTTTATAAGAATGGCACTGCTCAACAAGGTCAAGTACAACTTCTTGTTTTAAGTCCTGTCATATGAGGCACAAGTAGCTACGACATTAAAAAGGATGTTAGAATCAATGATGTATTGACCTGCAATGCTCTGACTTCCGGTGGATACTTTACAGGCAAAAGATTAAGCTGTCACGAAGAAAGCAGGATGCATTTCAACAAGATAATTTTGAACTACAACTCATTTAATCCTGCCAATTACATCTTACACACATCAGGGCACATGTTTGGCATGCAACAGTTTCTGATAAGAAATGTAACTTGAGTTACAAGAAATGTAAGCATATGAAGTGACGTGACATGGATACTTTACTATGTCAAATTTGCTGCAATGTACAAGTTGTAGTCAACTTATGTACAGAGGTATATTGTATAATAAACGTTCTAATTATAAGGTAGCTATAGAAGACATTTTGGTGATCATATACTATAACTGATCAATAACATTCTGTATTGCTAAAGTAATAGAGATGAACACAGGAAATGAACCTCCACTAAGATCATTAAAAAAAAAATGAAAAGCTACATGATGTTCTAGATAACAGATCCCATTTGGAACATTATTATGAAACTTAACAATTACTCCAATATCATTATAAGCATGTTTGTCAGTTAGTTTCTAACAGCAATTCCATCTTTATATCATAAAAATGTAACAGAAATTGAAGTGACCTACAGCACAGAATGTGGATGCAAGGCACCCTTTCCTAACTCCTGTTTGAATTGCTATTCCCATACATTTTAAGCTCCTTAATATGAAAACTGCAGTCTGGACTCGGTCATTTGAAGAATTAAAGATGTCCTTGCTAAGACTCCAACCATAGATTGAAGGGATCTCTTTTCTAGGCCTTAGATGCAAATTAGATTCTCTTTTATAAAGACAGACCGATGCAACTTTACCAACTCCATAATTCCTTATAATTTGTTCAACTTGGTAAGCAACTTTAAAGCTTCTACCACTTGCTTGTCTCAGTGTTGCAGTCACAAACTCACAATTATGAATGTTTGATCCAACAGCACCCAAAGATATGCGTGAAAAGAGGGTCAATGCCATTCCAAGTGACCAAGTGGAACCAAAGTTCCAAGTTTCAAAATCTGCCAAGTGCATAAATAGGAGCGATCTATATCATCTCATGATCTGAACAAACATGAAATGGTTTAGTTGATTGTACATAATATATTTCCACTGAACCCTATGGTCAATATCTAAAAGCAATAAAAGAAAATTTTCCCCTAACGTCATATTTTCTAACAGCAATAAAATAAAAGTTTCTACCTCTCGGTTCTTGGGATCCAGTGCATTGAGCATCTCAAATAACACATCTGCTATTCCTTGAGCGTTCTGAATATCTTGCAAGCTGAATTAAGACAATTGATTGCTATTAGAATCTGAAATACGACTTTCATAAATATGTGGAAAGCTATTAAATTTATTACTTAAAAATGAAACTGTCCATCAAAATACGAGTAAGAATTATTAATGATTTATAATTCATGTACAAATTTTAAGTACCATATAAGTACATTGCAGACTCAGCTATCTTTGGCAGGAATGATCCATTCTCTAATTAGTACGCACATGCATATCTTTGCCTTTATTTTCATTCAACATTAATAAACTTCATTTTCCACCAAAAAAGCCAGGTTACCTCAGACTAATTCCTACACAAACAATAACAACACAGCCAAAGTTCCCAACTATTTAGGGATGGTTACATGGTTCCCCTCCTGTAAGATTCATCTGAGTGATAAAACTTGACTGAATCAGTTCCCTTAACCACACCAAAGCATTATGCTTCCACCAGAAACTTCCGATTTAGTTTCTTGTTATTATGATACCCAAAGAAATCTCTATTCAAAGGCCATAACTCATAATCACACATCAAATCCCTCAGAATTCTGTTTAGGACCTTGGTGAAAACAACAGAAAGGACTAAAAAAGTTGGCATACTAATCCATATCTAAACCAAACAAACTTAACCTCTTCAAATGGGTACATCACCAAATAAAAAGTAAATGAGGGGACATTCTATCCAAATGCCCCTTCAACACACCTTATGCTTCTTCTAGAAAAGCAACATAAACCAGCAAAATATCTACACATTCAAAATTTATATGGTCACGCTATTCCTCAATAGCCAATGACTCCAATAGTACAAGTATTTACTTGTCATGATGTACTTCATATCATCTTAAGTTTTATCTTGATGCAGTCCTCTTAAAAATAAATGATTATTTACATTCCACTTTCCACTTTAAAACAACAGCCAACTTTACAACTAGTCGCACGCATGATGTATGCATTTGTAATCACCATAGTTGTATGCAAGATTGTACGTTTGATCTATCACTATTAAATAGGAAATAAATGTTTGGCACTTAGTAGTTGAAAACTTGAAATCATGAGTTATGAAGTCAATAATGTTTTGCAATATCCTTATCATGTCTAAAGTCTAAACAGCAAAAAAGTTAAATGACAAAAAATTGGATAGACAAAGGGAACTAATATGTTAAAAAAGGTAAAACAGTGATCATTAGCTGGCCACTAAACACATATAGGTGCATAAACAGATCAAATATCACTATGTGCATATTAAAAAAAAGAATAAAGCAAGAACCTGAGAGCAGCAACATCAGACTGAAGTGAAGCTTCTAAAGCAGCATTTTCATCTGCTGATGTAGCAGGTTGATGCACTATAGGGTGTGTTTGTGGGGGGGTAAACAGTGGTGAAGTATTTTCAGTACGGGGTGGGAACTCAACTCCAGCAGCCTGTCCAAAAAAAAATGAACAAATCTTCCAAAATTATTCTTTGATGAATAACTATATAACTAACATGGACACAAGATTTAATCGCACCATGAAATGCAAGTAACAAGCACAAAATAAGCAAATCATAGGTTACACAAATATTTGCTAGCAAGCAGATGTCAAAATATCAAGAACAAATAATGTCTACAATTCCTAAGCAAAAGGAAACAGTCAAAATCACTTATGTAACAAAAAATTTAGTTACCAATACAAAGGAGAAATTCTGAAAATATCTGCCTTTAAGAAAGCCAAACTCTAAAATAAAACAGAAGATCTAAAACATGCAAAGCATGTGCATCTATCAACCTATTTCACAGGTACAGGAGATACATTAATTCTGGTAGCTCCAACAACCATGCAAAATTGTACTATTGTAGGTCAATAGATAACACATCAACAAAATATCACATGAGTATAACAGTATATCAAGATGAAAAAGAGCAACGAGAAGTTCATTGTAAAATTATCAGAGCCCCAAAACATACTAAGTGTCATTTATATGTTTAGACTAGCACTTAAATGAATTCCCTCGAGATCTTTGGCGAAATAAAGAGAAACTTAAGCAGGACAGCAAACAAATCACACAACCTTGTAGGGAATGGCCACATCTATCAAGGTGAAAAAGAAAGTACCCTAAGTTCTTGGTATGCAGCATGGTATTGAGGATATCTCCCTCCTGATCCACCAAAAGCATCTTGCCATGCATCTATCAGAACTAATATCTTTTCTCTTACATTCAAATCTGGCTGCAAATAAGATTTAGGAAACAAAAAGAATATTAGAAAACAAATAAGAAGATGTCAAATGCAACTTACAAGATGTGCTATGAGAAGTGATACTTACTTTTTTCTTCACTATTTTAACCATTTCATGTAAGATATCCCGCTCAACAATTTGTTGGTGAACATTGTCTCCACAATTTTTGCTTAGAGTTTCTAGCACCTAGTTAGCAACAGCATTTTCCAGACCGTAATATTATTATTCAAGACAGAATACCATCTAAAATATAAATATGAATACTTTTCTATGAGAAGCCAACTAAACCAATAAAGAAGAATAATCCGTTAGAGAGTTTAGTTTACCCCAAGGGCCCTGCTTCATTGTGTCAGTGAGCATACCAAAGTATAAATGCAAAAAATTAATTTATATAAGCTGCAGAATCTGTTCTGACATCTATTCTTACATGGATAAAACCCTTGCACACAACACATCAGTATTACATCCACTTGCTAGAGATGCTAGAGAAAAGCATGCACAGCCAGAGTAACCCTTGTGGATATAACAAATCTTCCATGTGATCCTAGAGTAAAAATTGCATAACATGGTCAAGTTGAACTAGGGCAGTCAAATGTAAGAGGCGCTCGCCAATGTGGAGTTCGGGGAGGACCAATGTTCACAGTCTACAGAAGAGAGGATGTTTTCATACTCAAATCTTGGTCATTCCAGTTGAATAACCTTACTGTGGTTCAAGGCCCTTGTCTTGAGTCGTTCATTTAAACCAATTGCTGTAGGTTGAAGTTGACAGGGCCCTATTGTATATACATAAAACTTAGAACAGCATTTGGAGTTCTCTACTGTGACAACAGCAAAGACAAGAAATATTGACATAATACTTCTAAAGAAGATGAGAAAAATAAAGACAATTTTCTTTTTCAGATTTTTCTTTTAAACTCAGTACATACAGATGTACCAACACTTGGTATATACCAGTAACATACCAGACCGGTATAGTATCAACCTGAGCCCTAACCGATACTCAAAATTGTGAACCTTGTTAGTAACTCATGAATTACTTAAAGATTGATACGAACAACTGAAATCTAAGCTTTTGAAGGTATACCAAGTTCTAAGTGAAGGAGAAGAGCATGTGCTTACAAAAAGTGCCAGAAGTTGAACTTTTGGGTTCTTGCTTCCTAGACGCTTTTTGAGTACTTTCAGTGCATCCTTTGCCTGTCTGCTCGTGAGAAGAAATATTATTAGATGAAGTTTCAGTAAAGGACAATAAAAATATTTTACTACTATGAAGAAACTAACATTCTTTAGAAGTTAGGACACAAGAAAATAAAGCACATCGAAATCAGAAAATTCCTTAGCGAATTGGTTAAGTGGATAAGGGTTTCCTCCCTAAATGATTATCCATATCCCCAGGAATAGTCAGTTGCATCACTCTTGACATCAATGAAACAGTAAATCTGGTGACAAATCTGCATACTTCAAGATGCAATACCCACATGAAGTGGTTGATGGTGGGATTATATATTGGTGGAAAAAATAAAGTACCATCAAAGAAACTGTTCTCAACATTTTGTTTAGTGTTTAGTATCACGTCCAGCAAGTTCATATGTCTGTTTCATGATTTCTAGCTTATCATTTAAAAGGAGCCACACTTTCTTCTTGGAATTCAAGGTGCCCCAGATAAGGACAATGCTGAATTTAGCAGATAGAATAATTCAAGGGTACATATCAAATAAGGCCCATGTGTATTTGGGCATAGAAAAACTTGGATCCAACAACCAATAAAGATTATAGCCAGATAATGCCCAGAACAAACATACAGTTCATGTAAGAGAAGTATAGGTCCATAAACTAATACGTTCAGTTTCACATCTTTGGTAATTTTACAGAAGTGCCTACAGAAAAGTCCGAACAATTAGATGCAATTGGGGAGGAACCCCAAAAACCTACTTCTATGGTTCCCAGGTAGGGGAAAAAAAGGAACCATCTTTACCAAGTTGCTCATCATTTGACAGTACTCCCTACAGTACTCGAATATCTATGCCAAATTAAACAAATGTCAACACCCTACAAACTAGATCTACCAAACTAAACAACAAGTCAAGAACTTTACCCGGGATCCATACTGATAATGTCGCATAACTCGATGTTGATCGCCCAATCCGGGCCGATCAACATATCGCTCGTCGCCCGTTCCGCACACGCCGCAGCGGCAGCCATCGAAACGTCCTACAAATCGAACACATCCATCAAATCTAAATCGAACCCTCAAAATCATCTCTTCTTTTTTTTTCCAAAATTATACTTTTCTCCTTCAGAGAAAGCACCAGACCGGATCAAAACCCACATAAGACCGAAGCACCCAAAGATTCACAGAATTCCAGGGGACATCGGATCAGTACGTGACAGGAACGGGCAGAAATCAGAGGCTGCCAAGGCCAAAGGGTTTACCTTTACGCCAAAGGAGACGAAGAGGGCGCCGAAGAAGCTCTTATTCAGATTCTTATCTTGGGGAAGGGATTATGGAAGAAAGCGAGGCGGATTAGCTCATCAAAGAGCCGACTTTGATAAAAATAAAGAGAAGTGGAAAGAAGAAGAAGTCGTCGTGGGAGTTGGAAGCCGTTCAAAGATGTGACACAGAAAATGGCAAACATGCCTTTATTTCTCCCTTTCTTTTGCTTGTTATTTTAGAAACCATCTCGTATTAAATATTACTAAAATAATATTCTACATTCCAAATTACACTTAATTACCAATAATTAATACTATAATGTCTATAAGTTTTGGTTTTGTAGGTATACATATGTATATGGTAAATCCAAAATCATCAACCCTCCAGTTTTGACTGTGTAATGGACCAATATTACCCAATCTAATTTTGGTTGCATGACAATGAGATTTTTGGGGATTCGGTGCTAAGTCTTCCCTTCCATGGCTATTATTAACCATCGGGCAATCTACTTTTAGTTACATGACTCATTGGTAATCTACTTTAAATCGAACTAAGGATGCTTCTTGGATCTATTTATATATTGGATATTCAACTAAGATTGGAGCCAGGATTTTGTGTGGATCCGTCTCTTTGGATCCATTATCGCCATAGGATCTAACCAAGGAATCATATGTTTCCTTGATGATGCATTGAGTTCGGCTCGATCTGACTCGATTTTGTGAGTTGTAAAGTGTGATCGATTTATCGGAGTTTAAAGTAAGAAAATACTTGAATTAATTCGATAATCTAAGTTTGAAGTTAATATGACCAAATGTTTCGATCTGCAACTAACAATATGACACCTTACATTTTCCACATCCAGCAAAGAAATGAAGGTAAGTCAATGCCTTGAGAGGTGAATGCACACAAAGGTGCAAATAAGTCCAAAGAAGATGAGCATGGTCTCAATCTTTTCTAACACGTTTTCTCTTTCTTAGCTGTCATTGTCTTGTAGTTTGTCTTTTGTTTCTCCTCTTCATAGATCTCTCATGTTTCTCCTTTCTTTGTTGTAATTATCTATTAGTTTATCTTTGATTTCCCCCTTCTCTAAGATCTTTTTCTTGGCTGTAACTGTCTTATCCAAGCTGCCATTTCAACTCCACAATCAGGAAGAGACTGAGCTCCATGTTTCATTTGAGTGCCAAAATTAATTGTCTCTGGGAATCAGATCCACCATAGACAATTACTACAAGCAAAAATGAGGTGTATCACTGTTTAGGTCAGAAGTAGATGCCATAGGCTGTCCATGAACATCATGCAGCAGTTGATCTTCCATCAAACATAAACTGTTTCTGAAGACTGTAAATGCCAATTCATATATGAACTACACTTGATGGGCTTACAAATTGTTGACACTTGGTTTCAGCATGTTACTGATCTGGTCATCCAAGATTTGGACGAACTGGGAGATACTTCGAGATCTGGTTATCAGTAAACAGCAGAAGTGAGTGCATACTTGACATGGCAATCCTTCATTTCATCGTCTCCGATGTAAATGAAGAAGCAGTAATGTTCTTTGTTTGCGCCTCGAATGATAAGGATGTGGAATACAGCTGCTACCCGAGTGGAAGGCACACTTTCCTTCGATAACCATATGGTGAATTGGAGCTGCTGCAATCACAAGGAGCTCAACTAAGGTTCAGTTCCAGGAGTGCAGCCTGTGCCGAAGCCACCACCATCTGATCCTACTGGGAATGGCAGCTCCACCCAGTGCTTGACCGAACAAGGTGAAGGTACCCAGAAAAGCCTGAACGCAGAAAGTGGAACATCTCACAAACATGGATATTGCAAGCGGTGGCAGCTCCTCCCTCTTCTTCTCTCTGAGAACCCACAATGAAGCTAGCACACTAGGCCAAGACTCGGTGCCACCATTCCCACCACAGGTGCTCTGCGTGCAGGCGAGGTTGCATCACGTCTGCGTCACCGGAGAAAGGAGAGCTCTTATGTCTGGCTTGCCATCCACTAAAAGAGGTGGTGCTTTTTCCTCTCCATGAGGGCTTCGTTCCTTCTTGTCTAGTTTTAATGAAGCAGTATATCTCCCGGTGAAACCAGCAGCACGGGCGGTGGAGCACCGAGCTGCATCCTTCGGCAATCATTGCTGGGTTTAAGAGGCGAGGCACGAAGCAAGCGGGAGCGGCAGCCCGCAGCCATAGACGGGGGCACATAGTTTCTCTATAGGTGCATATTTTATCCATGGCTTCTTCTTCAAGTGATGTTCTCGTACTTTGCCACCATGTCATGGAGCTGGAGGCTATCATTCTGGTTACAGTGAAGAAGAGAAGTGCCGTGGTGGAGAGGGGTGACGTACAGAATTGGGTGGCATGACATGGGGCATATGTTCTCTCTTTAAGGACAAGTTGGCCAAAACTCACCATTAAGGTATCAGAAAATGTGTTAGGAACACGGTGGATGCATGTAACCCAAACCACAAAAGATTCCAGCACACAAACTTCGACAGCACACATCCTTTTCCCAGGTGAGCTCATGTATGAAAGGAGCATACCAAGCTGGATTTCATTAATCTCAAGGAAGTGGAAGGTATAGACAGACACTTATCAGAAGGTTCTTCGCGAAGGCCTCGTTGCATCCAGCAGTCATCTTCATTATAACCACATGGTCTGTGTCGAAGCACACACAAAAGACTGATGCTACGATGATTTCACTGTTAACACTACGAAACTTGGAAAGCGGCAAGTGGCATGATGGGGAGATGGATGGATCAGAAGGCCACCTTGAGGAGATGAATGGATCAGCAAGTTGGACACTGTCCTTTTCGTATTGCCTTCTACTCTCCGGTACGAATGTGACCGTCCCAACCATTACCACTTCTCTGTACTGAGCCGTCCAAAGAACATGAGGAAAAAGAGATCCTTCAAAATAGGTTAAGAGAGCATTAGATTAGCCTTGTTTTGCTGTTTGTTTATATGAAACGACTTTACTGCAACCATTCATTGGATTTCTCGATTAAGCTTTGGCCTATACTCTTCCGTTCATAGGACAAGTCGTCTCGACAAGATGTTGCTATCACTCATCTCTGTGTCGTTGATAGAACACTGTATTGCTGTAGCTTTATAGTGACATAAAATCTATGCATAATAATAACTCTAATATTCCCATGTTGCTGCACTTCCGCACTGCGCTCGTGCCCTTCTTGACTTGCCTGCGTCACGGGCTATAAATGTGGACCTTTTACTGCTTATCTCCATTCTCTATCTGGTGCTGTTGTCCTGCGAAAGCATGGGAGAAGGGAGCAACCTACCACCTGGTTTCCAGTTCTTCCCCTCCGACGAAGAGCTGGTCGTCCATTTCCTCCGTCCCAAGGCCGCGCACCTTCCTTGCTATCCCGACATCATCCCCACGATCGATCTCCACCACTGCGACCCGTGGGACCTCGATGGTCAGCAAACTCCCCTGCAAGTCTAGTAGTTTTCTTGTTGCTGCATGCAGTTAATATAAGACGCATCTCTCGCTCTTTCTCTCTTGTGGACTGTGCCTGAAGGTAAAGCTCTTCAAGGAGGAAACCGCCATTGGTACTTCTTCACCCGCAGAAGCCAGAACAGGGCAACAGCTAACGGATACTGGCATGCTGTCAGCACCGACGAGACCGTGACTAGCAATCACACGCCTGTTGGTATAAAGAAGACTCTCAGGTACTATCTTGGCGAAGCACCTGAGGGCATCAAGACCAATTGGTTGATGCACGAGTACCATCTACCCGACGCTGGTCTTGGTAGTAGCAGCAGCAGCAATGGTGGCAGCACCAGCAGCAGCAACAGTAGCAGAAGGAAGAGAGCAGGTCAACCGACAAGAACAGTAAGTACATGTTTCATCTCAACCAACACAAGAAAACTCTCTAATCCCTTCGCTGAGCCCCACTGATTCCGATCCGGTGACACGATCACCACGCAGGAATCGAACAAATGGGTCGTTTGCCGAGTTCATGAGTCGGCCGGGGGTTCGCAGTCGAGCTTCCACGACGACGGGTCAGAGCTTTCCTGCCTGGATGAGGTGTTCTTGTCCTTGGATGATCTTGATGACATAAGCTTGCCAAACTGAGGCCTCATCTGCAGGTCCAGTCGAAGAGTAATTCTCTAACAGTGTAATTAAGATCCCTCGGTGCTCTTCTCATGTTCATCCTCAATAAGTAAACTAGGCTAAGTCAAGCGAGCTGTATGCTGTCCTTATTGCAATATACTTAGGTCCAAGTAGACTTTTGGTATATATATATATATATATATATATATATATATATATATATATATAGTGGCTGTGGAGCAGCCATGCATATTGATTTCTTTTTGCCCTGTGATGTCCTTTTTCTGTGTATTTAATGATCATAGTGGCTTTCTTCTGCCACAAAGCAAAGTACTTTTGCTTCTTTTTGCCATAAGAAGATGGGTGGAGCGTGGGGAAGAACACTTAACAGCAAAGAGAATCAATAATAAAATATATGCTTACAATAATAAATATAAAATTTACATGATTCAATATTCTTAAATTATTCACTATATGATAATAATAATAATAATAATAATAAATATCTCTCTTTCTTAAAATTAAACAAAGTCTAAGTTGATAACAACACATGCGATTAAGTTGATGATAACAACAAAACGAGTAAATCAATTTGATCGGTTCCATGTCGAATTCCCTCTCTCCTTTAGCCCGATGTCACCACCCAACACTAGCATAAGGTCACCTCTGCCATCACTGGAATAAGCCTAGCTATAGGTTGCCGAAAGCACCGAGCGGAGCTTGCTTGAGCTCGAACCTCTCGAAAATGGGTTCTCGGACCCACCGAGCTCTTAAAAGCCGCATGTCTTCATCGATGGGAGGGATATCGATGCAATCCTAACACCAACTTACGTGCCATCCAATAACTGCTGGCAAAGCGTATGCAATTCTTGGTGAAGTCTTATAATCCATCTGAATGATGGAGATGTGTGCCAAACCCCTCAGAGGTGGAGTTCCATCCACAACACCTCACATCAATCCCATGCACTGCCCATACCATCTTTGCTTAATGATCCTGTGACAATTGAGCTCTACTCATCCCCACTTCACCAGACATTTGTTCTTATTTCATAGATAGCTCCTCCTCAACTTCCCTTCCAAACCCATCGAGTGGTGCTCCTTGATGCATGAGCTTACTCAAAAATCCCCAAGCATGTGCTGTGTGGCGTGTTACGCAAAACCATGCACTTTTGCTCTCTTGTCGACGACGATCATGAGAGCCATCGGTTGACAATGAAGGAAGTGGGGCTTTATTTGGGTTGCATTGGAAATGCATCATCATCTACCTTTTCAGCTTGGCTAATGATGGTTATGATGTGGATTAAGCGAGGCATGAGAGTGATAATTAGCGGGCCATGCTCTTCCTTGGAGAGAATCTTATGGCCATGCTCATCATTAGATCGAATGTGCACATAAAAGAAGACAAGGGTTGGGAAGTTGACTCGACATTTGGATTTCGACCTAACTTACCCATAAAGTTGGAAACAATCCTTTTTTACTTGGTAATCTATTGTCGTAGAAAATAAGACTCGCATTTTCCTATTGTGGTTGTAGATTTTGTCCTACTTAAATGGGTTAAGGTAAACCTATCTCTAATATCCATTTTTTATAATCTATATTCAATTTGAAATATAATTAATAGTGATTTAAATAGATCATATATTTAAAAAAAATCCAATGATTAATCGAAAGGTTTTGCATTAAATGTGGATATCTACTACTCAAAATCCTCTTTTTTTTATGGTGAGATTAATCTAAACTACTTAACTCAGCATGTGGTTCGCATGAAGATGCATGTTAGCTAATAAATCTCATCTATTTATCATCATCCAAGTAATTAAATGATACGTATGCCTCCCTCATCATCGGACTCCGTACGCTGAGTTCACTTGTAGCACGAATCACAGGGTGATGGGCGTTGTTTGATGCGGCTCCTGTGTCTGGGCCGAGCGATGCTTCACGCAAGAACTCGAGCCACCGAGACTCGCTTGTGGGGCCCTTTGACGCCCTTTGATCGTTAACCAATAGGAGGTGGTCTTCTCGACATCCGTCGCTGGAATGGGATACACGAGCCACGCTCGTCCTTTCACACATCGATCCGTCTACGACGGGGCACGCTTTGCTATTTTCACATCCCTAATAAGGGATTATTTAGTCGATCGATCATTGGTACGGTTCATAGGCTTACGAGAAATTATCCGTTTTAAACAATGAGCGTACCGATCCTCGTCTATTTTGACGACTAATATCTGGAAGACGCTTTAGTATTTTCATGTGTCAGGGAGAGGCATTTGTGAAAAATTATTAAAGTCGATTTAACCCTATTATTAATGTCTCATTATGCTCTCTCAAATTAGAGGGACTACTTGGTCGATCGACCGGCGGCTATGGATGTAGCTGCACAATTTTGTCTGAAACATGTGAACTCCAAAAAAAAAAAAAAAACCCTTTGCGTGTAAGAAAGACCAAACCATTTCGATGATCTCAAATTGCAAGCATTATAAATCGTCAGATATTCGCATTATGCACATGGAATAAAGATTTCTTGGAAATGTTGTGTGTGTTGTTTCTCCTAAAACTCAAAAGATGTCATTACAGCAAGCATTCGCCACAAACTTTCAAGAACAAAAAGGTTCTTGGATTCAAGAAGTCATCCCAACGCCCAGAAAGTCTATGAAAGGAACGTTCTTCCTTCTATCAGTCTTCTCATTCATGCCTCTATGATCGATGGACATGTCAGAATCGTCCCCAAGTCCGACCATTTCGCATGCGTTTACTGCATGACAGCAATCACTCTCGGAGGAGCAGTTACCGGAATCCAGAGGAGCTGCCTTCTTGTACTTGGCATCCTCCTCGCATGCCACGAGACTCCAGCGAGGTAGATGACGATAACGGCGAGGTGGCTGGTCATGGAGCTGTGAACTCCTCCTATAAACACTAGAACTACGTTTAGGATTAGGGTATGTTTGCGGCAACAAATGGATGCTTGAAAGCTCGACGTCGGATAGGATTTGGAACCGTTGCAGGGGTCTCTTCCTCACGAGCTTTGATCTTTCTCTGTGACGGCGAGCCACGATGACATGCCAATGGTTCTTCACCGCGTTGTCTGTCCTCCCGGGAAAGAGCCGTGCGATCAGCGCCCACTGGTTTCCATGAACTTGTTGAGCCGCAACCAGCCTCTCTTCCTCTTGTTCTGTGAATGGCCTTTTGTTGATCCTCGGGTCAAGCTGGTTAAACCACCTCAATCTGCAGCTCTTACCTGCAGAAGATGAAAGCAACAACATCCATTTCTTAGGAAGCAAGACAGGAGGAACAGGCAAAGCATACATAGAGTGATAATTCGGTATGAACAGCAGTGCATCATGGAGACAGAATCACCGGAAACTGCACCTGATCTCCCCTTCAGGTTCTCAGCAATCGAGTTCCAGTTGCGAGGTCCAAACTCTTCCACGATCTGCCGCAGCTTCTCGTCTTCACCAGGCCTCCAGTGCCCACGCCGGCACGTCTTTGTGCCACCGGATCCTGCTGACGCCGAAGATGTCGATTCCATAACTCCTATCCACACAAAAGTCCGACGAAGACAGGCGCTGGGAGACAAGAACAGGGAATGTAATAGGGAGGAAGAGAGGATAAGCGAGTTGAGTTGGCTTAGGGTTCGGATGCCGAGTCCTTTTTGTTAGCTCTGCACGACAAGGAGAGGTAGTATTATATCACTGCAGCCATCACCCTTACAGTTGCGTGTTCATCACTTTCTTCCTGTAAACTTGCATCAAACCTAACATACACATCCTTTTCTGTAACTTCCTCGACAATACTCTTTCCCGCATCACGATTCATAGAACTTTACATGCTAAAGCACAATAATGAAATGATATCTCTTGTTGTTTGGTAGGAATAGGTGCCGCCATATGGTAATAATCAAGTCCAAGCAACGACAAGATCGGATAGTAGACAATAATTTAAATGACTAGTTCGTTGGCGGATAATAATAGTCTCAAAGATGGCAAGCGGTCTCTTCATCAACTCACCAAGAACCCTAATCTGCTTCCGCCACGCACGCCAAAGCAGTCTTTCTCCGGAGGTCAAAAAAGCTTCATGATCTCACTTGGCAGAAACTAAGCCGATGTCGTTCCTCTCCGCATCAGTCAAACAGCAAACAGAATCCATCAAGTAATTCCAACTCCGACGTATCAATCGCGATTACTTGAAGCATGATAAGTAGCAACCGGGAAAAAATCAACCCTAAAAGTTAGCACAAGCCCAGAAAATTCATACCAGGTGGGAATTTATGATGGAATCTGACTGAAACAAACACGCATGCGCTTAGAAAAGTCTCAAAAAGGAACAG